>NC_064849.1:102181775-102492132 GCF_024139225.1 Suncus etruscus | reverse complement strand
TTTGCTGGCTAGGCAGGAATATTTGGAATAGAGAAGGCACAGTTTTTGTGTGGTGTGTATTTCTAGTTTGGAAGCTCTGGAACCTTAATAAGGAAAGCTGTAAAGGGAAGAGTACAACCTTGCCCCTGGGCGAGGAGAGGAAAGAGGAGGAGGGGAATTGGGGTCAGAGTTGCAGAGTCATAAGGGAGAAGAATGCTGGAGGGTGAAGGGATGGGATGGGGGAGTGATGATAGTATAAACCCTACCCACAGCCTCAACTGTTCAGGAAGCTTATTCTCTGCAAATGTGGGATTTACAAATCCTGAATGGTTCAAAGTGAATCTTTACAGCTACAGTTCTTTGAAGCAATTGCCCTTGATTACTGAATTCCCTCCACAGACTAAAGATACTAAGGCTTAAAAAATTTATATGAGGACTGGAAAGATAGTAGGGCATTTGCTTTACACACTGCCAACCCAGATTTAATTCCTATCATCCTATATAATCTCCTGGACACCTCCAAGGTAATCCCTCAGTACAGAGCCAGGAATAAGTTCTAAATACCTCTGAGAATAGCTGAAGAAAAAAAAAAAATGGCTTGAATTTTCTTGAGGAAAATGAGACAATAGCTAGAAAAACCTTTGAACTAGATGGTATGTATGTGGTATAACGCCTACAAAATGCTTTTTGTTTGTTTGTTTTTGGGTTTGGAACCACACCTGGCCATGCTCAGAACTTACTCCTGGCTTTGCAGGTCACTCCTGGAGGGGCTCGGGGGATGGGGGGATGATAGGTGGTATCAGTGTTCAAACCCAATCAACCACATACAAGTACTTTACTATTTCTCTAGCTCCATGCATGCTTTCTAAATTATTGCTGTCTTCTTCTTATGAAAGTAATACATTATCAAATAAATTTTCTTCTAAATATAGACACTTCTAAAAATAGACAGAATTAATCAGTGGATTTTCTTCAGTTCTATCAATTAGGTGTCAATTAATGGCTTAACTAATACTTCTAGAATATCATAATTTTAAAGTATATTTTATAAATATAATTTTCATAGCACCATCACACTTTATAAAAATATTTCCTTACCTTATTTTTATCCAAAATCATATTGACTAATTTAGGAGGGAGCTGTAATAACATTTCTATTATCAATCATTTAAATTCCATAATTTATTTTAATCCTCCCATAGCACTTGGATAATTTGGTTGGGTATTTTGGTTATTAGTTTATTTTCTTCTTTCTGGTAGAATAGACAAGACTGCTGCAAAATGAGCTTTATTTTAATTGCCTGATTAGTTTTTTATAGACAGAACAAGACTAGAAGCAAAATACATGCTTAAGACGTTCAACATGAGATACCTTCCAAATCACCAACACAGATTAACACTACTTATTATTAGAATGTCATGATAAATGTTTCTGTGTAAAATATGATATCAACATGCTTTTCTTTGTAGAATTCTTCATAAACTAGTATCAGTGATATACTTGAAGAGGAAGTTGGTTTTGCTTAATTTCTCTTGCCTCAACATTGCCTTTGAAACAGTATGACTATTTACAGAAAGCCACATAGAATATTAAAGGGGGGGAAACCTACCTTTTCTCCAAGGAAGACCTACGAAATAGTACAGATTGATAAGAATATTTTTCTGCATGAATACTTTGCTTACTATTGTAGGCTTATTCATAAATCACTTAAACTCTACCTTTGTTTTCTTATTCAGTGGTGATGTTGACAATGACAGTTACTATCCCACAGTGCTACTATGAAGAAAAAAAATATAGTTGCAATTAAAAGTTACCTATTATAGTGCAGGTACTAACCCGGTCTAGATGCATATTGACTTTGTCCTCATCCCATTATATATAAATTACATGCTAAAATGCATAGACTCCTAATAAGCACAGAAGACTCTGCTGACAACATCTGTAAGCTCTGACACATACTATCTCATTAACCCCCTAACAACACTTACAAAACATTTCTGCTATTACCCAATTTCTTGCTGAGTACACTGAGTGAGTCTTGGAAATGATGAGTCCCTCAGTAATGGTTATATACTACTAAATATTCGGACCTCGATTTGAGCACAAATCTGTCCACAGAGCCTGAGCTTTTCTATATTATGCTCCCTTTGAGAAAAAAAAAATAAGATCAGAGGAAAATAAAAAGGGTGAAGCAAGAATGCCCAGGATTAGTCTTTTTTGGGGGGTGGGGGTCATACCCAGCGACGCTCAGGGGCTACTGAGCTCAGAAATCATCCCTGGCAGGCTCAGGGGACCATATGGGATGCCAGGATTAGAACCACCATCAGTCCTGGGTCAGTTGCGTGCAAGGCAAACGCCTTACTGCTGTGCTATCTCTCTGGCCCCAGGACTAGCCTTTAAGTGGTAGAAAGTGCTTTCTGCAGGCTGAGGATCCTGCCTTTTAGACCTAGGAAACCTCAAACCTAGATGATTCTGTGACTGGCCTATATATTGTCTGAATTTTCTTTGTTTATTTAGAAAGAGGTGAAAGTAAAGGAGGAGGAGCAGTGCTTACTGTTCACTCCAGGCAGTGTTCACAGAGCTATTTGTCATTCTGGGGAAAAAGCCAAGGCCCATTACATGCAAAGCATATGCCTTAACCCCTGTACTATCTGTACAGTCCTCACATTGTTAAAGTTTCAAAGTGTTGTCTTTATTAAAATATTGAGGAAAACTCGTAATGCTGCTCTTTGCCCCAAGACTCCGAAAGGGAGGACATGGTGATCAAATGTCCTCCTCCCAAGCTTCTCTAAGGGGTTTGTTACTATTGTGACTGAAGGAGGAGTTAGAGTCATCAAAAAATAAAACCCTGTCAGCATTCAAGTGGTGATCAGGAACTTGTGGGAATGAGGAACAAAAGAACATGGGTTTGCTAAGGAGAAGCAACTGCTATTAAAATTGATGGGTTTTAATCACCAGGTAGGTTCAAAGGGTTGCGGGATCCAGATCCAGCCTTCCTGTGACCTCTGGGAGCTCTTGAGCCAATCTTCCAGCTCTCTGAATCTGATTCCTATGGTGCTGCATTGATCTAGGTGTTCATTTTTGTTTGTTTGTTTTTTGTTTTTTGTTGTTGTTGTTTTCGGGCCACATCCATTTGATGCTCAGGGGTTACTCCTGGCTAAGCGCTCAGAAATCACCCCTGGCTTGGGGGAACCATATGGGACACCGGGGGATCAAACCTCGGTCCTTTCCTTTGCTAGCACTTGCAAGGCAGATACCTTACCTCTAGTGCCACCTTGCCGGCCTCTAGGTGTTCATTTTTGATAATGTAACTCCACATCTCAGAAGTGGATAAACACTAAACAGGATTCTATTTCTCAAGCATCTGCCTATGTTAAAATGAACTTTATCTTCAACATAATTCATGGTCTTAAAAATGGAAATGATAGAATATTTGTTGACATAACAAGTACTTTTTACTTATGTTTCACTTTGTAGTGTTCTCTGGAAAACATGAAGGACCATCCAATATTAAACACATCTTATAGGTCTATGCTTATTAATTTGGGGTGGGGGGTTGAGTCACACCCGGCAGTGCTCAGGGGTTCCTCCTGGCTCTACACTCAGAAATCGCTCCTGGCAGGCTCGGGGGACCAGATGGAATGCCGGGATTCGAACCACCATCCTTCTGCATGCAAGGCAAACACCTTACCTCCATGCTATCTCTCCGGCCCCTATGCTTATTGATTTTTAATGAATAGAACTTAAAGGAATTTAACAATGTCTTTAGAGGATTTTGTTTGCTTTGCTCCTTTCATTTAATTTCAGTTCACTCATAAGCAACTGAAGCAACTGACAAAAGTAATGTGCTACACGTTATGAAGTCAGTAAAGGTTTGCTCCGTCCCTTCTCCATGTTGGGGTTCTACTAGAAGAGAATACAGGGTGAAGAAAACAGGAGGCTTTTTACATCTCTAAGAGGAAAAAGCCCTGTTCCACTACCATTTGAAGGATCAATCAATTGAGAGATAAGGTAGGGAGTCAAGAAAGAGCATCATTAGTAACAAGGTGGCTGATTAGATGACTCAGAGCCTCCAGAACCATCATGCCTACAAGCTTATAAGAAGCTGTTTATATGGGAAAAGAAGCAGGAAGTGGACTGTTAGAAAAGGGGGGTTACAGACTGGTGGACGCCAGCATGGTCAGTAAATTGCTTTGTGGGCTGATTCTCTGAGGCATTAGTGTTCAACTCATATATTGTTAGCATTATAACAGGCTGGGGGGGGGGGGCAAGATAAAGGATACTTTTTTTTTATCCTCAGTAATCCCTGCCCAGAAGAGTTTATCGGTTTTTAAATTTTTTGAATCCAGCTCTTTATTTCTTTGGGAGCTGACATCACTTACTAGATACTGAAGCTTCCATGTGCTAGTGGATTTTAGTCTTTGGGATAAATTTCAATTACCTGGAGGGTGAATCTAAATGTGATGAGCTGGGCGTGCACTTTTCTCATGCATTCCCAGCTGGTGTTGGTTCTGATGTTGAAAATCAGAAAAAAGGAAAAAAAAAGGCAAAGTACCTTGTAGGGACCTCTGAAGGAGGTTAAGATAGAGCAAAGCTAAAATAGTTAGAGCAGACTTTTCTCTTTAGATGTGCTTTGTTTTGTTTTGTTTAGCATTTGATTGATTGGTTGGTTGGTTGGTTGGTTGGTTGGCTGGTTTTGGGGCTACACCCAGCGATGATCAGGGGTTACTCCTGGTTCTGAGCTCAGAAATCGCTCCTGGCAAGCTTGGGGAGCCATATAGTTTGCCAGAAATTAAACAGTGTCCGTTCTGGTTCTGCCTCATGCAAGGCAAATGCCTTACTGCTGTGCTATCACTTCGGCCCCTAGATATGTTTCTGATATTTGAAAAGTAAATGAAGAAACTAAATCAGTGGGTCTCAACTCTGGCCTCATTTTAAGAATCAATTGAACATCTTAGAAAGCTTTCAGTTCTCAAGGTGCCAACTGAGACCAGCTAAATCGAAACCTGAGGGTAGGAGGAGTGACTGTGGGTGGGACAGAGAATTTGCTGCCACGAAGTGTGAGAACAAGTGAAATATAGGAGATATGGTGATGTAAACCACTTCAGGCAGAGGAAATAGTAAGTGTGAAAGACTTGCAGCATTGGGGAGCTTGGATCTGCCAGAAGCTATGGACATTTGAGAATCATGGCAAGAGATAATTTTCAGAACAGGTAGTGACCACATAATGGCTTGATCTTGAAGGCCATAAATTATTTTATTTTTCCACTCCGGTAGTTCATGGAAACTCTAACCAAAGAGTTTGTGGCAGGATCCCATTTCTATGCTGAGATCAGGCTGACTTGTGAAGTGACATCCTTCAAGTCACTTGAGCATGGCCTGGGGCTTACATGTTGACTTTTTTTTTTCTCATGCTTCCATGTTTGACCTCAAAATGAAATACAACTCAGTGAAGGGAGGGTTTTAAAAGGAATGGATCTGAAGATCTGCAAAGACCATTGTAGGTTGCAATGGGAAGAGGCTCATTTGAAAGCTGGGGATGTTGCGATATTTGAGATTATGAGATTGGGATTAAAAGACTCCCGCTGGAGGCCAGAGAGATAGCACAGCTGTAAAGTGTATGCCTTAGATGCAGAAGGACGGTGGTTCAAATCCCAGCATCCCATATGGTCCCCTGAGCCTGCTACGAGCGATTTCTGAGTGTAGAGCCAGGAGTAACCCCTGAGTGCTGCTGGGTGTGACCCAAAAACCATTAAAAAAAAAAAAAGACTCTCTCTGAGAGCTGAGTTTCCTCCCTCCAAGTCACTTCTTGTCCTTTACGTTTAAACTGAAGATGCTGGATCACAGTCCTAAAT
Organism: Suncus etruscus; assembly: GCF_024139225.1. Lineage (NCBI taxonomy): Eukaryota > Metazoa > Chordata > Mammalia > Eulipotyphla > Soricidae > Suncus > Suncus etruscus. Next base: position 102,486,297 of record NC_064849.1, on the reverse strand, counting down.
GACATGCTAATATCCCAAAATAGACTCTCATTCACTTGCACATGCTTCCTCCCAACCCCCTCTCAAGCCTATATTTATCCTCCTCTTTTGCAAGCGGAGTCACTACATTTTGTTTCAAGGTCTAGCAGAAAGTACTTAAAAACACATGATATGAACAGCAAGTTTTAAGCCAAGGAAAAGGTGGTCCCACTAGGGAATTTCCTTGCAGTGTCTTTTTCTTCCACTTCATTGCATGAAGTACTAATGAGTCACTTAGAACAATATCAGCCTGTACCAAATTTGGGCCACTCTTCTGGAAGTGGGTGTGGGGCTCTTTATTGATGTGGCAACTTCAGAAATACTTCCCTATTTTATCTGAACTTTCTTTGCACTGTATCCTTCTCTTTTGTAAAACATCATGATTTGTTATGAAACAAAACAAGTGTTCACCACCCAGATTTCATACATAATACTATTTTACCATCTAAAATATTATTTTAAAAAGCTAAAACTTATTTTTTCCCTTCCCAGTTTCATGCCTTTCCCCCACTTCCCACAACAAAATAGCATCTTTTCTGAAGGTGGTATCTTATGCCAAGGTATCTTCACAGCCACAGTTTTATATTTGCATTTCGTCTGCTATGTACATAAAATGACACACAATCCAATTTTGCTAGTTTAATTGTATTTTTAATGATTTCTGTATTTGCCTTTTAAAATCTTTCTTTGAAATGTTCACCAAGATATATCAATATGTATGCATGAAACTCTGGCTCAAGATATTCAATTGCTGTTCAGTCATGGTGTGGATTATTTATCTCTTCCCCACCATTTAGTTGGTCATTGTTGTCATAATCATGCAGAGCTAGAAGAAGCACCAGTTAATTAGGCATCCATGAAGGGCTTTCCAAACTCTGTGTAACACTAATCACCTGCCTGCACTGTGAGCTGCTGTTTTCTGCATTATCCCTAAAACTTAATTTGTCAGATTTATTGCAGAGCTTAATGTCAGAGTTTGGTGGACAAACTCTTACATAGGTATGTCGATATTTGGTGATATTACCAGGTTTTTGGGGACATGAGTACAGGGACCCTCTCCCTGGCATCATCCTTCTTTCAGGAGGCATGGCAGCTGTAACCACATGCCCTCAAATGTAGTCGCAATGTTCCCACAGGGCCAGCTCCATAGACTTACTCTTTTTTTGAAACAATGTAAACCAAGCTGTGAAAAACCATGGGTACACAGACCACACAGCCAAAAGCTTTCCATCTCAAGAGGAGAGGGCAAGCCAAATTCCTGCCCTGTGAAAACCTGACCTGCTACATTCATTACCCATAATCACTACTTTTCCTAATGGCCCTGCTTCACTAATCCTCACAATTCTCTCCAGGGACACCAATCTGACCACATTCCAGGTTTGCTAGTATTGGGGTTCATATCACCAGGGCTTTATTTTGGAGTGAGTGCAGGCACCTTACACACCCCAACTCGCCTGCATTGCATTCTCTGACTTCTGGGAGACCTGGCAGCTGAGAACATAGCCCACAAAAAAGCCACAGTATTAGTAATAATGCTTTGAGTTCCTTGACAACTTTATTTGTTTGATGATATTATTCCCATAGGAACACACTAATTTAGATGCCAATGTGTAGATGAGGTCACTTACCATTCAGAAACAAATGAAATAACAGAATGGTCAGCTAACAAGAGCTTACTGAACCTTCTGCTAATATCTTATTGACTTCATTGGAGATACAATAATTTTCAAAATTTTGCTTGTATTGTACTTCTTTTGTAAATTTTTTTCTTTTGGGCCCAGAGAGATAGCACAGCGGCGTTTGCCTTGCAAACAGCCAATCCAGGACCAAAGGTGGTTGGTTCGAATTCCGGTGTCCCATACAGTCCCCCGTGCCTGCCAGGAAGTATTTCTGAGCAGACAGCCAGGAGTAACCCCTGAGCACTGCCGGATGTGGCCCAAAAACCAAAATTAAAAAAAAATTTTTTCTTTCTTTTCTTCCTTTTTCTCTTAAGTTTTCTTTTCTTCTTTTTAAAATAACTTTAATCACTTATCTAAAAACAAATGTATTATGATCAACTATATCAAATATGTGATGCATATTCTTTAAATAAAGTAAATTATATACAAAATAGTTTGCTATATGCAACAGATCTACTGCATTGTTTTAATTTTCCTGATTAATATTCAGATGTGAAATGTTCCTATAGTCTCTCAATTTTTTTTTTGTTTTTTGGGCAGAGGCCACACCCAGTGACACTCAGGGGTTACTCCTGGCTATGCACACAGAAATCGCTTTTGGATTGGGGGACCATATGGGACACATGGGGATCAAACCATGCTCCATCCTATGCTAGCACCAACAAGGCAGATGCCTTACCGCTCCGCACCACCATTCCGGCCCCTATTCTCTCAATTTTTATCATATCCTCTGTTCACTTTTGTTTGTTTCTTTTTTTTTTTTTTTTTTTTTGGTTTTTGGGCCACACCCTGTGACGCTCAGGGGTTACTCCTGGCTATGTGCTCAGAAGTTGCTCCTGGCTTCTTGGGGGACCATATGGGACGCCAGGGGATCGAACCGCAGTCCGTCCTAGGCTAGCGCAGGCAAGGCAGGCACCTTACCTCCAGCGCCACCGCCCGGCCCCTTTTGTTTGTTTCTTATTGTGGGGGGCACACACACTAGGACTTCAGGCTCTATGTTCAGTGATCACTACTGGCAGGGCTTGAGGGATTCATCTGAAATTCTGGAAATAGAACCCAACTCAGCTGAGTACAATGCAAGTGCCATTTCCTCTGCACCATATATTGTGCTTTATGTTTGTTTCTTCTTCTTTTATTTATTCATTTATCTTTCTTTTGATTTTTTGGGGGGCCATATCCAGTAGCGCTCAGGGGTTACTCCTGGCTATGTACTCAGAAATCACTCGAGGTAGGCTCGGGGGACCATATGGAGTGCCAGATCAGCTTCGTGCAAGGCAAACACCCTACCGCTGTGCTATTGCTCTTCTTTTTATTTATTTTTGGGGGGATAGTGGTACTCAGAACTTACACCTTGTTCTATGCTCAGGGACCACTCTTAGCAATGCTCAGGGGACAGTATGTATGGCAGACCAGGGTCAGCTACATACAAAGCAAATACCTTAACCTCTGTGAACTTTCTCTTTGGCCACACTGTTTACTTTTTATGGGTTATCCATCCATGTTGATTTATTCAAATTTCTTATATTTCCTGGTCCTAATCCTTCCTGTTAGTGATAGGCATTGCAAATTTTATGCTTCTAACCCATGGCTTCTTATTCACATTTTTATGATACTATTGGCAGCAATGCTCAGGGCTTACTCTTTGATTTGTGCTTGGGAATAACTCCTGGTAGCACTTGTGTACCATATATGGTTCTGGGGATAGAACAAGGGTAGCAAGGCAAGTGCCTTAACCACTGTGCTATATCTCCAGCCCCATCACTTTATTCTGTTATGTCTCTTTTTTCATACAGAATTTTCTGTCTTGGGAGCCAGTGCAATGCTATAGCAATAGAACAATGGTAGGTTGCTTGCCTCCAATGGGACCAACCTGGATTTGACTTCCAACACCACAGATGATCCTCCAAGCACCTCCAGGAGTGATCAATGAATGTAGAACCAGGCATAAGCCCTAAGCAACAGCAGATGTGGCCTCAAATGAAAAGAAATGGTCTTTTTTGGAAGAGTTTGGTGCTTTTAGTCAATCCCAACAACAGTGATAATTTGCTTCCAGAAATGCTCAGGGATAATTCATAATGAAAAGCAAGCTGAGCACTGGAAAGCAAAGTATGCCCTCCAGCCCTTTGGTACATCTTCCCAACCTTTTATTTCTTATTCTTAAAACTTGAGTTTGAGGGCCAGAGTGATAGCACAGTGGTAGGATGTTGCAAGTCAGCCCCTGAAGAGGTTGACTGATGGAGGGATGAAGGATGAGGCCTTTCTCTTCCAGCTCGGAGTACGTGTCTGCCACCCTGTCTAGCCGAAGGTTCTGAGGTGAAACAGTGGGTAAACAGCTCACAGACAGTCAGGCTTGTGGAAATATTAGCTTTATTTGGTGGACAAGACTGAAGTCCAAAAACTCAGCCTCAGTTCCAGCAAAAAAGCCCCCCCCCCCCCCCCCCGGCCTTCCACAGACCCTTGTTTTTATCCTCCAGAATCAGGTACCACCCAATGGTAGGATCAAATACCACCCAATGGTGGAAGCAGACTCAGGTACTACCCTAGGGTGGGGGCAGAATGCCAGGTCACACCCTAGGGTAGGGCACAATCATCGATCAGGGTAGGGTCAGTAACATAATAATCCCCTAAAATATTTACATACACAACAGTAGGACATTTGTCTTCATGCAACTGACCCAGAATGGACCTGGTTTGATCCCTGGTATCCCCATGGTTCCCTGAACATGCCAGAAGCAATTTCTAAGCACAGAGCCAGGAGTAAGCCCTGAGTGTTGCCATATGTGGCAAAAAAAAAAAAAAAAAAAAAAGCAAACCATTCTTTTTTTGAAAAATAAAATGAGTTTGAAAGAAATAAAATTACTTTCATTCACAATTAATTGATCAAGATAAGTTATAATTAAACAAGATAGAATGAAATACATTCTAGGTAATGTCAGAAATGGGCACTAACTTGGGAAAAGAATACTATCAAAATATCACATACTAACTATGTGTGGGACTATGTATGATGGAAACTTTCATTTTCATTTTCATTTTCTTTTAATAAGAGCCATACCCAAGGATTCTGGGTGTGGTACCAAGAACACTCTTAGTTATGTTGGGCCACTACTGAGGTAATGGGGAAACCCCCAGAGATAACTGTGTGGTACCACAATTATGCCTGGCAATGCATAGTATGGACATGCTAGGCACATACCAGACATATTTTTTTATCATATGAGCTCTCTCGTAGTCCTACCTCTTACTTTTTAATAAGATATGAGCTATGTTGAGATATTCTACATTGCTAACTGCTTTCTTAACATTTGGCTGACTTGTTCCATTAGCTTATGACTTCTATCTGTTGCTGACGTAAGTGTGCTATCAAGTTTAGTTGTCATTCCTGGTAACTAAAATTCTATCCTTTGCTTAAAGATGTTATGCTCTTTCTCTTTGCTAAGTGATGCTGATTTCTACTACTTCTTTCTGAGCATTAATCCCAGAACCCAACTTGTGTCAACAGTTATATAATCAAGGCCTACAACAATATTCTACTTTTAGTAATATCCATTACCAAATTAACTGGCACCTGGGCTTGAGTCCTGACTCTGAATTTTTATCTAAATCAGTTGTGCATCAGTACTGTTGTGCATTGTAAAAAAAAAAAAAAAAAAGTTTTGCTGTATCTGTGGTCTATACTGAAGTATGTGTCAACAGCACCCATACTCCCTTCCTCATTATAATAACCTTCAGTTGAGAACCACAGGTCTATCACGATGTAATTTTTAGTGGTAGATCAGCTGATCTTCCTTCATAATGTTATGGGTAGGAAAAAGCTTATAATGTTCCTGCTATGAGTTTCAGTGACTGACCCCAGTTTAATTTTCAGGCTGTCCTGTAGGAAGGAACTAATCAATGCTTCTGTAACCTGAACCAACAGCCTACCAAGTCAGTCTTCCATGTTTTCTCCCACTTGTGTTTCTATTTTGTTTCCAAGATCATAAGGTTTTTATTCATTGGGGGTGGGGTTCTTATTTAAAAGTTCTTTTTAGCTTTGATATGAGTTTGGTCAGTAAGAATAAAAAAAAGCAGCTCATGGACTCATCAGGAGTTGATGCCTTCTCTATCTTTTTTTCACTCACTTCCCTTTAGCTTCATATCACTTCTTTTTCTTTTCTCCCCTCACCCTTGATTAGTAACTTTGGGTAAATGAACAAAAGAGAGGAAATGTGTCAGCATCAGGGTTGAAGAGATACTGGAAGAATTAGCGTTGTTTTTGGAAGTCACCATCATCATCCTATTCCAACATACTAAAATTGTTTCTCAAAATAGGCACCTCACACTAACAGCATTACCATCATCTTGGGGTCTGAATACAACTGAATACAAAGTTCAGGGTGTGGGACCCAGCTTCATGTGTATTAATACGGTTATTCTAATGCAAGCTACAGTTTTAGAACCCTTGTATTAACTTAGCTGACTCAATGCATCTCAGCCTGCACAGTGGAAGCATCACCTGTCTAATAACAAAATATGCTCAGAAACACTCCAGAGCTTCTGATTCAGCTGATCTGGTTAAGTCACAAGTATTATTTCTTTTTTTGGGGGGGAGGGGCACACCAAGCGGCACTCTGGGTTACTCTTGGCTCAGCTTCTGGTGGGCTCGGGGGCAGTACAAAATGCCAGGGATTGAACCTGGGTCTGTCCCGGGTGGTCCAAGTGCAAGGCAAATGCCCTATCACTGTGATATTGATCCGGCCCCAACAAGTACTTTTTCTGTTAAGTATCCCAAATGACTCAAACATCTAGTCAAAGTTTGTTATAGTCATTCATTTATTGTTTGAGCCCTCTTTGATGAACAGTATACCAATTCTGACCCTGTGTTTCAGAAATTCTTAGTGGGAATTTTCAAACTTGTATTTAATAGTTGGTTAGTTTTTTATTGAGTGAAACTTGAGGGAAGACAGAGAAGGTACATATTCAAAAGAAAACAGTCTTCTCCAGAGTAGAAAAGGCACACAAAGATACATGAAGACAAACAAGAGAATAAATATGCGTTCAATGGGCTTGAAAGGCAAGCCTAAATTGTCAAACATTTATTGAAAATAATTTAATGGGAACTGATCTAAATTTAGAAGTCTTGGTTTTGAATCTCAATTCTGTCATAATCAGTTGTGTAACATTAAATATTTTACACTCTGTGCCTCAGTTTCTCCACATGTATAAAAAAGAAGCAAATATCTAAAAAATGTTTTAAATAATTGGGACTGGAGCGATAGTACAGCAGATAGGCTATTCATTTGCCTTGCATATGGCTGACCTGGGTTCAGTCCCTGACAACTCATATGGACCCCCAAAACTGCTAGTAGTGATTTCTGAGGACAGAGCCAGGAGTAACACCTGAGCACCACACACACACACACACACACACACACACACACAAACAATTACATAGCTTTACATATGAACATCTACTTAATAAAATTTGTTATATAGCCATAATTATGCAAATTCTTTTCAAAATATTCATATTGTGAGCAAAATATTAACGATGTTAAAATAAACATAGTTAAAATAAATGTTTTGAGAAGTTTTAGCAAGTGTTTAAAGGATATTTTCCAGGAATGAGGCTAGAGATCAACAGTAGAACATTTGCATGTCTAAGTCCCTGGGTTTAATTCCTGGCACATTAGACTCCGAAAACAACCAAGATGCGCTTCAACAGATGAATGGCTAAAGAAACTTGGTACATATACACAATGGATTATTATGCAGCCATCAGAAGAAATGAAGTCATGACATTTTTCTATACATGGAATCTTTTATGCTGAGTAACATTAGTCAAAGGAAGAGAGAGAGACACAGAATCGTCTCACTCATCTATGGGTTTTAAGAAAAATTAAGTACATAAAAATAATTCCCATATAGAAAGAGGAGGTACAGTAAATGCACCCCATATACACCTCAGCACAGGCCCTTTGCCTGGTCTGTATTGTAAATTGGGGGACCAAAAAAATATATATACATATATATATATACATATATATATATATATAGGTTTCAAGCTGATTTACCAGATCAAAGTAATAATTGCATTACTTAGTAAAGACTGTAAAATGTTAGCACAAAAATTGAAATAAAGAGGAGCTGGAATGATAGCTAGCAGTAGGGCATTATTTGCCTTGCACACGGCTGACCCAGGACGAACCTGGGTTCGATCTCCGGCATCCCATATGGTCCCCCAAGCCAGGAGCAATTTCTGAATGCAGAGCCAGGAGTAACCCCTGAGCATCACCAGGTGCAGCCCAAAAACAAACAAAAAAAATTGATACAAAGAATAAGAATATTAGCTCTTCAAACATACCCAGGAATAATCACCAAGTATTGAGCCAGGAATAGTCCCCCAAGAATTACAGCATAAGGTCCAAAAGCCAAACAAATTAACAAAAATTATTCAATCAATGATCTATTTTTAACACCTTGTTCACCAAATGAAATTCTAATTACAATTTGGCTCTCCAATGAAAACAAACCCAAGCACTCTTTTGTTCTAGATGCTATAACTATGTCTCATTTATTTTTATGAATATTCAAATTTTACATCAGTTTATATGAATATTCATCAGTTTAGATGAATACAGTTTAGATGAATCAGTTTAGATGAATACATCAGTTTAGATGAATATTCAAATTTTACATCAGTTTATATGGTCAGAAATATATTTCACACATCAGCCTTAGAGGTACTGAATAAAATCAAGAGTCAAGAATAGTTTCATGGTAGAGTGCCTGCTCTGTAGGTATGTGCTGGGAGAATGATCATTGCAATCACCCCCATATACTGGGGCAGTGCTTCCTGTGATAGCTGGCATGGCAACAAAGGTGTGCCATGCCAGCACATATAAATTATGTGAGCCTGGGCATCACTACAACTAAAATATGTGAGTAACACAGCCTGTGTGAAACCTCCTATGACAGCAACAATAAAGGGAGGAAGAAAATTAATAACTAATATCAAGTTTCTAAACTTTCATAAAAGTTGAAGATCCATTGGGGTAATAAAAATTTTGTTTACTCTTAAAATGGCTCTGCAAAACGTTTTAGTTATTTTATTTCATAATGTATATAAAATTATTTCTATATTATTTGTACAGATGAACTTTAATAGGCATACTTACAAAAACATTTTAGGGTTTTATTAAGCAAGCGGCAATTACCAATTCTCAGGTCCTTTTAATTCTATGGTAATAATAACATTTTCTTTTCTCAGTCAACAGTGGCTTTACATATGTTGTGGTTTATTTTATATGCAATACACACATATTCTTAAATTTATAATCATGGAAAATAAAAATATTAAAATACAAAAAATAATAATAATTCCCAGAGTTGAGGACCGGAAGGACCGGCTAAAGATAAGAAGCTTACCACTAAGAGTGGTGAGTGCAGTTAGAGAAATAACTAAGCTGAGAAATATAACAATATCAGTGAGTGAAGGATGTAGAAAGCCTGTCTCGAACACAGGCGTTGTGGGGGAGGGAAAAAATGGGGGCATTGGTGATGGGAAGATTGCATGGGTGAAGGGGAGTGTTCTTGTTATGTCTGAAACCCAATTACAATTATGTTTGTAATCACAGTGTTTAAATAAAGAAATTATTTAATTAAAAACAACAATTCCTGACACATTAAAAATCAGAAAAAAAAATGAATGTTCCCCTTCTTTAAAGATTGGATTATTTTTTTCTTTATTAGTCCCACTTTCACACAAGTATATACATTTTAAAAATATTGATTCCAGGAGCCAGAGTAATAGATAGCACAGCAGTAAGAAATTTGCCTTGCACACAGCCAGCCTGAGACTGGCCTAGGTTCCATCTGAGCCTGAAAGGAGTGATTTCTGAGTGCAGAGTCAGAAGTAACCCCATGCACTGCCATGTGTGGCCCAAACAAACAAACAAACAAAATACTGATTCCATAAAAATTCACAGTTTTTATTAAAACTTTCTAAATTTTAGGGACTAGACAGATAGTTCAGGCTCATGCACTTACCTTGAATCCTAACAACTCCAATTTGAAGCCACTGCTTCACTCCTGCTCACAAAACCAGGATTAGTCTCTAAGCACCATCAGGTGTGGTCCAGAAAATAAAATTCAAAATTTATTACATGTCTTTTAAAAAAAAAGCTAGTAGAAATAGGAAATCAAAGTTCAGAATAACTGTTATATAAATTTAAACTACAAAACGAATAAATCTATATTAAATTAAAACCTTATGTAAATCTGAGTAGAGCAAAAGCAATGGAGTTGAAATAAGCAACTCTTGAATTTGATGGATGACAGATATTTAGATGAAGGATTTATGTGAATCCAGTAAAAAAAAAAAAAAAAAAAACGCTTTAATAAGCATTTGGAAGGGGTTTCATTTTGTGAAAACATTTTGATCTGTCAGTGTTTGTACATAATCCAAAATAACTACTAGAACTTTCTAAGAACAGTTCAGTTTACTTTATCACAAGAAAACACTCCTCCAAAAGAAATTAATTATAATATTTTTAACCACCACCATGGGAAACAGCATCTCAAATCTGAATGAGGATTTTGCACTAGCAGAGTCTAAAGTGTAAGGGCTGAAAGGACACAAGGTTCAAATTAAATTACCCAAGTGGTGAGGGAGGGCAGAGTGAGTATGGGGGAATTTCTGGACTGCATGTTTAACTATCAAACAAAGAAAAGCCTAAGGATAAGGAATCCTTGTAACTTCTGATTTCTAAGCAAAGTACACTGTAGTTACTGACCTCACATAGTGCAGATGTTTCAGTTTTCAGTAAGTGTGTAAAAGTCAACCTGAATGAGTGCTGACTCAATTTGAAGAATCAGAGCTTAGAGGAGTTTTAGAAAATGGCCCGAATAACCATGTCTTAGTGGCTAGTCCAGCATGAAAAACCAGATATAATTTCTGTACATGCTGAATCTTCTATATTCCTGTTTTCAGTTCCTCTCTACCACATGTTAAGTCCTCCAATTTAATTCATTCTCTTTCTCTGCCTCTGTCTTTCCTTTTTTGTTGTTGTTGTTGTTGTTGTTGTTATTTTCTTGTTTTCGTTTTTGCTTTTATGGGTCACACCCAGCAGCGCTCAGGGGTTACTCCTGGCTCTACGCTCAGAAATCTCTCCTGGCAGGTTCAGGGGACCATATGGGATGCCGGGATTCGAACCACTGTCCTTCTGCATGCAAGGCAAATGCTCTACCTCCAAGCTATCTCTCCGGCCCCTGTCTCTGTCTTTCTGTCTCTTTCTGTCTCTGATTTTCTGTCTCTCTCCCCTAATATAATACTAAGAAATCCACTCCAGATTACTCTTTGAGCAACTAACATTTTTGCTTCATCAAACCAAAATTGGGAAGGTGGCATATATATATTTGTAATATATGTATATAATATGTATATTTATAATAGCTGCATACTTGTTTCTATCATTAAGTAAATGGCTATAAGTATTGCATCAATAAGTGATTTCAACAGAGATTCTATATGTTATTAGTGTAGATATTATTTTTTAATTTATTTTTATTTATTTAAAGAAAATTCACCACATATTTGACATATTGATCATAATACATTTGCTTCCAGATAAGTAAAAGCAAAGTTATTGAAAATAATAGAAAGAAAAAAATTAAATGGAAGAGAAGGAAAAGAACAGTAGCGAGCACGTTTGTGAAAATTACTATATCTCCAATGAAATCATCAATATAATGGTAGAAGGGCTTAGTAAACTCTTATTGTTAGCTGTCTATTCTGTTAAATTAGGCTGTTCCTTTAGGGATTAAAGCAACAAACAAACGAAGTTGTCCAGAAATTCAAAGACCTATTACTGACACTAGTACTTTTAGGGATGTACTCAGCTGCCAGCCTCAGAAGAAGGAAGATATGTAGGGAGGGTACCCAAACTCACTCAAAAAAGTCCTGGTGATGTCATTCCAAAAACCAGTCTACTGAAGTGTCGTAAGAGCAGTGTCCTCTAAGGAAATTATAGTGGGGCAGTGATGAGGCAGAGCCTTTAGGGAAATGATTATTCTTGGTGATGGAGACAGTAAATGTGGCTTCAGCAGGATAGGGTCTTGGCCCACCCTCTCCTACTGAAAGGGCCAGTTCCTTCTGCATGGGCCACTGTAGCCATAATCTTTCACAGCTCAGTTTACATCTCATTTGAGAAAAGAGTAAGTCTATGGAACTGGCCCAATTCAAATATGGTGACTATCTAGTTTAGTTATTCTAAAAAACTAGTATATGTTGGTATCTGAGACTCATAGAGGAGATAAAAGGTCAGGTTAATCATATGGCCAGAATATAAATTCTGTTTTTCCAAAAGCATTTGGTAGTAGCTGGGTTTCCAGTTGATGCCTCTCTTCATTAATGTTAAATTTGTATTCATTATCAGATTCACTTGATTATGTTATATGAGATAGACACTTATTTCCTTCTATCTGGAAACATTGCAATTGACAACATCAGATCATTCATTTCCTTTCTTAGATTTAATATTGTGTATGTTGAATAAATGACATTGCCTATAACTATAGAGTCAGGGTGAAGTTTAACAAACTATTCCTACCAAATAGGTGGCATGTATTTTAACCTGTTTAAAATGGAAACTTTTTAGGTCTGAAAAAGAATATCAGATCTAAACACATGCCTATGTTCATGCAGAAGGAATTGGAGGATATTCAATATTAAATAAAATATTGGATTGCCTGCAACTCACCTTAAAATGCATAAAACACCATTGAGTAAATGAATATATGAGTGTGTGCTATAAAACAATACAGTAACAAAGTAGCAGTTATAGAATCTAAAGGATTGGGGCCTGAGAGATAACATGGAGGTAAAGGCATTTGCCTTGCATGCAGAAGGTTGGTGGTTCAAATCCCGGCATCCCACATGGTCCCCTGAGCTTGCCAGGAGCTATTTCTGAGTGTAGAGCCAGGAGCACTGCCTGCACACCCTTGAGCACTGCCGAATGTGACCCAACCCCCCCTCAAATAATCTAAAAGATTGATATTAGTATTTAATTTCTAATTCAAGTTTTGGATATGCATGCAATATTTTATGATAACACTGGGAGTATCCATGTCAAATAAACTAGAAAATTAAGCTGGAAATCTTAGCAGAATATAATCCATCTTCTGTATTAGCTAATGCATCCTATATACTGCATATGATAATGTATTTCTAGTATCTTGTAATCCTGTTTAATGTACTATTTTCTCTTCTAAACACAAATGGCTTTTTCATTTTCTCCTCCTGTGAAAATGAGATGCATGATGACAAAATCCTTTTAATTTTGTTTGGGGGCACACCCAGTGATGCTCAGGGCTATTTCTAACTCTGCTCAAAGATCAATCCTGGTGGGACTTAGGGGACCATAAGTGGTACCTGGAACTGAATCTAGATTGGCTGCGTACAAAAAAAAGGTTATCTGCCTGCTACACTAGATGATGTTTTGTTTTTTAATGCAGGACCATAAAGAGAACATTAAAAATATATATGTTCTTTCTAGTCACAGTTAAAATTTTATTATTCTTCTAAACATACCTGTACACAGTATAAGATTTTCCACATGTCCCTCTTGCCATCGTACTTGTGTTACTTTACATTGCACTCTATCAGAGCAGCCCCAATACTCTGAATTCATGGTTCCAGAGGGCCTGAAAGATTCCATAGCTTAACTCAGCTAGTGAACACAAGGTCCTTACTGAAAATTCCAGGGTTGCCACATGCTCTGAGGTAATCCTGACAGCCCTACAGTTAGTGATCCCAGGAACGAAAGAGCCCAGAAGATGGCTCAGTGATTTAGAAAGAACCCTGGACAAATATTTATGAAAAAGTTATTAAGTGCTTGTAATAAAATAATAGTCTTACATTTACATTCTTAATTTAGAATACATTAAATTTTGATCTCATTTGTACAAATATTTTATATGCTATATTTTTCTGTTTATTTTATAACAACTATTTGTCCTTATACATCTTGCTTTTATCCTTCATGAATTGGTCTTAGCTGCTATAATGCCTTTTAAAACCGGCATCTTTGGGGAAACCAGGAGATAGCTGAAAGGGTTGGAATGCATGCTGTATGTTCTGGTGTTCTATTGGTCGAGGACCCCTGAGGACTGCCAGGAATGACATTTAAAGCATCAGGCCTGGAGCAGTTCCTGAGCACTGCCTGATGGACCCACAATCAAAAAACCACCAGACAGATTATAATACTATTGTTTTATAGAATAAATATCATTACTCTGCCATTTTTTCCATCTTGTGTTTGCAATTTTTTTCTGACATGAAAAAAATTAAGTGTGAAGCTATTTATTTGAGCATCTCTTTCCTGACTTTTTAATTCTTCAATCATTTTATATTGTGGCTCTCTTTTGAGTACCTTTTCTGTGTTTTATAATATATCTTAACATTGACTTGGATTGCTTCACTCATCCTCTCCACCATCACTCCTCTTCATCACAATATTCACTTGTATTCTTGTTCATGTACTTTCCTAAGTTTATTGTTTTATTTAGTTTTTTTAAGCTTGTGGCAATATGGGGCTGGAGAGATAGCACAGAGGTAAGGTGTTTGCCTTGCATACAGCCAATCCAGGACAAATGGTGGTTCGAATCCCAGCTTCCCATATGGTCCCCCGTGCCTGACAGGAGCAATTTCTGAGCACAGAGCCAGGAGTAACCCCTGAGTGCCACCGGGTGTGACCCCAAAACTTAAAAAAATTTTTTTAAAAAGCTTGTTTTTAATAGGAATTCAGTATCAGAAGACTATAGGGACAGAGATAACCTAAAGACCACAGGTGTATGCTTCCCAAGCAGGAAGCCCGAGTTCTATCCCCAACAACACAGGCTATCCTGAGTATAACTAGAACTAGTCCCTTAGCACTGTGAGGTGTGGTCCAAAAACCCTATACCAGAAAACAAAATTAGAATATAGAGCCATAGTTATGGTTCAAATGATAGGGTATAAGACTCTGCCTGTAAGACTCTGGATTCCATCTTTGGAACTTCATGGCCCCAAGTACCAAGAAATGGCATTCCTCTCACCATTCAGTATTACCACCACCACGAAATATATAGGCTAATTTATTTTATTTTATTTTATTTTTTGGGTCACACCTGGCAGCACTCAGAGGTTATTCTTGGCTCTATGCTCAGAAATCGCTCCTGGCAGGCTCAGGGGACCATAAGGGATGCCAGGATTCAAACCACCATCCATCCTTCTGTGTCTAAGGCAAACGCCTTACCGCTGTGCTATCTCTCCGGCCCCAGGCTAATTTATCTTAACTACTAATAGTATTACCTACTCTTCTATCTCACACTTATAAGGTGAACTTTAAATATGTGGTATAGGGGCCGGGAAGGTGGCACTAGAGGTAAGGTGCCTGCCTTGCAAGCGCTAGCGTAGGACAGACAGCGGTTCGATCTCCCGGTGTCCCATATGGTTCCCCCAAGCCAGGGGCGATTTCTGGGTGCATAGCCAGGAGTAACCCCTGAGCATCAAACAGGTGTGGCCCAAAAACCAAAAAAAAAAAAGTCAAAAAAATAAAAATGAAAAAATAAATATGTAAAGGGAGCTTTATTTAGTTTACAAACTCTACTCTAGATATTAAGGAGACTTTTTTCTACTCAGGCAATCTTATGTATTCTCAGAGTAATTTTTCTGAGCAGGGCATAGTCTGGTCAAAGAGCAGAGAGAAGCTCATACAAAAAGTGAGGACATGGAGCTATAGCAGTAGCACAGAGGGTAGGGTTTTTGACTTGCACATACCTGACCTGGGTTCAATCCCAGGCATCCCATATGGAACCCAATCATGCCAGGAGTGCTAAGCACAGAGCCAGGAGAAACTCCTGAGTGCCAATAGATCTGGCTCCAAAAGCAATAAATAAATAAATAAAAATAAAAACAAAGGCATCCTCTAGTATAACTATAAAGCCACTTAAACTATACTAGTCTTACTTGCTAAGTTAATTGGTTACCAAATATAAAGGGACCATTATTATTATTATTATTATTATTATTATTATTAAATTTAATTTCACCCTTAATGTGGCCTATAGAGAGGTAGTAAAATGTTTAAAATGTGCAGTCCTCATATCTTCATGCTCTAGGTAAGCAATATTTGAGAGATTATTACTCTCAAAAAATGCTCTTGAAAGCCATGAGCATGTTTTTGTCATATTTTTTATGCTTTAAGACAATTTTATTTTTTTATTTTTTAAATTAATATTTTAATTTAAGCACCATGATTACAAACATACTTTTAGTTGGGTTTCAGTTATAAAAAAAAGACATATCCCCTTTCACCAGTGCAATATTATCATCACCAATGCCCCCCATTTCCCTCCTCCTACTTCGCTATCTGTATTCAAGAGAGGCATTTTGTTTCTCTCACTCACTACCATTGTTATGATAGTTTAAGACAAATTTTTAAACTACAAACCTTAAATCCAAGCTTTGAGTGAGATATTCATCTATCAAGTATGCAGTAAGTATCAAGAGAAATTATTGAATAAAATTCTAGAATTCCCTTTCTTTCTTTCTCTCTCTTTTTGTTTTGATTTTAGTCCATGCACAGTTCTCAGGGGTTACTCCTGACTGTGCACTCAGAAATGACTCCAGGCAGGTTCAGGGGCCATGGGACAAAACCCAGATAGGTCACATGAAAGGCAACTGCCCTGCACCTTATACTATCTCTTTAGCATCTAGAACTCCTTAGTCTTAAGAAACCTACTGTTTGTGGTTTTATGTACCCTAAAATTAGAAACTTGTGACAGTTGCAGGGTTATCTAGTCACTTTACTTTGCAACTTTCTTTTTTTTTATAAATTTTATTTTTATTTATTTATTTTTAGTTTTGGGGTCACACCCGGCGGTGCTCAGGGGTTACTCCTGGCTGTCTGCTCAGAAATAGCTCCTGGCAGGCACAGGGGACCATATAGGACACCGGAATTTGAACCAACCACCTTAGGTTCTGGCTCGGCTGCTTGCAAAGCAAACACTGCTGTGCTATCTCTCTGGGCCCACTTTGCAACTTTCACAGATTGAAGTTTACCCAGGAAGTTCTGCGGAAATCACCTGGTAAGCTAGCAAGATCTCTTCCACTCTCTAGTAGACATTGCTAGACATATAATTGCCATCATATCCATCTCCCCCTTTCATTTTATTTTATTTTTGGTTTTGGGGCCACACGGTTACTCAGGGCTTACTCCTGGCTGTGCACTCAGAAATCGCTCCTGGCTTGGGGAACCATATGGGAGGCTGGGGGGGGGGGGGTCGAACTACTGTCCCTCTTAGGTCAGCAGCATGCAAGGCAAATGCCCTACTGCTGTGCCACTGCTCTGGCCCCCATCTTCCTCCTTTTAAATAGTACTAACAGATAATAGGAAAAGAAAATACACGACCATGAAAAGTCATAGCTATCACTGCAGTTAATCATATTATAGACCAGAGGTGTCAGAAAATTTGATGGTGGGCTGTTTTTTTTTTTTTTAATTTTTGGCCACACCCAGTGACACTCAGGGGTTACTCCAGCTATGCATTCAGAAATTGCTCCTGGCTTGGGGGACCATATGGGACTCCAGAGGATCGAATTGCAATCCGTCCTAGGTCAGTCACATGCAAGGCAAATGCCCTATCACTGTGCCACCACTCCGGCCCCATGTTTTTTGTTTGTTCATTCGTTTGTTTGTTTGTTTTGATGATGATGTCAATTCTGGGCACCATTCCAAAAATGCATCTCAGCACAAAATTAACAGAAACATTTTTATTTTTTCATTAACTCTTAAATGTTTTGGCTATAGTTGTACCTCAAATCTTTTCATTTTAGTTATTTGAGGTATTGTCCTGAGTATTTTTCTATCTGTCAAGGCTTTAGTCATTACCCCTCTGTTTATGATTCACATCTCTGGCACATCAACTATCACCAGATATTAAATGAAGTCATCATCATTCTCTAAATCTGTCTTCCTATCTCCTATAATTGGAAGCATACAGTCACCACCTACCCAGATAACCCAAGACTTATAATTCCAATTCATTTCACATTTCCACTTTGTTACAAGTACCCCATTACCCAACAGAAACAAATGCATTCCCATACCTTCAATGATATTCAATAGGCTATATTTAGAATTCAAATCTTTATCTTCTTTGACTGTAATACTGAGTCTTACCTTGTATATTTCTTAAGACCATCATTAATTTACTATCAGAATAGTCTTTTTAAAGCACATATTTAAATACCTAAGATACTCAAGTAGTTGCTAAAGGGCTGTTTTTATCAGTAAATGTTGGTCTATAGACCATCAGCCCATTGTCTATTGCCAGTTACCTCAAAAAAAAAAGTGCATTTGGAACATAGCTATGATGGTTTATCTTATGTGACAGAGGCAAATTTTATCATTGGGGTAATCACCATGAGGCCCTTTACAGAAAACGTTTGTTGATTCCTGGCCCACAGATAGAATCTGAACTTGTGGTATGACTTTATTATTTGACTACAACCACTATCACCAGCTTTTGCCAAAAACCCATTTTAGTCTCCTTTTTGTCTAGCTGTTCATGTCTGCTTGTAAGGGCCAAAAGAAACTTTTTTTTTTAAAGAAATTTTTTTGATGAGAGTTAAGTGTATGTCTGCATGACAAGTCACACAACACAGTGCTACTGAGCCCTTACAATGGGCAGCTAATGTACCACTGAGAACAGAATGTATTTTATTTTATTTTAAATGACACAAATTTAAACTTAGTCATAGGTTTTTAATTATTTTTCACATTGGACAATGTTGAATTAGACTGTTCCCAAGCCACTCCTTTTCCCTCCTTAGGGAGAATATTTTAACTACTCTGTTCATCTGAGAAATGCTTATACTTTAGTAGTTAACTGAGGGTCATATTTTCTTTTTGTTTGTTTTTTGTTTGTTTGTTTGTTTTTTGGGTCACACCCGGCAGCATTCAGGGGCTACTCCTAGCTCTCCACTCAGAAATTACTCCTGGCAGACACCAGGGATATATGGGAAGCTGGGATTCGAACCACTCTTCTGCATGCAAACGCCCTACCGCTGTGCTGTCTCTCTGGCCCCAAGGGTCATATTTTCTAAGGAGGCTTTTCTATTCTGGCTTAGAACTCTGGTATTCTCGAAAAGAAGTGGGTATCCTTCTTTTGTGCCCTCAATTGTGCCATCATATTGCTAGGAACTTTTTCTTTTGATTCTGATTTGTTTTCCCCAATCCAAATAGCTTTTGCCAAAAACTCATTTTTGGTGGGCCAGAGAGATAGCATGGAGGTAAGGCATTTGTTTTTCATGCAGAAGGTCGGTGGTTCGAATCCCAGCACCCCATATGGTCCCCTGAGCCTACCAGGAGCGATTTCTGAGCTAGAGCCAGGAGTAACCCCTGAGCACTGCCGGGTGTGACCCCAAAACAAAACAAGACAAAACAAAAAAAAACTTATCTTTTGGCAAGAAAATCCTTGTACAATTTATCTCTGCTTAAAAAGTCCTGAACCCAGAGTTGGGAGACATTGGTGATGGGAATGTTGTACTGGTGAAGAAGGGTGTTCTTTTTTGTAACTAAAACCCAGCCACAAACATGTCTGTAATCATGGTGCTTAAATAAAGGTTTTGTTTTTTGAAAAAATAGTCCCTAACCCAGTTGCTGAATTATGTCAGTTTAATTAATATTTATCAAGTTGATTAATGCCACATGTAAGCTTCTTATTCAACATGCAAGTTTCTTGCTTTATAGTCCTTTGATGAATTAAAACAGATGGCTCGTTCAAGTGCAAATATATTCTATTTAATTCAACCTCCTCTGATTAGATTAATTTCTTCTTGGAAAAAGCACAATTGCTTTTTGTTCACACATTTCATAGCTCATTTTCATAACAGTATAGAAAGTGACGTATATGAGTTAGGGAAATTTGGAAGAAAAGAGGTGGTAACTTGAGAAGCAAGTCTACCACATTCCCCTCTACGTACCTATCTCAATCACTCAAGGAGATGCTTGAGTGACTCAGGATGAGAAATTTTGCCACAGGACCTGTACATTATAGACCTTATATCTCACCAGCTTCACACATCAGTCCTCAAACTGTATGAGTCCCACTTAATAAACATGGTGTCTGAATTGGTAACTGCTATTGAGATTTTTAGGGAGCTCTGAAACTCATACTGGAGAAAGAACTTACTCTTTGCAGGAAAAGGAAAATCAGTCCTAACGTTTACCCAGATTCTTTACAGGTTCATCACTTTCCCTCCCTGATAAGAATTTCAAAAGTAGATGAGTAGTAAAAGGAAGTAATTTTACTTAGAGATTGGGAAAAAGGAAAGAAAGTAACACTTCAAGAGAGTATGCAGAGAGGAGAAAGCCAAGAGTATATATCTCAGCTTGAAATAAGGGTAAATCTCCAAATTGGAGAATATATAGCAAAAAGTATAACAGAATATAAACAGCCTTTTAAGGGTTGTTTTTATAACCCAAATTATTCCAAAACTGAGCCCACATTGGGTTTTCTATAGTGATGAGTTCATTACTAAGTCATTGTCAAAGGGAAGGATTTTGAACTTTTTGTGGTTCACGTTCTTATTCTTATCACAGCCGTTTGTTCCAGCTGGAACTTCTCTCTAGAGGAGAGATCCAACCTTCTCTGGACAAATTGTTGGCACAATTTTTGTGCCTACATACTGGACCCAGCCTTTATGCTTTTTGGATTTTTAGATCTGGTGACAGTATCTTTTTTGAATTATATCTTGGTTGTATTACTTGCTTAGTAAGGCACCTCTCTCCTATTTTTCTACATCTTTCAGAATATTTAAAGTACCCTATTCTACTAAAAGTCATCAGAAAGAATTCACTACCCCTCCTACTGGTTTGACCTCTGTGAAATTTGTTCAAGCTACCTTTGAGCACATCAGCTTCCTATACTAATATAAATCCTTACTTTATTAAGCTATATAAAACCTTAACCTATTTAATTTACATTTAAAACTTTTTATAATCTAAAAAAGAATGTCTAAGAAATGTTTCATATTTTCATTTTCTTCTTCAAACCCAAATCAAATTATTCACTTGTGTGTGTGTGTGTGTGTGTGTTTTGTTTGTTTGGTTTTTTTTTTGGGGGGGGGGGGGGTCACACCCAGCAGCGCTCAGGGGCTAATCCTGGCTCCACGCTCAGAAATCGCTCCTGGCAGGCACGGGGGACCTTATGGGATGCCGAGATTCAAACCAATGACCTTCTGCATGAAGGCAAACGCCTTACCTCCATGCTATCTCTCCAGCCTCAAAGTATTCACTTTTATATAAAAAAAGATCAATAGCTCATAAAAGCCATAAAGGGGGGCTGGAGTGATAACACAGCAGTAAGGCATTTGCCTTGCAAGCGGTCAACACAGGATGGACCCCGCCAGTTTGAATCCAGACTTCCCATATGTTCCCCCAAGCCTGACAGGAGCGATTTCTGAGCACAGAGCCAGGAGTAACTGCTGAGTGCAGCCGAGTGTGACCCCAAAACAAAACAAAACAAAACAAAAAGCCAAAAAGGTCCCACTCAAATCTAAATATGCCTGAGAAGCTAAACAAGTTAGGTCTATTTAAATATGTCAATAAAATAAAGTAAAATAATCTAAAGTACACAGAGTTTAGAGCTTCAAATCAAAACTTCCATACTCATCCTTTCTCAAGTTCCAACTTCAATACTAACGATTTTCTGGAGTTCTTTGCTACCATGTAGAAAGAAAAGCTCTTTTAAATAAATTATTTCAAATTTATTTATTCATTTATTTCAAAAAATAAGTATAATAGAAAGGAAGAAGGGTGGAGGTATGAAGAAAGAGGACAAGAAAAGTAGTGAGGAAAGAATGAATAGAAGGAAAAGTTGAAGGGCGAGGAGGAAAAATGAAAGTTATAATAAGCTGATTTTTAAGAGATTTCAAGTGGTTTTCATGTATTTTATGTATGCTCTGATAATTTATTCATGTCATAGAAGGGATTATAGAGGAAGGATAATATGAATAATGACAACGCTTGATCTTCTATATTAAGTTTCTATCATCCTACAAATTAGAGTTTTGCACATTTTCCTAGGGATCATCTATCAAATGTATCTGCACAACAAATTTGTACAGTTACTATGAACAGTTCCAGCACCATATGATCTGTGAACAGGTTCAAGTTCTGCTTTTTGCTCCCTGCTTTACTTTTAGAAACTCCTGTCCCCTCACTAGTCCATTTTGTTTGTTTGTTTGTTTGTTTGTTTAGTTTTGGTTTTGGTTTTGGTTTTTGGGTCACACCCGGCAGCACTCAGGGGTTATTCCTGGCTCTACGCTCAGAAATCGCTCCTAGCAGGCACCAGGGACCATATGTCGGGATTCAAACCACCATCCTTCTGCATGCAAGACAAAAGCCCCCTATCTCCATGCTGTCTCTCCTGCCTCACTAGTCCATTTTTGACTCTGAAATTTTTTTTTGACTCAGACACAACAATACTTTACTCATAGAGGGCCTGATTGCCTGGTGCTAAGGTTCAGCACTTTAGAGCTACTTGACCTCACAGTGCTCTTGGAACCACTGGAGCTACCAGGCAGAATCTGTGGGCTGGGAGGTAAGTAAAGAAAGGGTATAATCTGGGGCCTTGTCTATGTGTTTCATCCCTTTGTACTATGTCTCTGGCCCATTTTTTGTATTGTTCTTTTTAAAAATTATCCTAAGTAAATGCCTTTAAAGTCTTAGTTTAAAATAAAATTAATAAATTTTCTCTAAATAATTTTGAGATGTTTTTATTTTAAGAAAACAATAACTATGGCCTACTTTATAACAATGCTTTGTAACATCTGGCATTGTGGGGGATTTGAGGAATTAAAAAAACAAATATAATCAACAAATTCACGTACTTTGAGTCTGAGTAAATCAATTATTATGTGATTCTACCTGACTCCTGACCCCACAATCCCCCTACCAGAGACTGTGGGTTTCTTTGAATGGGAATAATTACCTACTTATATAATTGAACAACAGAAGCGGCTATTTTTGACTCCTTCTAAGTTGCAGAACTTTCCCCAAGAACTTACAAGAGAGAAATAGGCTCTTTAATAACGGGGGGTGGGGGGGTGCAACAAAAATTTAGAAAGGAAGTATTGACAATAGATCAAACTTTCAAATACTTATAGCTAAACTTTCCTATGTCACAAAGAACAAGAACAATTAGGCACTGACTCAGGGAGAAAGGAACTATTATTCACTGCTGGTGGGAATGTCAACTAGTCCAGTCTTTTTGGAAAACAATATGGATATTCCTCAAAAATCTAGAAATTCAACTCCCTTATGATCCTGCCATAGTACTACTAGGAATATACTCTAAGAACACAAAAACATAACACAAAAAATCCCCCACATTCCTATGTTCATCACAGCACTATTTACAATAGCCAGAATCTTGAAACAACCCAAATGCCTGAAAACAGTTGAGTGGTTAAAGAAACAATGGTACATCTATACAATAGAATACTATCCAGCTGTTAGAAAAATGAAGCTATAAAATTTACTTATACATGAATGGATATGGAATCTGAGTGAAATGAGTCAGAGGAAGAGGAATAGACATAGAATAATCTCACTCTTTTTTGGGATATAAGAAAGATAAAAGATAGTATGGTAATAATATTCAGAGACAATTAAGATGAGGATCTGAAAGACCAGTACATGCTAAGAAGCTTGCCACAAAGATTGGTGAATAAGGTTAGGGTGGTAAATGTCCACTATGACAATGATCATTGGAACTGATCACTCTGGACAAAAACTGAGTGCTTAAAGAGGATGAAATGCTATGCACGGCTTCCTTTTATTAACAATAGTGCAAACCACAGTTCTAAAGAAAAATAAAGGATGAGAGAGAAACAGAGAGAGAGACAGACAGAGAGAGAGAGAGAGAGAGAGAGAGAGAGAGAGAGAGAGAGAGAGGAGTTAAATGCCTGCACCAGAATCAGGGGAAGTAAGGAGAGGGAAACTGGGACATTGGTGGTGGGAAATATTCACTTGTGAAGGATGGTGTACATTGTAAGACTGAAATTCAATCATGAACAACTTTGTAATCATGGTGTTTAAATTAAAGAAAAAAATATTTTTTAAATTCAGCGTGATGGTGACTGAATTGTTAACCATGGGAATATTTGTGTTCTCCAATATGTAAAAAATAGTAAAATATCAAACTTCACTATTCAGAAAAGTATCTATAATTAAAATATCCAGAGTATTAAATGTCAATTGCAAAGGATATCTTATAGAAACTATGTCTTTATTCTTTTAGGGGGTTTTCTTAAGTCACAGTACCTACCACTTAGGATGTTAAGTCAGAGGAGTAAACCTAATTCATTGATTTATGCCCAAAGTATACATTTTTGTGCATTTTTAATGAAACTATCTCAAAAATCAGAGTTAAGGTAATAGAGTATTAAACTCAGTAAAAGCAAACTAAAACTTTTATCATGTGATGAAATTATGTGAGTATAGTTTTTCATATTTATGTTATATGCATATCAGTTCTTATATCCAAATAAAAATAAATATTCTAAATAAAAAACTCTTTAAAATATTTCCAAAGCTAGGATCTGGGTACTATAACTCATTAAGCAACAAAGTGATATGTTTTAGAAGTCAACTTTTCAGAGCATATGTAAACTTATTGTGTGTGGCATTGTCCAATATTTACAGAATTCAGTAAGAATTAGTGCTCTTATCACTATTCCAGCTTCAGAGAAGCAAGGAGAAGTAACTTTGTCTAGCTGCAGAACTGATAGTCAAACCCAGGCAGTCTGGCTCCAAGGTCTGAGTTCTAAGCTTCTGCATATTTTTGCCTTGAACAGTATAAAGTCATTACTTTTCCCAACATGCCTTTGTCATGTAACTCTAACATGATCATATTTCCATTGACAAGATCTCTTCCATCTTTTTAGTAGACAAATTAGCCTAATATTCTCTTTGTGAGATAGATCAGCTACTGTCAATCTGCCCAAGCATGGACTTTTGTGTATTTACTTTTCCATTATCAAAGTGACTTACAACTCTCAGTACCTGAGAACTTAACAAATGAATCCTGTGGAAAAGAGATAATGAGTAATTTAATTTGGAACTTTCATAGAAGAAAATAATATTCGTATTTCCCCTAAGCAGGAATTGTGTAGGATTTCAAAGAGTTTCAAATAATGTTATTTTGAAAATAATTAGACTATTATTGTGATAAAAAAATAATTGGCAGGCAATTATATACAATATATGTTCTAATTATCATATCACATAAAATATAGTGTTTATACTGGGGCTTTAATAAATCTATAATTTGGGAGTCCAGAGAGATTGTATGAAGAACCAAAAAAAGGTGTTTGCCCTGCACTTAGATGATCAGGTTCAACTCTTGGCACCCCATGGTCTGCAAAGCTCCACCAGGAATGATCCTTAAGAAAAGTCAAAAGTAAGCCAGGCATAAAAGAAGAAGAGTAAACCCTGAGCCCTGAGCACTACCAGGTATAGTCCAAAAAAATAAATAAAATAAAATAAAACGTAATTGATTAATTAATGTAAATACATAGTGTGATAGTTCAATAGAGAAAGTTGAACTCATAGAACAATTCCTTGCTTAGGATCTATCTTAGGGTCTCTTTATCACAAAAGTCCCTTTCCCTTTGTTTGCCTCTAAGTCACCTCTGATCTTAAAGTTTTGTCATTTTTTTCTCCTGTCCATAAATAGACCATAGAGATGCATTTCTTTCTAGATTAGGGATCAAATGAACAGAAAGAAAAACAAAGAAGAGGGGAAAAAATAAAACTTCTTTGTCTCCTTGACACAACCAAGTTGTGAAATTTTGAAAGCAAAAACATGAAAAAAAAATGAAGTGAAACAACCCCTCCAAGACTTATCAGATGACCTTGTTTGAAGATTTTCACGCTAGCTAGCAAGTAATTTTATTTGCTAAGTCATTTAATAGCCTATTTCTATTAATCTTGCCTAGAAATTTGTTTTCCCTCCAGTGTCTTTCTCTGACTTTTCATCTCTAAGGAACATCTAGGGCCACATGAATGAGACAAGAATGAATTCTCTGTAAGAACTCATTCATAAATATACAGAAAGGAAGTCAGAGATGCTTGCCTTGCAGGACAGAGAGATCCTTGCCTTCCCTCTTACTTTGCAGGTAGAATGCTTGCCTTGCAGATGGCTGACCCAGATTGGATCCCTGATACATATATGGTTCCCTAGAACCAGAGGAGTGATCCCCAAGCACAGATCCAAGAGTGAGTGAGATCTGTGCATTATTCTGTGATCCAAAAACAACACAAAAGATAACCAACAATACACACACAACCAGCTAACCAGCGGTCATCACCTTTTTTTGGTTCTTATTATCATGTTGTTTACCCGCTACTCTGCGCGGCACATACAGCCACACCATCATTGCTATCTACTCACTACCTGTTTAAGGAAGATTTACAGGTGTTATGACCATATGTCTGGGTTTTTTTGTTTGGTTGGTTGGATTTTGGTTTTTGGGCCACATCCGGTGATGCTCAGGAATTACTCCTGGTTATGCGCTCAGAAATCTGAGTGCAGAGCCAGGAGTAAACCCTGAGCACAACCCAAATAAAATAAATAAACCAAAATAAAAAAGAAGAAGCTAGAGGGAAATCTAAGAGAGCTAAGATTATTTCAATGGAAGCTATCGAACAGTTTTTAAAATAAAAACAACACAGCTATACTAAAAGTTCTCAGAAGCATACCTTCAGGATGACTGTAAAATTTGGGGGCCACTTTGAGAGGGAACATAATGCAAAAATCCTTTGCCTGATAAAATTTCCTTTGGGCTTCAATGTAAATGTGAAAAAGATAACAAATTCCCTGATCAAATGTTTCCTGCAAAAAAAGAAAAGTTGATACTGTGGCAGGAAGAATATTGATGAGTCAAGATCATAAGGCTCTTTTCCAGCGTTTTTCAAATAAGGTCTCTTTATCACTGAAAAGTGGTCTGTATTCTTTATCACATTGTGAATGGTGTCCCTAGAGTGGTACAGGGCACAATCACCTTAGCTATACTCATGGCTGTCCTTGCACAAAAGCACCCTTAGAAACAAGGAGATAGAAAGGGAAAGGATGGAACTTCACTCCCATTCTCAGTTTTCCAAACTCATTTGCCTCCACTTTTGCTATCTCTTTACCACCCTAAGTTTGAGGAACAAGAAATAGGGGGAAGTTGGTGAGTATAAATGGAAAGTGGGAAAGTTTGGGGAAATACACAGATGTGAGAATATGTAACTCGAAAAGTTAAATAATAAAAAAAAGAAAGAAAAAAGAGAATATGTAACTCGAAAGCCAAGTTGTGAAACTTAAGCTTTTTGTCCCCTTCTATTAATTAGTGTCTCAGAATCAAGAGGTCAGGAGACCTTGGGGTGGTATCTCACTTTCTTGAGTATGATTCACTTTTACTGTAGCTCCAGAAACAACACTGGCTGATTAAAGCCAGTGCATTGCCATATGCAGAAATCTTTACATTTCTCACACACAACAAAGAAGTTTTTCATTGGTTAGAAGGGGAAGTAGTTTGAAAGCTTAGCTGTTGAAGGCAAGAGGTAAACAAAGCTTAAAGCCCCACCCAGATATACTCCTGTCTATCCTAGGAGTCTAATACTTTCTACAGACATTTCTGTGCTTAACTTTTGTTCAGTTACATTGGATAGGTCTCTTACCGATCCACAGTTTCCTAATTTGTCGAGAGTTGTAGAATTTACAGAGATTCTTTTAAAAATTGGAGACTTCTCTTTCATTCTTTATTCTGCATTTTAGTAGTGTCAACACAGAAGTGTTTGAAATGTAAGTATAAGTGTAAATTTAAATGTAAGTGTAAGAAATATTGGGACTAGGGTGATAGCACAGTGGATAGAGCATTTGCTTTGCACATTACCAATCAGGACCTACCTGGGTTCAATTCCCAGCATCCCATATGGTCCCCAGAGCTTGCCAAGAGTGATTTCTGAGGGCAGAGCTAGGAATAACCTTGAGCATCAATGGGTGTTGCCAAAAAAACAAAAAACAAAAAGAAAAAAGAAAGGAAAGAAATATCATTGTTTTTATATAGCTATCTCATACAATAAATGCTTTTTTCTTTTCAAATTTTCTTTAGCAGACCAGTGGATTGATCCATGAAGTATTGCAAACAGATTGATCTTAGCTTAATAAGATGTTTTGATCTTTTCAAGTTACAAGTAAATTCTTTAGATGAAGGCTAAGAAATTAAAATTAATTTTTTAATTAATTTAAAATTAGACTTAATTAAAATTAAGTCTAAGAAATTAAACTCCACCTAAAAGAAGATTAAAGCACTATCTTTTTTGCTTCACTCCCTTTAAGTGAAGCTTAGCTTTGTTCTAATTCCATTAACCCAATTACTTATCTAAAAATCCATATTCACAGCAATTGATACATTTAAAAAAAAATCTCCAAACCAGTTTTTAACGTCATTCTCTTGTTTCAAGAATAAAAGTGTTACAATCATTTTTAATCTTTCATTTTTTCCTCTTTAGGAAGGAAGGAAGGAGGGAAGCCATTTTTAATCTTTCTTTCCTTCTTTCTTATATCCTATCACTGAACACCTATTTACATGACTATCAGAATTTTTCATGGCAGATCAAACATGAATAAAAATGAACAAACTAAACTACATGTGTTTGGAAGTCATTGCCAGATGAGAGGTAGCTTGTGCCTGCAATGCCTTTGTGGATAGTATCTTAGCTCTAATACTCAGACACACAGGATGAAAAGCTCAATTTTGGGGCTGGTGAGATGGCGCTAGAGGTAAGGTGTCTGCCTTGCAAGCACTAGCCAAGGAAGGACCGCGGTTCGATCCCCTGGTGTCCATATGGTCCCCCCAAACTAGGGGCAATTTCTGAGTTGCTTAGCCAGGAGTAACCCTGAGCATCAAACGGATGTGGCCCGAAAAAAAAAACAAAAAAAAAAAAAAGAAAAAGAAAAGTTCAAATTTATTTTGTCTTAAAAAAGGTTTTGTTTTGTGTTTTTTGTTTTTGTTTTTTTTTTGTTTTTGGTTTTTGGGCCACAGCCGTTTGACGTTCAGGGGTTACTCCTGGCTATGCGCTCAGAAATTGTTCCTGACTGGGGGGGACCATATGGGATGCCAGGGGATTGAACCAGGGTCCGTCCTACACTAGCACTTGCAAGGCAGACACCTCAAAATGTTTCTTATATTTGTCCTTTACTTTCTATTTTTGCAGCCACCATCCTAGTCAAGTTATTATATCCTTCTTACATTATTGTAATGATTACTAATATTTTTAATTATTAAAATTAGGCTATTGTAATACAATCCTATTTCCCTTTACTTTCCTCAAGTTTATCTTTGGTTATACCAATAGCTAATATAGTTACCATTTTCTATGAGGTTACAGTTATTTTTCATTATCTATGACAGTCACACCCACTTTCATCAGGCTCTAAAAGGAACCTGTTCAAGTTCTACCCTGTCCTCCAACAACCTCTACTCAAGTGACATTCACTATTCCTGCCTACCATCAACATCATTTTTGGTATTTTCTTTGGTTCCAGAAGATACTCTTAGTAGTAGTGAAGCATCATAAGTACCTGTAAATCAGATATAGTCTTGAGCACATATTATATGCTGAGCCCTATGCCAGCTTTCATAGAAAACTTACATGTTAGTTAATATTGTAATATTGTCCCAAATTGTAGAGATAATAGATCAAGTTGAAACTCGGGTTCTCTCAGATGACCAGTAGGAAATTAATAAAATGTCAGAGCACTAGTACATCAAATCCCATTTTGACTTACATATACTCCTTTATTATTCTAACAATTATATTGTTGTTTAGTTCCTGGTATTTGTGTCTTTATCTGTCCAATTGTGCTGAGAATCTTTGATTACAAAAGTTGAGAGTCCTATAAGGCATAGGTGTTGCTATCACTGTAGATTTTTCTCACTTTCTCTATTTTTGCCAGAATTCAAAGTGTAGCACCTGTTACCTATTAAATGCTCAAAAATGTTTAATGAGACTAAAGATGACAGCTCCTATCAGATACTCAATTATATGCCATCATGATATGGGAGGATTTAAGGAGCAGAAAAAGAAACAAACCATTCTGTAAACAAGTAGTCTGCATTTCACGGATAGTGCCCAAATGCTAAATGTAAATCTGGCAGACTGTTGACACCTCCTCTGTCCCTGCTTAGACAGCTGTGGATTACATCTGCATCAAGTCAGCCAAGAGTTATTTATTTTGAAATGTGCACTGACCCTTTCCAAAGTCCAAAGGGCAAAAATGTCACCTTTGTTCGTTTCTCAAGAAAAATATTTTTAAGATCCTGTCTGAACGTGAAAGGAAAATCTGTTCTGTGTTGGTACCCGTAATTCCCTCTTCACTTCAAGCCTTCTGACACCATTTCTTGCCTCCATTCCTCATTATAGAATGAACAGGAAAGCAAGCCTTGGCTCTTCAAGAACATATCTCTCTTTCTATCTTTCTCTCTCTCCCTTTCTCTCTCTCTTTCTTTTTCTCTCTCTCATTCTCTCTCTCTTTCTCTCACTCTCTGTCTCTTTCTGCCTCTCTCTCTCACTCTCTGTCTCTTTCTGCCTCTCTCTCTCTCTCTCTCTTTGGTTTCTGGACCACATGCAATGATGTTCAAGAGTTACAGTCTCATAGTAACAGAGTTACTAGCTCTACAGTCAGGAATTACTGCTGGTGGTGTTTGGGTGACTACATGGGATTGAACCTAGGACATGCAAGACAAGAGTCTTATGTGCTGTACTATTGCTTTGACCCCCTTGCTTTCTTGTCAGCAGGAAATTTTTCTGTTTGTTTTTGTTTTGAGGCTACACCCAGTGGTGCTCAGAGATTATTCCTGGATCTGAGCTCAGAAATTATTCCTGAGCTGAGGGGACCATATAGGATGCTGGGAATAGAACCCAGGTGGGTTACATGCAAGGCAAGGGTTCTAAACACTGGGGGCTGAAGAGATACCATGGAGGTAAGGCATTTGCCTTTCATGCAGAAGGATGATGGTTTGAATCCCAGCATCCCATATGGTCCCCTGAGCCTGTCGGGGCGATTTCTGAGTTTAGAGCCAGGAATAGTCCCTGAGCACTGCCGGGTGTGACCCAAAAACCAAAAAAAAAAAAAAAAAAAAAAGAGTTCTAAACACTGCTGTGGCTCCAGCCTTCATCCAGGAACTTCCTTTTTTTTTTTTTTTAAATAAAAATGGGTTTTATTTAGAAGTTTTGAGGAAGGAAAGAGAGAGAGAGTAACATGTTCGAGAGAAATCAAGTTTCCCCAAAGGCAGAGAGCCCTGGTACACATCCCAGCATTAAAGTCCACATATACAGAGAGGAGATGCGAGCAGCATGTGCTAGGTCATGTATGTGTGTACCTCCTTTGTTCTAAGTTACTTTTCAAGAGTTTCTCAACCTTCCCCCAGTGAGGCTTTCAAGCTAGTAAAGAGTCTGTTACTAGGGTAATCAATGGTCTCCTCTGACTTGCTTTCCTGGTCTTGGCTCCTGCTAAAATTTCTGAATAGAGGTCCAACCTTCTCTGGATCTGCATTGGCGCCAGATAAAGGTCTTAACAGACCTTGGCCACTGTTGATTATTCTGTTTTTGCTTAAGAACAAACTAATTTTGTAATTATTTTTAGTATGTCAATGACAGTGAAATTCCTACCACAATAGGATTGCTTGATGTAGTGTTATAACGTCATTACCAACAGTATGATAGCAATAAATATGCTTATGTATACATATATTATATGATAGATTTAAATGAGATAAAATTAACAAACAGAACTCCTGGACTTGAATTAAATTTTTTGAGAATCAAAAAATGTTAACAAAAATGCACATAATGTTTTATAAAATGGCTCAAATGGCTAGATTCTGATCTGGGCACCAGACATCTGCCACATGTTCCCCAAACATATGATAAATGGCCAACAAAACAATGATAAATGAAAATCCCTCAGAATCCTCATTCTTACATGCAAAATCAGACTATCTGTTTTCTGTGAAATGGGGTAGTTGTGAAACAAGTGGAATATAAAGATTCAAAAATAAAAGTGGGGGGCTTGAACAATATACAGTGGGGAAGGTGTTTGATTTGCATATGATTGACCCTGGATGGATCCTTGGGATCTCATATGGCACCCAAGACTACCAGGAGTAAGCCCTGAGCAATGCTAGGTGAGCCAAAAAACAAAACCAAACAAAAATAAAAGTGGTTATTTTGTTTTATCAGGAAACTGGGCTTGGGGCCCTGGATCCTGTGGAACCTCAGTTATTCGTTTTTCTGAAGGGAAGAATTCAGTCAAGAAACTTGAATTAAAAGCAGAAAGATATTATATTTAGTGCAAGCAAAAGTACACTCTAAACATGCATAGTACACAGTGGTGGACTCAAGGAGAAATGATGCCCTAGTATTTGGGGGCGTCTTTTATTTCCTCTTATTTCCCAGACTTTTGGCGTTGGCCCCTCTCTCCATTTAAATGCTCTGCCCTTTGGAAGGGGTCTTCCACCTTGGAGTCTGTACAGTTTGGTGGTCTTAAAAGGACTGCCAATCATATACTTGAGTGATAGGAGACTATGCTTTTGCACAAAAAAATCTAATTTCCCTTCCCAGTTACATCACCTTCCATTGGAGTTTCAAGTAATGATCAACTACAGTCTTGCTCAAAGTCCAATGCATGAACACAGTGAGTCTAGTAGGCTCAGCATCCTCTTAAGTTTGCTAGTGGCATTCCCTTCCAGTACTTCAATCAAGTATGATGAATCCAGGAGTGGATCCATCTCTGTATCTTGACAGACTTAAGAATAGAAAGGAGAAATATGAATGGGTCTTTTCCCACTAGAGTTAATTGAGAACCTTGAGGCCCGTACTTTCAGGTTTGATTAGGACCTGCTTCACTGTTTAGTAATTGGGTAAAGAGTGTTAGGAGGTACAGAAGTAAGGATGACTCTTGTCCAGTATTTTTTAATTGTCTTGAAGTTAACCTAAAGAACTGACATATTGAGAAAGAATTGATATCTCAGGATCTTAACACAAAATGGACTTTCTATACAGTAACTTATTGACTTTGTGGAGGATATGTAAAGCCTGAAGCATGCTATGAGCAGTAAATTAAGATAGGACTGTGAAGGTTCTTGGCTTACTTTATTCGGGATCTGTTTTTTAAAGAGTCTGACTACTTTCAATTTTTCTGAAGAACTGGGATCACCAGTCAGAGTGAAATAAAAATGTTAATTCCCAGGCATTTAGCAATATACTGTGAGATTTGGCAAACAAAAACAGTGCCATTATCACTTTGTCAGAAGTGAAGCCAGCCAAAGGGAGATGTTTCTTAAAAGGGAATTCTAGTCCACTACTTTTGAGATCTCTTTAGTATTAGTGGGGAAGATCCCCACCTATCCAAAGGGGCAAGGCAATATTTGTAGCCAAGGTAAGTAGGCAGTTGTGTGAAGTCTATTTGCCAATCTTCTCCTAGAAATATGCCAAATGTTTGTCAGGTGGTGCCAGAGGGTGTAGCCACAACAAAGTTCTGAGGTTTTTCTATACTACGTATGTACTACTGAGATATACTTTCTCAGTAAACAGGTCTTCAAATATCCATGCCTTAGTTAGTGTCTTTAGTAAAATGAAGGTAAAGAAAAGAGGTAAGCAAAGGAGTTTAATAACCAGCCAGTGAGGAGTTAGAGAGGAGATGCCTTGAATGTTTTGATCTATTCTGCCCCGTATCTTTCTGAGAATAGCCTCTGCTTAGAAGTGGAGGAGGAAGGTCCCCAGATAATAAGGAGATAAGAGCAACCATAGGAAGTTGATTAGAAGCTCTATGAACTCCTCTTTTTCCCCACTTCTCTGGTTGTTCTATTACCTCTGAGATTTTCTTTAGCCACATTGTCAATTCCCTTTTGATGTTCTTTACAATAAACTACTGCTTTTTCTTTCAGAGTTTGATTGCATATAATACTTTCAATATTCGAGGGGTGAGACAAAAAATGTAGGATTAAGAAGCTTGCCTTGCATCCTGCCAATCCCAATTAGAAATCCTGGAACTACATATGGTCATTGAATATTGCTAGAGGTCACTCTGAGCACAGAAAATGGAAAAAAAAACCCATAATCTCCACTGGGTACAGCACCTACTACCACTATCTCCACCACGAACACCACCGTAACGCTCAGGGGTTACTCCTGGCTATGCGCTCAGAAGTTGCTCCTGGCTTGGGGGACCATATGGGACACCGGGGATAGAACCACGGTCCGTACAAGGCTAGCGCAGGCAAGGCAGGCAATTTACCTCTAGCGCCACCACCCGGCCCCACAGGATCAGGACTAATGAGGTCCGGTAAGCGAGCAAGGTGAGAAAAGAGAGACCCGGAAAAGAGAGACCCGCTAGAAGGGGCTCTGAAGAACATGGATCCGTTCACCACATGGATCCGTGTGAATAGAGTTGGCTGCAAAAAAAAAAAAATTAGATGATATTCAAGAACCAAAAGGTGTGTGTGGGGGGGAATCCCTGAAAAAAAAATATGGGTGAAATCATCAGTAAGTGCTTGAGGTGCTGCAGAGAAGAAAGGCATTTTATTTAGGATCTTACTTATCCTTGGTGGAGCTCTGATTCTCTCACCAGAAAAAGCAGTTTGGGGCTGGGGTCCTTGCTGGACCTCCTCAGTCTGTAAATTTCCTGTTGGCAGGAATTCTGCCTAGAGGTGTGGTTACTGGAAGCAGAAAGAGGTGATATTTACTGCAAGCAGAAAGGACCCAGGAAGAAATGTTGAAGCTAGAACGTTTGGGGCTTTCTT
The DNA here is from genome assembly GCF_024139225.1 of Suncus etruscus. Classification (NCBI taxonomy): domain Eukaryota; kingdom Metazoa; phylum Chordata; class Mammalia; order Eulipotyphla; family Soricidae; genus Suncus; species Suncus etruscus. The sequence goes on along the minus strand of NC_064849.1, from coordinate 102,451,719 downwards.
TAGTTCCACTTACTTCTGGTCTTGGATCCACCCTTCATTTAGCATGCTTTATCCTTGGGGTGGAGACTTCTACCAGGAGTCTGCATAGTTTGTGCGCATGCCTTTGTGCACGGAGAACCCAGTTTTAGCATCTCCAGTAGAGGGCCCAGTTCCACAATGCAGAGCGTCTTGCACATAAGTGGTCACAGTGGATTTGCTAGGCCAAGCATTTCCTTTACTCTTGGGCCAGATCTTAAGGGTTAGGTGTCCAGGTAGTATTTCTCAGTGTTCCCTTTTCCATTTTTTTCTACACACTCCTCCTTTCCTCTATTTGTTAAAAAGTTGATAACTTCAAGGTTTTCTGTGTTAGAGTTTTAATATGATCCCTCTGTCTCATGACCCATTTTACTTTAAACACGTGAGTTTGTCCCTTTGCTTATAAGCTATGTCTTTTTTTCTTCCTTCTTCCCCTCTTCTACAGCTCACATATATTTCACTGCCTGAATATTCTACTAGGGTAAACTGTGACCACAATATACTTGAGGAATCATCCACAGAAAATAGGAAACCTTGCAATCCGTAAAAAACATCTGGGACATAGAGAGACATTAGAGCTGTGGTTCTCAAATGTGAGATGGGGGGGGGGGGCAACAGTGGCACAGCTGTTGGGCATTTGCCTCACTACGCTCTAATCTAAGACGGACCATGGTTTGATCCCCTAGAGTCCCAAACGGTCCCCCAAGCCAGGACCTATTTCTGAGCGCATAGCTAGGAATGACCCCTGATTGTCACCAGCTGTGGCCCAAAAACAAACAAAAAAAAAATAGTGAGATCATGGATCTCTGAAGATAACAAAATTCTTTCTAAGAAAATAGTCAATATTGTCCACCTACTAATATTATTATGATATTTGACTTTTTCATCTTCATTCTCTTATGAATGTTCAGTAAAATCTTCTTAGTGGAATGCTCAGAGGCTACAAAGTTACATAAAAAGCTATTATGTTAGTCTTCCCTTTTCCAGTTACATATCTGTATGAGGCCTTATCTCCAGATACTTCAAAACAATATGTCATAAAAGACTGAATGCAGACCAACCATGAGAAAACACCTGTTTTCTATCACACAAGACATTAAAGGCAAAGGTGTAACTTGGTGCTATTTCTTTGACTACACTTTTATTTTGAAAAATAAAATTTTCATTGTGTTATTATTATTAATCTAAGATATATTATTATTTTAATGCATTTTCTCATTTATTAATCACACTAGCAAAAACTCTGTGATTGCTTTATAATTTTAAGCCTGCAAAATTGTTTTAAATCTGATAAGTTCATGAGCCACTATCTGAAATATAAGTAAACATTTAAGACACATGACCTCCCAAATATGACCAACCAAAGAAAGGAAAAATAAAATTGCACATTGATTCTCCACTGTATTTGTCTACTCTAAAGATGCCAACCATAACGTTTCACTGAATCAATATTTACCCTCAGTTCTCTGGATGCTGCATCTATCTGACTCTTACTTTTTATCATCTCATAAACCAAACCATTCATTTTCCCAGCCAAGCATTGGCTAAGTCCTTCCTGTTGTATACAGATTATTTTGTTTTGTTCAATACACATTTTAAAACATTGCATGTATAATAGTTTTAAGGTAGGATCAGTTTTGATTTGCAAAAATAGCTAGGTTTGTTGGCAGCCTTGGCTGAGATTGGATGTGGCCATAACACACAAATACTATTTCTTAGACCAACTGAACATCACATGTGAGTGAATGCAGCAGAGATGGAAAGCCTCATACCCAAATCAACCTTGCCTCATCCTCCCTGTGTTTCATGAGTTTGTATAGCTACACATGGCTTATATACCTTTGAATAATGTGGGTTAATGATAACAGGAATGTTTATATTAAATGTATACCCCCCTTTATATGTTTCTTTGGGCCACACCCCGTGATGCTCAGGGGTTACTCCTGGCTATGAGCTCAGAAATCGCTCCTGGCTTGGGGGACCATATGGGACACCAGAAAATTGAACCACAATTCGTCCTAGGCTAGTGCCAGCAAGGCAGATGCTATACGGCTCCACGCCACCTCTCCAGCCCTGTAAATGTATCCCTTTTTTATGCAAGAACACACTGCCCATTTTAATAAAAACTGACAGCTTAAGGGAATTGGCTTGCATGTGTATCTATATATGTTTTCAGATAGATTATCTTTCAATCTCCCCAGTCTAGTGACTTTGCACTAATTCATTTTCTATATAACAGAGCTTGATTTAAAAAAACAAAAAATAAATAAACACTTGGGGCTGGAGCAATAGCACAGCAGTAAGGCATTTGCTTTGCAAACAGCCAACACAGGAAAGACCCTGGTTCAAATCCCGGCATCCCATATGGTCCCCTGAACCTGCCAGGAGCAACTTCTGAACACAGAGCTGGGAATAACCCCTGAGAGCGCTGGGTGTGACCCAAAAAACAAATAAATAAATAAATAAATATCTCTATATGCCTCTCTGTGTCCCTTCTCTGTCTTCTGCATATAGTCCTGCTAAATTACTGTTCCATTACAGAGGTTCGCGCACCTCTGTAGCTGTTACATTTGGGTGCGTCAATGATGCCAAGATAGCTTTGCAAAAGCATCACACACAAGGCTGATGGCAGTGATGGCAGTGACTGCAACCCAACTGTTTGTGTTGGCGTGAGAGTAGAAATTGCTGACTTTGTAAAAACTTATGTCTCCCAGTCTCATTTCCCTGTTCTACTCTATGGAAAACAAATACTTATATTCATGTCCATTCATCTCCCAGCAGGGTAAGAATTGTGAAATTTGTATACTCTGATTCTCCCTGCTTCATGCTCTTTCTCTGATTACTTACTGTTTTCTGGTTCTCTCTATTCCATCATCCCCACGGCTCAGGTGGCATTTCAAGCCTAATCCAATATTTAATTATTTTGCATATGGACATCTTACTTGACACTTGAAATATATTGCCTGGTGTGATATTGTAATTTATAGGACATATATATAATTGGCCATTCAGATGACAGCTTCTGGCCAACAGAATGTTCTAAGTTAGTGTTGAAAATTACAGAGGCTTTTTGATCGTGGTGACTTTGGGAAAAATACCTAAAAATGGGAACTGAGACTAGAGAAGCAACTATGTGATTAGAAAACTGGAATCTGCAGTCTCCGTCTTACATCTCCTGGAAGGGGAGAAGGGCAAGAGCAGAAGCTTTCAAATTTATTTGGTCTATCATCTACCACCCTCACTTCAAGATAAAAAATTATTCAGGTCTCCTCTAGAAATATATCTTCTTTTTTGGAGAGGGAAGACCACACCTGGTGATGTGTTGTTTAAATATAAAATATATAGTCCTAGTGTGTGGTGTGAGGCCTTTCTCGACTTGACAGGGAGCCTGTCGCCCTTTCAGACAGTGGATCTGAAGGCTGCAGGGTGACGGCGGAGAAATTCACAACAAAGCAGTCAGATGAAGTTTCAGGAGACAGTCAGGTTTTTTTTTCCACAGCCCTCACAGTCATGTGCATTTCTCCACATGGCTTCTAAGCTAAGAATTATTATGCAACCTTCTTTAGTTGCCCTCCATCCATCCTAGCTGCATATCCTCTCTCTCTTCCCTCCCCACAGCCAAGGCCAACTGCAGCTGGGGGTGGATCTGACCATCCAGGCGATATTACCATATGGGATTGGGGGAGAGATAACTACTGATGCTCAGGGCTTATGGCTGCCTTGATGCTCAAGGATCACTCAGGGGACTGTAAAGAGTAGTAGGGATTGAACTAGGCCACAGTGGTCGGCAACCTGCGGCTCGCGAACCACATGTGGCTCTTCACACTTTTAATTTGGCTCTTCTGTGTGCTGGGCGGCCGCTCCAGGAGTCAGGACTCCAATCCTAGCCTCTGTCAGTGCTCGCCCTGTATGGCTCTCAAAATAAATTTCAATCGTGGTTTTGGCGAGATTTGGCTCAGTTGGAAAAAAAAAACGGTTGCCGACCACTGAACTAGAGTCAGCTGCACGCAAAGCAAGCACTATCTACTACACAACCTTGGAAATAAATCTTTAAGCAAGTTGGTGGACATGTGATTTACAGAGTATTATGTGCCTATAGAAGGCAGAAAGGTGCCACACTCTGTTTCCATTTCTGCTGCATATTTTTCTCTTCACATATCAGAGAGACCATCACCCCAATTCAATTGTCAAACACTGCTAAGGAATAGATTGGACAAAATGAAATGTCATGATTTCATAGTGAGAAATTGAAGAATTTTACACTAAAAAAAGATTTAATCATGTTTATATTTTATTGCGTTTAACTATATATTCCTTTTGGTGTTCCTTAGGTTAGCAAAGATCCTCTCCTTTTAGGGGATAAGTGCTCATAAGCAATGCTCAGAAAGTGAAAGGAACTCCCAGAAATTTTCAGCCAACTGGATCAATGACTTAATGTGAGGACCTGAGAATTTAGTGCTCTTCAGGCCATGATATGTTGGGGAGACCAGTATCACCCTTGAGAGGTCTGGGGAGTGTTATCCAGTGATATTTACCCAGTAGTGCTATACCGACATAGGGAGTTTATGTGGTATTGGGGATTAAACCAAAGTTTAATCCCTATGTTCTCTCTTCAGCCCAAATCTTCCACATTTTATCCTTTTCAAAATAACTTTGAATGTATCTTGTTTGTTAGGGGGGAAAGATTTTAAGGAGTGCACACCCTTTGGTACTAAGAATTTACTCCTGGTGTTAAATCCACCTAAATGGCCTGGTCCCGGAATGGGGTCCAGGGACTGGAGATCCCTGGATCCCAGGGAGTGGTCTCAGGGGTCCGGGATGCCCAGGGGTCCCAGGAAGAAAAACATCCACCGCGGAATGAGGAACCACAAACCTTGGCGATGCAATCACAAGCAGGTTTATTAATAAGATCACTCTGATTAATAAACAGATTCCTGTCGCAGCAAGGATTTCGGTCTGCAGTGAGACTCCTGGCAGCATAACACACAGGTTTTAAAGTAGTTTTACATGGTAATTAGCAATCAGATCAAAGCATTCTATAGGTCATACAGATTGTATGAGTTTGAATTTCACCAATGACCATCTCAGGAGATGGCGCAAATCCTGCCCCTTCATGACCTCACAGGAATCCCACCATGAGCCTGATGCTTCTTTTGATAAGGGTAGTCCTCACAAGTGGTCTTTTGCGTGTGTACTGATTTAGCTTGGGGAATGTCCCTTGCTGACAGGGCAGAGGTATCTTATGTCAGGGTGAAGGTGCCACTTTGGAGTATGGACTTGGCCGTGGGGGAGCTATGGAGTTATTTTATTATTAAAGAATTTCAGCAAGCTGATGACAGAAGCAAAATTATCGTTAATTCTAAACTTGGAGCCTGTTTTTCTAGGGCACCTGCTTAGTGCTTGAGTGTACTATTTTATGTTTACTACATTGCCCCATATTTGTTTCGTTGTATTTAAAACTGCTTTTTGTGAGGCAGCAGGCAGCTAACTCAGAGGTCTGCGCTGGGCAGTGAGACTCTGTCTGCCTATCAGGAGGTTTGAAATAACTTGCTAAAAAATATCTTTAAACCAAGAAGGGGTGTTCATAAGTTATATAAAGGGGAGAAAAACACAACTTACTATAAACTATATTATTTAAAGCTCTGAATCTTTTAATGGGCAAAATTCTTCTGTACTCTCTTTGCCTGCAGATGTCTTCCTGTCAGGAAAATATTTGTCAAGTGTGCCTGGGTTCTCCTTATCTTCAGGGACCAGGCTAGCTTAGGCTTGGGGAATCTGCCCAGCTGTGAGGACTAGCTTCTGCCTATTAGGGACCTTGGGCAGTTAGGGAAAAACTAGCTAATATTAAAAAATGAAATACTATTTTTAAGTCAGAAAAACACAAAATGTCAAACTTAAAAAATCTGGCAAGATCCTAGAAAATCAAAAGTTACACACTGAAATCAAAAGTTAAAAGGTTACACACCAAAATCAAAGGTCACATCTTTTCCAGACTAAACATCGGCTATGTATTTAGTGATGGTGGGACTGTATGAGACACAGAGGATCTAACTATTCACTGTACCCTGCAAAACAATTTTAGTTGTTGATAATAAACAAGATTTATATATTTTTATATGTGTGTATACTCTCACAGCTCAGAAAAGCAAATCCACAGTCCACATTGTGCTGCTATGGGCTATGTTTCTAAACTCAGGTAGTGTCTACCAAAAGTTCCATCGCCACAAACATAACATATTTTCCTCTTTCCAGTACTAGTGCATTCACTAGTATTTGGGGCCCGAGAGATAGCATGGAGGCAAGGCTTTTGCCTTGCATGCAGAAGGTTGGTGGTTCGAATCCCAGCATCCCATATGGTCCCCTGAGCCTGCCAGGAGCGATTTCTGAGCATAGAGCCAGGAGTAACCCCTGAGCACTGCCAGGGTGTGACCCCCCCAAAAAAAACAAAAACAAAACAAAAAATAAAAAAGAGGAACATTTGTAATAGTTACAAAGACAGAATTTCAGGTAATACTCACCGTCTCAGTCTGGTGTTGAGGCACTTAACATGTTTGTTTTTTATTTATTTATTTTTCTTATATATAGTTCTTTGTGTACCACACATCAGTGAAACCTTATTTGTCTTTTTTCCATCTGGCTCATTTCACTGAACGTAACATTCTCTACTGGCATCTGTATTGTGAACAGCAAAATTTCATCATTTCTTAAACTTGAGTTGTATTATATGGAATCTACACCTTTTCTTGTGTATGTTTTTTGGGTCACACTCTGCAGTTTTCAAAGGTTACTCCTGGCTTTGAGCCCAGAAATTGCTCCTGGCAGGCTCGGGGGGACCATATGGGATGCCAAGATTTAAAGCACCTTCTGTCCTGAATTGGCCTTGTGCAAGGCAAACATCCTACTGCTGTGCTATCTCTCCAACCCCTAAAACATACACTTTTTAAAAACATATATTTACTGATTGAAATGCTGTGTTTTACAATATTGTTAATAATGATTTCACATGTAAGTAATTCCAACACCACACAAATCACCAGTGAACTCACATCTTTCTTCTGGGGCTCCCAATGTCCCCTTCTTTTAAAGCTCAGCCTTCTCAAACTTGGCTGTGTAGATTGATTCATGTGCTGTGTTGCCTTTTAACCTTTGTTGCTATTTGGCTGTGCATCTTCAAGTTCCCACACCTGAGATCTTTCTATATCTACCCCTTTCCTCCTGACTGACTTCACTCAGAATGAGTTTCTCTAATTCAACCCATGTTGTGGAATATTGCACAATTTTGTTTTTCTTAATATTCCTTTGTGTGTGTAGATACAACTTCTTGATCCCTCAATCAGGGTTCTTTACATATCTTAACTACTGTCCTAAGTGCTGTGATGAGCAGAGGTATGCATATATCCTGTGAAATTAATATTATTGTGTTTGCAGTGTAGATGTCAAGAAGTGGTATCTCAGAATTGTACAGAAGTTTTGGGTGTTGGTGTTTTGTTAGTCTTTTTTAAAGAGATCTTCATTGCAATCTACACTTTTAAGAGTACCTCAGTTACGCTTCTGAACACTAAAGCTGGAGTATTATTTTATGTGCTTGTCTTTTTTTTGTTTGTTTGTTTGTTTTGTTTTTGTTTTTGGGCCACACCAGCAGCGCTCAGGGGTTACTCCTGGCTCTACACACTGAGGAATAGCTCCTGGCAGGCTTGGGGGCCCATATGGGATGCCAGGATTCGAACCACAGTTCTTCTGCATGCAAGGCAAACGCCCTATCTCCATGCTATCTCTCCGACCCATGTCTTTGTCTTTTGAGTCATTGAGTTGGCAATGCTCAGGGCTTACTTTTAGCTGTGTGCCTAAGGAGCACTCCTGGTGGATTTGGAGTTGTGATAATTATATGGGCTGCCAGTCATCAAACCCAGGCCAGCATGTATGTGCCCTATCTGCTTTTACTATCTCTCCATTTGGAGGACTATTTTTAAGTTACAAATAAATTAAGAATTAGTCCTCTGGAGTGATAGCACAGCAGTTGGGTATACCTGGGGCATACCCGGGCCTGATCCCTAGCATCACCTAAGGTCCTCCAGCCTGCCAAGAGGGATTTCTGAGCCCAGAGCCACAAGTAACCCCCTCCCCACCAGGTGTGGCCCCAAAACAAACAAACAAAACAGAAAAATTAGTCCTCGAAGTCCCCCCTCCCCACTCCACCCACAAGTTCTAAAGCAACCCCACCCACAGCTCTTGCAGAAGAAAGAGAAGGCTGTGGTAGACTTTGGAAGTGAAATCTAATTGAAGGTTGAAGAAGGCAAAGAAAAGAAAGACAAAGAAGTGAGAGAAATAGAAACTGTACCACTTGTAACTTCAGGTGTGGTACTCTAGGTAAAGGAAATGTTTTAAGCCATGGTAAAAGGTTGTTGTTGTTGTTGTTGTTGTTGTTGTTTTATTAACATCCGATTGTTAGGGTGACCAAAATGAGTTTGATGTTTGTAGATGTTTTGTAATAATCATAGCCATGAATCTAGTTATCTTTTGTTGGCATAACAATGCAACTTGCAAGTGTGTTTTATTTTTTATTAGGTTACTGGGCTGCACAAGGCATCCCTCTGCAATCTTCACTATGTAACTGGTCATTTGTATGAACTTCCTTCACCCAGCTTGCACATGAGTTGTTTTGTTGTGCTTGATCATTTACTGTTTTTAGGCCTATTTCCCCTCTAATGGCAAATAGGTATTCCAGTCTCCATGAAAGAACAAAATGATAATAGTATCTATTTTCCTTTACTTTGATGTTTCACTTAAGTCTGTCCAGATAGCCCCAAAGGGTAAGATTTCATTCTTTTTCACAAATGAACATTATGATGTATAACTACTAAACAACAGAGTTTTATTTTTTCTTTCTGGATGGAATGCCACTAAAGCACTCTAAGGATTCTTACTTGGTGCAATTGGTGAGCTGTGGATCTGCTTCACGAACTTCCTGAGGAAGGCAGAGCAATTCCTTGAGAAGCTACTGCTGGTTAAACAGGCAGGAAATGGCCAAGGGCACTGAAAAGTCTACATTTGGATCCAAAAGATCCTTGGAAGGTAGAATCAGCCAAATATGCTGATGAGATGTGAGTTGCTTAACCCCACATTGATATTTTTGGTTTGTTTACTCATGTTTGGGTCTGTTTTTTTGCTTTTGTTTATTGGGCCACACCCTACTAGAAATCCAGGAACACTTTTGGCTTTTTGCTCTTGGTTGCTTCTGGCAGTTCAGCGCCTATTGTGAAACCCTCAGGCAGTTACCTGAGGGTTTAGAAGAAGCAACCCTGGAGAGACATGCCTCTGGGACAGACTTCTTTGAAACTGACTCAGGACTATATTTGCATGGAAAGAAAGGAATTTGCTAATCTAGTTGAAGGGGTGGGACCAACCTTCTTGGAACTCAGAGTTTGGGGAGAATTAATCTTTATGTCCTTGGCCTACTTCTAAGCTGATTTTTCTTCTGTCTCCCAGTAGTGCGAATGAATATAGCAGGAGGGATGAAAACAATTCACTGGCCATGAAGAAAAATAGTTCGAAATATTATACTTTAACAACTTCATCTTTTATTTTCTGACTTTGTTTATTTGGGTGAGGGGGTGGCCAAACCTAGTGGTGTTCATAAGCTATCCCCAGCTCTACCCATACCTAATGGTACTAGTGATTTATCCTCAGCTTTATGTTGGGATGCTCAGGGCACTATGAGGTGCTGGTCTCTTGCATACAAAGCATGCCCTCAAACAGTTGAGCTAGCTCTCTGGCCCCTTTGTTTTGTTTTACAATAAAAGTATTTGCTAGGTAACCTGTGAGTATTAATAAGGATTTATGATAAATATCTACACATTAGATACACTGTTCTTTTTTTGTTATTTGTTTGTTGCTATTGATACATCATTAAAATCCTATAGTCACCATTCTCCTGCATGGCAAAAAAACAAAAACAAAAACAAAAAACTCAGGAAAATGAAGTGTGTGAGGTTCCAAACCTCTGGCACCATTTAAAGGTTCCATCTCCTATGCAGCTGACTAGGATTTCAGTGTAGGCACCCACCTGTGGGTTAAAACAACCACAACAAAAATCAAACAAACAGGGGCCGGAATAATAGCATAGAGAGTAATTTGCCCTGCATGCTACTGACCCAGGTTTGATCCTTGACATCCCGTATGGTCCTCAGAGCCTGCTGAAGCAATATCTGATCACAGAGCACAGGAGTAACCCTTGAGTACTGCAGGTGTGGCTCTCCAAAACAACAACAATAAACAATATAAACCAAAAAGGGTTTTTTTGGTTTTTGGGTCACACACGGCTATGATTAAGGTTACTCCTGGCTCTGTGCTTAGAAATCGGTCCTGGCAGGCACAGGGGACCCTATGGGATGCTGGGATTCGAACTACTGTCCATTCTGGCTCTGTTGCTTCAAGGTAAAATACTCTGTGCTATCACTCTGGCCCTGTTGTTGTTGTTGTTTTTTTAACCTTTATTCTTTTTCCTAATTTTTATGTATTTCAAGGATCTAAGCTCAGACTAGAGGAGGGGGATTTAGATTCAGAGTTTAGGAAATCTCTTTTATTGTTTGCTTTTACTTTGCTCAGACAGCATAAGAAAAGGCAGGTGAGGAAAGGGAGATTGAGATCAGAAGAAGGAAAACAAGAGGAAATCTGTCTTGTTTCAGATATTCAGTGAGAGACAGTCCTGCGCTAACAGTCTGTGATGTTTCATTGATTTGCATACTGGAGACTAAGGGAGATAAGGGAGTGGGGGGAGGCTCTAAAATTCAAAGCAAAGAAGCAGAAGCTCTTTTACTTCTCCCCAATGAGACAGACTCACCTCAATAGCCCATATATCTGGACAGAGCAGTTTCTGGATGCTGATTAGGACTATACATCGTGGCTGATCTGCAATAGGCATGTAATTGGCTGAAAGACAAAACTCCCAATAACCAGCTTATTTGCCTTTTAATTTGCTGTTCTGTATGTAGTCTGTTACAGAGGCCAGTCTAGCGTCTCCTGACAAATGCACTCCCTTGCTCCCAAACACTTTCTTTCTTTTTTTTTTAATTTTTTATTTTTAATTATGAGAACAAAGATGCAAAGAAAGAAGACAAGGTAAAGTTACAGTGGAAGGACAATCACCCATAACATAATTCTCAGAAGAAGTCCCCTTGCTGATATCTTAACTTTGAACTTTCAGCCAAAGAACATTAAGATAAATAAAACAGAATTCATGTACAATTATTTTGTCCCTCAAGTCCCCAGATTGTAACACATTATGATATTTCTTAACAGCACACAAGGCAATCTAAAGCCATAAAACTTACGTAACTCCTTAAACATTAGAGGCATAATATTTTTTACATTTCCATGTACATGCATATTAGCTTAAGTTAACCTCAAATTTTAAGTGTTTTTTTTTAAGGATTAGAGTCAAAGGAGCACAGTAAAAACAGTGTTATAGTGGCAATTGTTGTTTGCATAGGCCCACCAAAATATGAGGGGCATGGAAAGGAATAACCTTGGTCTAAATACAAAGAGACCCTACCCCTGAAGTTTCCTGGCATAAGACCAACTCTAGGCTCCAGGCAAGCTAGATCGTCCAATCCAAGACATTGTCTGTAGTGCCAACACACTTTTATTTTTCACACAGTCTCTGTTGTTGGTATCATGTTTCTGTATTAAAGATCCTGGAATCTGCATATCCTACATTGAAGTCAGGGCGTGGAGCATCCTCTCATTTCACCTCACAATTAAAGGGTAATGCAGGAAGCTCTGTCCTGTAAGTAGGTCTTTGTTGTTGTTAAGTCTTCTCAGTGTTAAGGGAAGTCTCTTGAGCAGGTCGATGTCTGAGCAGTGGTAGGGTCTTCCGTGGTAGAGGATTGCTTCCAGGTGATGTTATAGACAAACCTGGATGTTTCATGGATGGCTTCCCTGGTTCAGGGTGAATGGAAAATGCCCTTTCTTCTGAGGCCTATGCCAGGTCGTTATGTCAATGTTCAGGGTGGAAGGTCCCTTTGCACTACAAGATTTGTGTGTTCCAATCTCTATTAGATAGGATCTTATTTGTATGTATAGTATTTTCCCATGTTAATGTGCCTATGCAAAAAAGGAGCAATGTCAAGTGGCGTTATTGGCGCATATGGGGGCCATAAGAATAAGTCCAACAATCCCCATGACATGGTTCAATCATAAGCATTAAACTGGGGGACTCTTTCACCAAAATTCCTTGTGGAACAGCTCATAAAGAGAAAATAAAAAGTGGTTAGAATCATCACTGTATAAGGGAATATTTAGTAAGACTTATAGCTGTCAGAGAAAAATACAAAATATTCAAAAGAAATACGTGTCCATTTTATGTCTTTTGAAACAGTTTGCTCCCAAACATTTTCATGGTATAGGTGCCCTTACATTATCTGTAGGCCTGACATAGTCATTGTACCAGATCATCTCTCCTGGAAAGGGGCTAGATTGGCTACTGATTTCAAGTCACTCATTCCTTTAAAATCTTGACATGAGAGATAGTACAGCAGTAAGACATTTGCTTTGCATGTGGTTAACCAGGATTTGATTTTCAGCACTACATGAGACTCACCCAAGCATATCTAGGAATCATCCCTGAGCACAGCTGAGTGGTACCCAAAAATAAAACTAAAAAGAATGGCAATAATAAAAACTGTTAGTTTTCAGTTGAGTTATCACTACTAAAGTGATAATAATAATAGCAATTTTGGGTTTTGATTTTGGATCATCATACTTGATGATGCTAGGAACTGACTCCTAGCTCTGCACTCAAGGAATCACTTCTAGTGAGGAGAGGAGAACCATTTGGGGTGCCACGGATCTAACCTGAGTCATATGTATGCAGAGCAAACAGAGCCTTACCTGCTATACTGTATCTCTGATAATAGCATATGTTTTAATTTAGAGAGCAGACAAGCAAACATATGGACAGGCCTTAAGTGTGAACAGGCCAATACCATAATATTATATCAACCTGATAGAAACAAGGTCAGGACCTCTGTCTCTCTTACTAATGTGTTCCCACTTCCTTTCCTAATTCTCTGTTGATGTTTCAGTAATTAGAATTTACACAGGCTGGGTTGCTTTGCACTCCCACTCAACCTTGGTATTGCTGGCTCAAGCTCAAACTCCTTTTAGTTGGGGTACTTGGGCTACAGAACAGTTGGATCTTAGTGGTGGGCCCTAGGATCCCTAGACAGAAGAGCTTCCAGGTACAGTCAGCAACATAGTAGTTAGATCACACTCAGTGTCTGGAAAACATAAGGGAGCCAACATGCTTTCCATGAAGGTTGTTTTAGCCACTGAACAGCCCCCCAAAGCAAAAGTTTCTTAACCAGAGGTGGATGATGGGATGAGACTTTTTTTGTTGTTGTTGTTTTTTGTTTAGTTTTGTTTTGTTTTGGGGCCATACCAGGTGATGCTCAAGGGTAACTCCTGGCTCTGTGCTTATACCTAGCAATGCTCAGGGGGACCATATAAGGTGCTGGGGTCAAACCCAGGTGAGCCTAATGCAAGGCAAGCACCCTACCCACTGTGTTATCTCAGTGGCTCCATGAATGAGACATTTATAGCAGAAGAATTTGCCTAGAATAAAAGGAAGAGAATTCTGTATGTACTGATACTAATGAGTTAGATGTGACTTCCTCCATCTTTACCCTCAAATTCATTACTTTCCTCTCCTATATTTTATTTCCTTGTTCTACACAAAAGACCTGCACAAAATGAGGAAGAAAAGAGCTTATTACTCAAGTTCTTGAGAAGTGAGCTATTCAGTGAAACCATTATTTGCTTAGGTTTGCTTAAGTTCTCTAAAGTATTCAAAAAAAAAAAAACTGAGGTGTTATGTAAAATCTGCTATTTGACTTAAGGAGCTTTTGAATGATTTCTTTATTAATTGCTTGGGTTTATTTGTAACTTATGAAAAGCTTTAGTAGATTATAAAAATAATGAAAATAGATATTTAATTAATAACCCAGTATTAAATCATTGGTTTCCTTTTGTTGTATGTTATTTATTTACTTTATTTAAACACCCCGGTTTACAAAGTTGTGCACAATACAGTTGTTCTGGGCATTCAATGTTCTCATTACGATCCTACCACCAGTGTGACCCTCCCTCCAGCATTGTTCCTAGAGTCCAACGCCCTCCATACCCCCAAATAATTTATTTTATATTTCTTGTTACAACTAAATGGATAATGGACTTATCAGAAAATATTTCAAGGAAAGAAAATTTATGAAAATTGTTATATCTCACAGTGGAGTAATCAAGTCGTTGGCTGAAGGTTTACTGATATGTTTGTTGTTAGCTGCACTTTCTTCGATACTGTTCTTGTTTATTGAGCTTAGTTGGCTTGTGTGTTGATTTTCCTAACTAATTTGGTGTGCTCCTACTGGGTTGTCAGGATTATGGAACCTGGAGGTCCAGGATTTGTGGATCAGGAGCAATGGGCTGTGAGATGTAGGTGTGGCTGCCAGGGTTTCTGGCAGTATGGAGGTGTGTGGGGATGGAAAGAGACATCCAGTTCCCTCTCCAAAAAGACTCCAGAGTTTTCAGCCTCAAAACCAATATACCTGGAATTTTCATCAGTTTGGTATCTGTCTAGAGTTTAGTCATGACACAGTGAAGTCGAGTCATTGGCTTGGTGGCCGCTGTGAACTGTGGTGTGCTGCCTCCTGGGGCTTCAGTCCATCTTCTCCCAAGGGACCCCAAAGTTTTCAGCCAGAAGACCCAGAATATCTATGGATTTTAGCTGTTTAATTTGCATCTCTGCTGACAGAGGGTAGAGCCTTTTTACACGGTGGTGCGGCAGGAGAGTCCTGTATGGGTTTTGTCTTTTTACATGTCACATGACTGATGAAAAAGTCAGCAGAAGTGTCCAAGCTGAATAGACACTTTTTAGTTCCCCTCTTCTTACTCAATACCCTGAGGACCTAATAAGCTAGTAAGGAAGGAGGAGAAAGAAGGTCTCTCAACCCCTCAATCATGCTCCTAGATGTTCCCCACCCTTTGTAGGCACCATTCTTGAATTCTATACCCTGAGCATCACAACAGCCCAAAGCAGGACCCCAGAAAGACCCACACAACAGTCTCCCACTTTATTCTGCAGGAGCCAGATAATTGCTAGGCCCAAATTTCTTCTTTCAAATACTCCTCCAATCTTTAGGGCAGGCATCATTTTATTAGAGACAGTGTGATGGGAGAAGCAGAAGGAAAAGAGTGTGTGGTAGAAAATAACAGAAGATGCATAGCAGACCTCAAAACTGTCTCTATAATCAGGAGTGATTTCAGGTGGTTGGGGGTGGGTGGGAGAAAGAAGCTTATGCATTCCTGAGTAGAGAAGGTGTCATGGACCTCAAGACAAGTGCCTTTTTTCTGGTCCTACCTCTCAGACCCTGTCCTACTTTCTCTGAAGAAATCTGGCAAACTGTAACAAATGATGACAATGAAAATTATCAAGGAAATCTTTCAAAGGAACCAGTAACTGAAAATGTGGCTGGAGTCTTTGGCTTGCTTGAGTCAATTTTTACCATTTCCAAAATATTCATGGTACTCCCCCCAACCTTTAGTTACATTTATAGTCAGGTAATTGGGTCAGGTAATACATGCCCTTTCTCTGCTTCCTAACTGATTTGTGACTTTGAATTAGTAACTTAACTTCTCTGTGTCTTTGTTTCCTTCTTTAAAAAAAAAAAAAGTATTTACCTTATAGGACTGTTTTGAGTATAAAGTTATATACATTATACAAGTACGTAATAATATAGCTCATTATATTTGCCACCTTAAATATTTTGGAGTTGGGTAGAAATGATTCTGAATGGGAATCCTGATGAGTGTTTGGGAAACAAGACATACAAAGAAATACACGCTGCGAGATGAAGGGGTGGGGTGGATGAGGGTTTTGTAGAGCTAAATGTGAGTCTATGAAAAGGGAGACACACATTTTAAATATCCTAATGACCCAAGAAAACAATAAACAATAATAAGTCATTCCTGATCTGGGGATCCTAGTAGTTGTGGGGAATCAAACCTGGATTAATCAGGTACAAGGTGAACATCTCTACCATCTCCACTAACACTCCACCCCCACAGTGGCAGTTCTTAATAATAAAACCACAACTTAACATGTTCTGGTGTAGTGATAATGAATATTTAAATAACTGTGGGCTATTCAGGGAATGCCGTGCAGAAACAGGTTTTTAAAAGTTTGCAAAGGAATTCATTCTCTTTGAAAAAAAAATTTTTTTTTTATTTAATGAAAAACATTTTAAATGTTTCAATGCAGGCTGCCTGCTTGCCCTTTTCAGTTTTTCAACTAACTACCAATGAGCTTCAAATGGTGCCCTTCCAAGACCGAATCCAGAGGCACTTTCCCTGGCTTGGGGGAAAATTCTATCTTCCTTAACCATCTCACTGAGCAGTGACACTGACACCTAGTGGCCTAAAGGTTAAATTCAGATAATTCTTGACAGCTTTTGAGCTTTCTTTTACTTTTATGTCATTTTCCACCATGAAAATATCATGTTAACCAGAGAAAGAGAAAGAGCAGTAGCCATGGACCTCATCTTTCCATCATTCACTTATCTGCAGGACACTAAGTAAACATGTCTAAAAAGAAAAACGTTGAACGAGCAGATCTTGGTTTATTAGCAAGTTTTAGGTAGTGGTCTTGGGATTTGGATTCAGATTGTGGCTCTAATTTGAAAGGAGGCTCTGCCACTCACCAGCTGTGGGCCTCCTCTGGTGTTCTGCATCTTTTCAGGTTTATATTCTTTACCTGCAAATTCAAACAAGTGCCCAATGTGGTACAGTTTTCTGGGATTGGGAGGAGGGGTCACTTGGCAGTGCTCAGCCTCTTATGACTGGCCTTCTCCCCTCTTGTCCATTTCAGTATCTCCTAGGGCCATCTTAAACCTAGTGCCACCTGGAAAATTTAGGATAATCTTATTATTTTCTCCCTAATTACATCATAAATAATTATTCTAAATAAGGTCACATTTCTAGGCAGAGAGACAGAGTCCTCTCATGAGGGTTCACTAGCACTCCATTATGTGCATGCAGAAAATAATGGGAAAGTTTCAAAACACAAGCACATATATTTGTACTCCAATTTCACTTATTCATGCTGAATCAGAGTGCCTCAAAAGATACCCCAAGTCATTGTTGTTACATTTCTACAACTCTTAACTCTTAAGCAGGGATTCAATAAAGATGTAAAGGTTATGAGTAAGAGGAATCTAAGACCTATCTATATCTCTGTCTGTCTGTCTCTCTGTTTATTTGGCCACATCTAATGAGTGATGATACACAAGAGTTAACCCTGCTCTTCATTGAGATCAGTCACTCCTGTGGTGTTTGGGAAACAATATGGGTTGCCACAAATCCAACCTACCTTGGGTACCTATATGGCAAGTGTCCTACCTGCTGTACAATGACTCCAGCCCAGAATTGAAGTGTTTTGATCATGAAAGCACCCATATACACATGGAATGTTAGCATCTTCCATTGGTTCCCATGGCTGGTCCACTCACGGTTTCTCCATTCCTTTGTGGAACATAGCAAGATAGACTGAATCACAGGGCATATGTGGCTTGAGAAAATTTCATGTGGTTCTGCCATGTTTTGTGTTTGTAATCTCTGTCCCCCTGTCCTGATATCAAGAGGAAACCTAAAATACTTTTACAAACCCTATCAAGCAAAGCTAACTTTAGTCAAGATGTGCTTAATTCTATCAACAATTTGTATTCTTTTTATTCAATAAGGTATTTGAGATTGATCCATTTTATATTTTAGTCACACTTATTTGTAATTATTAAAGTATACACATACTTTGAATCAAACCAAAATTTTTAGGGTTTTTTTTGTTTGTTTGTTTTTGGTTTTTGGTTTTTGGGTCACACTGGGTGGCATTCAAGAGTTACTCCTGGCCCTGTGCTAAGAAATAGCTTCTGGCAGGCTTCTGGGACTACATGGGATGCCAAAAATCAAACCCAAGTCCATCCTGGGTCGTTTCATACAAGGCAAATGCTCTACCACCATGCTATCTCTCCAACTCCAAACCCCAAAATTTTAGTAGTAAGATATATATCTATAAAGCTAATTTTAATAAAACGCCATTTCTCTTCCTTTTAAAATGTTTTCCATTATTTCCACCCAATCTATAAAGCTAAGGAAAGAAAAATACATTAACTTAGAAAAAAACACATATTGATACAAGCTTATCATTATGAAGCAAGTATCATAAAGCAAGCTTCAACCAGTTTTACTAAATTTTTATCATGCTATCATATACTATACATTAATTTTGCCATTTTAGTGGTTTATAGTGTATGGTTCTATGGTCGTAAGTCCATTCTCATGGCTATAGACCATCACCACCATCTTTCTCCAGAACATTTTCTATCATCTCCACAGATATTCTGAACCTTAAGCACTAACACCCCATGCTCCCACTCCCCAATCTCTGACAACTCTTACTCAACAATTCTGTCTTTCTATCTACTAGGCTACAGACCACATTTGTCTCCTCCAGAGCTACTTGTGGGGTGCTTCCATATTTTGCCTTTTGTGAATAAAGCTGCCACAAACAGGAATGCAAATTTACTTGTTTGCATCCTGCCTCAGTTATTATGGATATTTTATTCAGAAATAAGATAGCCAGATCATAGATTGATTCTCTCATTTTTTGGAGGAAACACTTTATTCTCTTATATAGTGACACTTTACCAGCAATACACAAAGTTTTGACTTCATGTAGCCTTGCCAAAACTTGTTGCTGTTGTTCACTTTGTGTTTTTTATTTCCTATGGGGAAGGATAATTTCTAATAAAACATAACCTGAAGGGGAAGAATCTATTATCTGGGATACTGCTGAATCTTTAGCAATATGGACTCAGAAATGTTTTCCAGGTGACAGGTCACTATCTTTCTCAGTCCCTGTACCTAAAGGATACTACTTAGCTGCTGTTTATTTCTCTCTCTCTTTTTTTCTCTCTTTTTTTTTTTTTTTTGATATTTGGGTCACACCCGGCATCGCTCTGGGGTTACTCTTGGCTCTTTGCTCAGAAATTGCCCCTGGCAGCCACAGGGGACCATATGGATGCCAGGATTCAAACCACCGTCCTTCTGCATGAAAAGCAAATGCCTTACTTACCTCCATGCTATCTCTCCGACCCTGTTGCTATTTATTGTTATTGATTCTGAGAGGCAGCTCTGTGGGTGAAAAAATAGACCTTGTATAATTCTCTTCAGGGATTATATAAGAATTATGCAAATACCTAAGTCCCAGAACACTGCACACAGAGATCAAATATCAAAACATATTTTTTCAAAACAATAGGCCCAATTATTTCTCTTCTCTGAGGCTTTTCCCTTTCGATATTGCCTGAAAGTTTTCAAAATCAGTCAGTCTGCTTTGACCTTGAGCTCTACACCTGTAAATCTTGCTTGCTCTTTTTCCTCGCTGAGATGAATCAGTTATGATCATAACCAAGAGTATGGCAAATGTTAACACGTCACTGTGATAGATAAGGGATTCTTGGAAAGAAGTAAATGACTAGGGTTAGGTGGGAAATTTGGGAGGGGGGAGAAATAGGAAACTGTGAAATAGTTTTGAATGTAAGCCCAGAACTTTTACTCAAAACTAAAACTGTGCAAAAATAATCATAATTCCCTTGGTGTGTTGAAGTGAGCACATGACTTAGAGCTAGAAAACCTAGGTTTACCACATTCCTGAATTTAATTTATTTCTATAAAAATAAGAAGTAGGCTAGAGTGTGGGGCATGGCAGTTAGGGCATTTGCCTTGGCACGCGACCCACTGGATTCAGTCCCGGGCATCACATATGGTCCCTGGAGCCTGCCATGAGTGATCCCTGAATGCAGAACCAGGAGCAAGCCCTCACACATCTGGATGTGGCCCCAAAACAATAAAGCAAAAGATATTTGGGAAATATTAATCAGAGGTAACAGTTCTTATAAACATTGTTTTAAAATATGTTTATTAGTTCTAATATAAAAATAGTAATAGATAATAGCAATACTTGAGAATTTTTTGAATATGATAGGACAATATGTAAATCTGAGAGGGAAATGAATCATTTGTAGCTTGGAATTATGATCTTTACAAAGAGAGAGTACAGGAGTTAAAGTGTATGCTGTGCATACTGCTGACCTCTGTTCTATTTCTGGCACTAGTATCCCCTGAAAAATCACTGGGTGAAGCTTTCAAGGCTTCTAGCACTGCAGGAGGGAGGGCCTCGCTGATTCCCAGCACCACAGAACAGCTGCATCCTCTACCCACTTCTTTTTTATTTTGGGGCCACACCTGGCAGCGCTCAGGAGTTACTTCTAGTTCTGTGCTCAGAAATCGCTCCCGGCAGGCTCTCTGGACCATATAGGATGTAGAGATTGAACCCAGGTCAGTCATGTGAAAGGCAAATGCCCTACCGGCTGTGCTATATAGTTCCCGCCCCATCTCTGCCTACTTCTTGGGCTGAAGCTCCAAGTGGACAGAGAACCAGCTCTCTGGAAAGCTCAAAATTAATTAATAAAAGTACAGACTTTATATTCTGTAGTGGCCAGGGCCTAGCTCCCAGAGCTAGTCCTGAAGGAAGGAGCTGCCAGTATGATAAAAAGAAAATGAAAGAACCCATGAATGAATTCAGGAGCAAAAGCCTGAAGCAGCTGAAGCCATGAAACCTTGGTAGAGCAAGAGAAACTGGGCAAAGTGGTGCCAAGGTGTTTGGAGCAGGAGCTGTACCGTGAAATGCTAGAAACTGAGAACATCACAATTTTCATAAGTAGAGGTGTAACCCACTGTAAAGAGCCTCATGATAACAAAGGTGAGAGAACTGCTCATCTTATGGCAGAATCTTGTTACTGTGACAGGAAAAGTGAGGAAAGAGCTGTAGGTGATTATTTTATTTAACCCTTGTTACTTAGAAGCTAAATAGATTTTTCTCTCTCTCTCTGTTTTTTCTTTCTTTTTTTTTTAAGTCAGAATATGATCCCTCCACCAACATTTTTTTAAAGTCCCATGATGTCCAATACCATTAATGAGTTTGGTTTATACATGGTGCCAACCCCACCCCTATAACCAGAGATTTCCCCTTCACTCACCAATAGCTCTGAACCCCCTCCTAACTCCTACTCCTTCCTCCCTTCTTCCCAGGCTCACTATATGTAAACCGCTTCACCAGTTCTGTTGCCTTTTAGTCATTTTTTAATCCTTTGACGATGTTTCTTTCTTTATATCCCACATTTCAAAGACATCATTCTGATCTGTTCCTCTCCTGACTGACTTCACTCATCATGATTCCCTCTAGTTCCATCCACATAGCAGCAAACCATGAGTGCTCTCTTCTTTTCTTATAGATGAACAGTATTCCATAGGGTATACATATAGATATAAATAGATATATATAGATATATATATAATCAACTTATTGGTCATTTGTCAATGAATATGTTTTTAGTTCATCACTAGAAGAGACTCAGTAGGAGAAACAAGAAATGGGAGGTAAAGGAAAGGATTCTGCACTATCCTATTCTAAAGTGTGAGGATTCAAACAACTCTATCTCAGTTGTAGAGTCTTCCAGAAAGATCCATTTCTTTTCTTTTTCTTTTTCTTTTCTTTTTTTTTGTTGGGGGGGGGTTGGGGCTACACCCTGTGACTCTGAGGGGTTACTCCTGGCTATGCGCTCAGAAATCACTCCTGGCTTAGGGGACCATATGGGATGCAGGAACCGAACATAGGTCCGTCCTGGGTCAACCTTGTGCAAGACAAACGTCCTACCTCTGTCTCTGCACTATCGCTCTGGCCCCAGAAAGCTACATTTCTAAGATCTTCACATCACTATGACACAGCTGCCACCTGTCTTCTGTTTGTTGGCCCTTCCTCTTCCGAGCAGTTCTCTTTAGATCAGATCTTTTCACATGCTGGGAAGGAAGTCTCTAGAAAAACCTCATAGATGGCCTCATCCCTCCACCCCCACCCCACTCCATGCAGACCATATACTTTCAGTTTCTAACTCCTTGTCCTGCTCAAAAAAAAAAAAAAAAGAGAGAGAGATTCACAGTTTAGGCATATGTAGCGGCCTTTCTCTGAGTTGGGAGAAATTTGTAGGCAAGAGCCAAAAGAGACAATAGCATTTTCTCTTTCCCTTGTCAAACATCTTTCTCAACTATCAAGAATTTTTAGTGCCAATTTTGTTTTTTTAGCAAAATGAGTTTTCTTTTCCTGGCAAGTGTTTCTCATTATCTATTGTTATGTAATAACAAGGGAGAGTAAAATTAATATCTTTTGGAGTTAGCACAATTGGAAGCAGTGCAAAGAAAATTTGAAATGTATTATGACATATACATTCTATTTTTCTAAAATCCAAATAAACCACAGCAAAACATTTGTAAAACTCTTCAATTATCAGGGCCAAAGTAAAAGTATAAGAGGTAGGGTGTTTGCCTTGCACACAGAAAACTGAGGTTCAATTTTCAATATCCCATATGCTCCTCCAAGCTGCCAGGTTTAATCCCTGAGCATAGAACCAGTAATAAACCCTGACCATCCCAAATCTTCAACCCCCCGAAAAAGCCCAAAACACTTTCATTATCTACAAGTTCACTAGTCAGATTATAATTTTTTCTGAGATTTTTTTCTAATTTGGGATATATTTAATGCATGTTAAGTAAGCTATATCCTATGCAGAAATAAACTAAATTTACTATAAAAGTGGTATAAATTAGAAAGGCAAAAATAAATTATTACAGGAAAATTTGTTGCCCAGTACAATTTACAACTGCTCTATAAATACAATTAATGTCCTTTCAGTCTCCTGTTCACATAAGAAGTTGAAACCTTGTAACAAAACCAACTTAAGAAACACATTTTAAAATCACATGTAGCTTCCTCATTTATCCATTTGAGGTCATACCAAAGTCAAAACTGTAATTGCAAGAGAGTTAATTGGTTGGAAAACCTTGCCTGTAGAAAGAAAGTGATCTTCAAGTGCTTTGTCTTTAAAGACCAAGGTACTGAAAAACCTAAGGGGTTCAGACACATTGAGAAATCAAGATGACTGCACATTTGAAACAGGGACTCTTCCCCATGTGAACCTTGTCCTTTGTTCACCTACTTTCCATTTCTGCTTCACTTCATGTGGAAGAGAGAACACAGGAGGAATACAGCAAGGGCCAGAGCAGCAGGTACCTTAGAGAAGAAAGGAGGGAAATGATGCAATAGTAATGGCAGCAGCCAAGGTGTCATGCCAGCCTCTCAGGCGACATAGATACTTTCACTTGCACTGAGCAAAGAAGAACACACAATAATCAGAGTCCCTCCACATGCCAGGCATTTTCCTCTCACTCCATGATACCTCACAACTGAAAGGATGAGAACATGACAAAGTTGAATGCTGGAGTTGTCTATAGTTCTCCATCTTACAATTCATTGAAAGAATTAAAAAAAAAAAAAAAGATAGAGGCTATAGAGATAGCATGGAGGGAGGGCATTTGCCTTGCATGCAGAAAACGGTGGTTCAAATCCCTGCATCCCATATGATCCCCCCAGCCTGCCAGGAGCAATTTCTGAGCGTAGAGCCAGGAGTAACCCCTGAGTGCTGCCAGGTGTGACCCAAAAACAAAACAAAACTAAACTAAAAAAGGTAAAGAGCTGGGGCCGGGCGGTGGCGCTGGAGGTAAGGTGCCTGCCTTGCCTGCGCTAGCCTAGGACGGACCGCGGTTCGATCCCCCGGTGTCCCATATGGTCCCCCAAGAAGCCAGGAGCAACTTCTGAGCACATAGCCAGGAGTAACCCCTGAGCGTCACAGGGTGTGGCCCAAAAAACCAAAAAAAAAAAAAAAAAAAGGTAAAGAGCTATCACAATCAGGGTTATTACCCCTGTTTCCACCAGCAGATATTTCTACCTGAGACCTCGCCCCAGTGCGTAACTTTCAGCTCTTTCCTGAAGAACTCAATTTTTTGTGAGAGGTATGTTCCCACATACTTTTGAACAGATGTCTAGTCCTCTCTGCAGACAGAGTACAACCAACTGGAATCAATCACAGCCCATTTGCAATGAAAGAAAGCTTTGCTCAGATAGAGTTCTTTTTTTTTTAATATATTTTTTATTTAAACACCTTGATTACATACATGATTGTGTTGTTTGGGTTTCAGTCATGTAAAGAACACCACCCATCACCAGTGCAACATTCCCATCACCAATGTCCCAAGTCTCCCTGCTCCCCACCCAACCCCCGCCTGTACTCTAGACAGGCTATTTCCTTCATACATTCTCATTATTAGAATAGTTCGAAATGTAGTTATTTCTCTAACAAAAGTCATCCCTGTTTGTGGTGAGCTTCATGAGGCGAGCTGGAACTTCCAGCCCTTCTCGCTTTTGTGTCTGAAAATTGTTATTGCAAGAATGTCTTTCATTTTTCCTAAAACCCATAGATGAGTGAGACCATTCTGCGTTTTTTTCTCTCTCTCTCTCTCTGACTTATTTCTCTCAGCATAATAGACTCCATGTACATCCATGTATAGGAAAATTTCATGACTTCATCTCTCCTGACAGCTGCATAATATTACATTGTGTATATGTACCACAGTTTCTTTAGCCATTCATCTGTTGAAGGGCATCTTTGGTTGTTTCCAGAGTCTTGCTATGGTAAATAGTGCTGCAATGAATATAGGTGAAAGAAAGGAATTTTTGTATTGTATTTTTGTGTTCCTAGGGTATATTCCTAGAAGTGGTATAGCTGGATCATATGGGAGCTTGATTTCCAGTTTTTGGAGGAATCTCCATATTGCTTTCCATAAAGGTTGAACTAGACGGCATTCCCACCAGCAGTGGATAAGAGTTCCTTTCTCTCCACATCCCCACCAACACTGCTTGTTCTCATTCTTTGTGATGTGTGCCAATCTCTGGGGTGTGAGGTGGTACCTCATAGTTGTTTTGATTTGCATCTCCCTGATGATTAGTGATGTGGAACATTTTTTCATGTGTCTTTTGGCCATTTGTATTTCTTTGTCAAAGTGTCTGTCCATTTCTTCTCCCCATTTTTTGATGGAATTAGATGTTTTTTCTTGTAAAGTTCTGTCAGTGCCTTGTATATTTTGGAGATTAGCCCCTTATCTGATGGGTATTGGGTGAATAGTTTCTCCCACTAAGTGGGTGGCTCTTGTATCCTGGGCGCTATTTCCTTTGAGGAGCAGAAGCTTCTCAGCTTAATATATTCCCATCTGTTAATCTCTGCTTTCACTTGTTCGGAGAGTGCAGTTTCCTCCTTGAAGATGCCTGTAATCTCAATGTCCTAGAGTGTTTTGTCTACGTGTTGTTCTATATATCTTATGATTTCGGGTCTGATATCGAGGTCTTTATTGAGGTTAACTGGGGGGGTCTAAGTTTAATTTTTTGCAAGTGGCTAGCCAGTTATGCCAACACCACTTGTTGAAGAGGCTTTCTTTGCTCCATTTAGGATTTCTTGCTCCTTTATCAAAAATTAGGTGATTGTATATCTGTGGAACATTCTCAGAGTATTCAAGCCTATTCCACTGATCTGAGGTCCTGTCTTTATTCCAATGCCATGCTGTTTGGATAACTATCGCTTTGTAGTAAAGTTTAAAATTGGGGACAGTGGGCCGGGCGGTGGCGCTAAAGGTAAGGTGCCTGCCTTACCTGCGCTAGCCTAGGACGGACCGCGGTTCGATCCCCCCGGCATCCCATATGGTCCCCCAAGCCAGGAGCGACTTCTGAGCGCATAGCCAGGAGTAACCCCTGAGCGTCACCGGGTGTGGCCCAAAAAAAAAAAAAAAAAACCAAAAGTTGGGGAAAGTAATTCCTCCCATATTCTTTTTCCCAATGATTGCTTTAGCTATTCTAGGGTGTTTATTGTTCCAAATGAATTTCAAAAGTGCCTGATTCACTTCTTTGAAGAATGTCATGGGTATCTTTAGAGGGATCGCATTCAATCTGTACAATGCTTTGGGGAGTATTGCCATTTTTAATGCTGTTAATCCTGCCAATCCATGAGCAGGGTATGTGTTTTCACTTCTGCATGTCCTCTCTTATTTCTTGGAGCAGAGTTTTATAGTTTTCTTTGTATAGGTCCTTCACATTTTTAGTCAAGTTGATTCCAAGATATTTGAGTTTGTGTGGCACTATTGTGAATGGGGTTTTTTTCTTAATGTACATTTCTTCCTTATTACTATTGGTGTATAGAAAGGCCAGAGTTCTTAAAGAAAGGATTCACAGCAAGGGCTCAATATTTACAAGTAAATTTAGAAAATTTAGAAATTTCAAAATTTCTAAATTTCCCACCTGTTATCTGTGTGATCAATCATGGTGATGTTCCAGTACCTTCGGCCCACCAGCCCCAATATTCAATGCATATTATACAAGATATATCTCTGGTATTATGAAAGTATCTGATGTGTGTAAGTGGTAGTGTAGGGAGGCTGCTTTTATGGGTGAAAATAAAGCCAGCTCCTTTGAGGAAATTGAGCATGGATATTAAGAACATAAATTAGAATTCATCAAATATTTAAAATTTACACAGTGTTAATGGGAAATAAAGGTTTCCTGAAGTTTCATTGGAAGTAGAGAACTTGCCATTTCTCATCTTGTAAAAGGATTTTGTTACACATTCAGCTAATTTTCACTAACTTCATATTTATGATTAGAAGTAGAGTAGTTATACTGTATCATTTCAACAGTAAAATATTCAAAAATGTTATTCTCAGATTCAAGTGGTTTCTCCTTTTCAAAATCTGTGGGTATAGAGGATTAAATGCCTTTAAAGATAATTTATTATGCTAGAAAAAGAGTTTAGGTGATAGAATATGTAATTTGCAGCATGAACAAATGCCAGGTCCCCTACCTGACACTGCCCTTCACCCCTCAATACTACTAGGAACAGTTCCCACAGCTATAAAGAGCAATAAGACAATTTAGTTGTGTGTGTGCGCACACATGTGCATGTATGTTGGAAGGGTTTTAGAGATGTGCTGCAAGACTTTGTTTTGGAAGACAATTCTATTCTAGTTCCAAGCAAGTCATTTTCTAGCAATCTAAACCTAACCAAAAAAAAAAAAAAAAAAACAGAAAAGAAAGAATCCTAGACACAATAAAATAGATCAGTAAGGAAAGAAAAAAATGAAAGAAGAGAAAGAGAAAACAGAGACAGTGAGACAGCGCAATTTGGGTAGGTCATTGGAATTGACTATCTTTTTCTTGTATTTTATGCAGTAAAATAAAATAAAATCATTTTCTTCTTTATCCCTGGGCTCTATAAGGGAGAAATACAGCATCTATAAGTGTGGTTCACTCTTCTGCTTTTATTACAAAAGTAATATTAACACATTTTAAAGTGGTAAAATTAGATATCAATGCTATTTAAAATTAATTGCCCTCTACCCAAGGCTGTTGTCTCTTTTGTACTTTGCAAAATACATACTTTTCTTTTTTTGTTGTTTTGTTGTTTTTGTTTTTGTTTTTTTGTTTGTTTCTGGGTCACACCCGGCAGTGGTCAGGGGTCACTCCTGGCTATCTGCTCAGAAATAGCTCCTGGCAGACACGGGGGACCATATGGGACACCGGGATTCGAACCAACCACCTTAGGCCCTGGATCGGCTGCTTGCAAGGCAAACACCGCTGTGCTATCTCTCCGGGCCCGCAAAATACATACTTTTCATGAATGATGTTTTAAAGACAGGTTACATTAAAAACAATCTCTAGTGGAAAGCCTCCTTTTATTGTTTAGTTTATTGTGTGATTTTATGTAAATTTCCGGGTTTATTCTCCTCTTGGAAAGTAAAAGCAGATTTTCTGGAAGTTGTTTTCAATGACCCAGGAGCAATAAGATTAACATTCTAAGTTTCGACTCAGTTCGAATTTAGAACTCTTTGTTGAGACTGGGTGTAGAGGACTGTTCCATGCACTAGAGGCAGTTTAACAATATCCTTGGTCTTAACTAAGTAGATGTTAACAATTCCCTCTCCATGAGTAATTTCAGTCAGCCAAAGACATCATCTAAGTTGTCCCTGTTTGAGAGCTACTGGATTCTCCAATGTATAAGACTAATTGAAAAGCTTGAATAGTATAAAAATTTCAAAATAAAAAAAAAACTGTTACCAAGAATAGCAACAGAATATTTACAGTTCTCCCTATAAAAATATGTAGAGAAACTACAAGAAATTAGTGTGTACAGTTTATTAAAGTTGTAAACACATGAGTCTGATTTATTATACTTATGTTTTCTAAATGCCAAATATGATTTTCCAGAATCTGGGCTTTTCAACTGGAAATCTGAAGGTGTAGCAAAAGCATGTTTACTAACAGTTATCATCCCATAGTATGTGGCAAACATGTAAAGTTTTTAATCAGTGAAGTTGTGTAATTTTGAGGAAGAAAAAATATGTGATGGCCAAAGGAAATTATTTCTACTAAGAACATTCCTGTAATCACATCCATGAAATTGTAGAGCAATATATTTAAGGCCTTTGGGTTAAACATTATATAAATATAATTATGTGAAAGATTGAAGTAATTATGAATTATTTCAAATCATTTTGGAAAAGTGATTTTCAGTAATTTGAGATAAAGTGCTTTATTTAAAATATCCCAAACTCTGGGAACTTCCCGATTGTGAGGTATCAATGTTGAAGAATGAATAGAAATCCAATACATGTTTAAAGAATCCTACAAATTAATGTAAAATCATAACAGCAGAGGAAATTAGATCTTAGACGAGAATTTTTGTATTTTTGTAAATTTAAATCTCTTTTTAAAAAGATAAAGCAATAAAAGTCTCTTTTTGTTTTGTTTGTTTGTTTGTTTGTTTTGGTTTGGTTTTTGGGTCACACCCGGCAGCGCTCAGGGGCTATTCCTGGCTCTATGCTCAGAAATCGCCACTGGCAGGCTCGGGGGATTATATGGGATGTCGGGATTCGAACCACGTCCTTCTGCATGCAAGGCAAACACCCTACCACTGTGCTATCTATCTCTCCAGCTCCTAAAAAGTCTCTTTTTAAAAAATGGTTGCGGATAGAATGATAGTGCAGCAGAAAGGGCATTTGCCTTGAATGTACCCCACCAAGGTTTGATTCTCCCCCACCCCCGGGCATCCCATGTGGTCCCCTGGGCCTGCCAGGAGTAACTCCTGAGCATAGCTGGGTGTGACCCGACACAACACAAAAACAAAGTATGGGGATATACCAAGAGATAGTATACATAGTACAGGGGTTGATGCACATGTGTTGCTTCTGATGACGCTGGTCCAATCCTTGACACTACATGGTTCTTCTGAGCAGTATTGGGTACAGCCTTGGTGGTCACACTTTAGTGTGACACCCGCTAGTGTCACCCTGGTAATCCCCAGCACAGCTGGACTCAAGCAGCACCTCGTCCTGGAGCCTCACAAAGAACTAGTCATGGTAACTGAGAATGAAGCCCCAGAAGCCCCTGACTACAGTCTCCACCCACAAGAAAACAGTCCTGGAGCTGTAGATGTGGCTAAGTAGAAGAACATGACTTGCATGGGTGAGGCCCTTAGTTCAATCTCTTGTGCCAGAAAATAAAAAAGTGGGGGGAAAAGGTTCTGTAAATAATTCTACTAGCATGGATTCATTCATTCATTCATTAGGGGAGTGAACAAAGAATTAAAATTGAAAATAGTTAACGCCAATGACAGAGAAACCAATCAGAATGGTTGCTGAGCACACACCTAGCTATGCTTGTATACTTCAACTAAATATATAAGTTCTGGAAGAAAGATGCAAAGCAAGGATTCTTAGCTATGCAAAGGACAGGAAGTCTGTATGCTTATGAGTGTGTCTCTTTGTGTTTATATATCTGTATATCATAGTTTATCATACATAAGAAAATGATAGCAGGTTATCTCTTATGAGGAAGTGACCAAGTTTATAGTGTTTAAAATTGGTCAATTTTGAGAGTAGAAGGAAAAATTATTCAAGTTTTTTTCAGAATAACAATTGTAAATATGTACATACAGAAAAGCAACAGTATCCAACTACTCTAATTAACTATAATACTAGTTGAAAGCATTCAAATTGGATCAGGCTTCCTTTCAATGGCTCGCCCAACAATATACTGCCCTAGCTTCTTTCGTTTTAAAGTAAAATAGAAAGTATTTTAAAGTATTTAAAATATTTTAAAGTATTTTAAAGTAAAATAGAAAAATTCCTAGTAAAGAAAATTAGTATTCAATCTACAATGAAATCATGGTGAACCAATGTTTTTTTAAGTTTATGATTTTTGCCTATCATTATTGTAACAACAAAATCTAGCTACTATTATTGAGATTAAGGGGAAAGCTGAATGTTAAACTTTCTCTATTAATCTTATTAGCAATAATAATGAGCAAACAACTCTAAAGTTAAGCAATCTTCATTTAAGTGATGAAATAGTTGTAGAGCTCAGGCTATTAATTCACCAGAAACTCCTGTAGGAAACAGTAACAGTACTATTGCTATTGTGTAAGAACCCTGCATAACTATATAAAGTGTTCATTTCTATCTTTAACATCCAGTGAAACATGTCAGAGTATAGGTAAACCAAACTCAAATATATTAATGTTATTATGTTTTTCAGTGCTATTTAGGCAAATTGATTTAAAATTAGGACATAACATTAGCAATTCTAATTCAGTATCTGGTTATCTGAAAGAAAATAGAGCAATGTGACTAGCAACTTAGAAAACATGATAATGGCAGACAATCACTAGATGTTTATCATAGGCAAGTAATCTTGTTTCAGAAATAAAACCCTATTAGAAAGAGACACTATTACTGTATTCTCTTTTTAGTCAAAGAAAACTGAGTGTCTGGGAGATGTAAAGTAACTTGAAAGATCACGGTTTACAGAATAGACAAAAGTGAGGTTTTACGTCAAAGCCAGTAATCCAAGGTCCTTTGCTAAAGCCTAAGACATTGCTCTGTCTGCTGGCCTGGGTCTGGACGAGCAGCTGAGAGTGCATGTTCCAACTTTACATCAACCACTTCTGCATTTTCTCAACCTAAACCGAGACATGAAGCCTGACTATAGGTTAGTGTATATCCTGGGATTTTCCCCTTGAAGTCCAAGATGGAAGGTTGCTAAAGGAAATTTATGATGTCTTTTCAGTCCTTTGGTTTACTGTTTTCTACTAGTGCAAAAATAGATGACTTCGAGGAAATCCTCTTATATTCCAATTCTTCTTTAAAAGTACCTTAAAGATATTAATTTTTTTTACTTTTCTTAACAGCCCTATGACATTAGGTTTTAATTCCCATAATGGAGGTAAGAAAACTAAGGCTCAGGAAACACATGTACCATGCCTGAGGTTAGAGTACTTAGATTTTAAGTTCAGGTGGTCTACCTACCAAATACATGCTCTTTGCCACTCTGCTATACAGTCTTTTCTTGTGAATCTAGAGCCAAGTATAACTCTAAAATATAAATTACAAGATATAGAGTAAGTCTAGACTAGAGGAAAATTCCCCTGGAGGGAAGCTTCCTTCACAGCAGGAAGAAATTATTTTTTTTCTTTATTGTTGTTGTTGTTATTTTATGCTTGTTGCCTTAAAGACTGAGTCCACTGTAGCATGATCTCCACAGAGTCTCAGCCCAGGATGCAATTTCTCTTACTCCATCTCCCAATCCCTAATCAAACTTCCTAATTCTGCTGTTTCTCTGTCTATTGAATTGAGGGGATTCTTGTATCTTTGTAAAATTATGGGACTAACCCATAGGTGATGGAGGGAGGAAAGATAAAAGACAAGGTGCTTTCAGAGACTCAGAAATTCAAGTGATTCTGGGGCCAGAGCAATAGCACAGCAGTAGGGCATTTGCCTTGCACGCTGTTGACACAGGACAGACCTGAGTTTGGTCTCCGGCATCCCTTATGTCCCCCGAGCCAGGAGCAATCACATAGCCAGGAGTAACCACTGAGCATCATCGGGTATGGCCCAAAAACCAAAACGACAATAAAAACAACAAAAGAAATTCAAGTGATTACAGAAAAAAAATTACAGTATCCAACTTTTACTCACCCAATGTGTATTAGAATCATGCAAATACACTGGCCTACGAGTTTCAGGGCTATAAAGAGGAATGAGAAAGTTTGTGGACTTTGAAGTCCTAGATAGGCTTGCATGCATCGCTATTAATAGTTGCTTGCTGTGAACCCTTTAATAGACAGCTTAATTGCCCAATAATATCAGTTATCATATTGAGCTCATGCTACAGTCCACGCAGGTACTTTACAAATTCCATCTCTATTGCATGTAACAATTCCAGCAGATATGTGTCATTATCCACTTTTATCGATTTTGTAACTTAGGCCCCACGAATATATTAAAATTCATACCTACCTTCATACTTTTCCCACAATTTCTTCTTGTAGTTCTAACCTCACTTTTCCATGAAATGGAATTAGTAATGCCATCACTAAAAGAATTGGATGAGGTCATACAATGTATGATTCAAAATCAAACACATATTTAGAAACTAAGTGGTAGGTCCTGTTAGCATGAAAGGAAATCACATAGACCATAGAAAAAGTCTTAAGAGCATCATGACTTAAAAATAGGAAAGAGGGCCCGGAGAGACAGCACAGCGGCGTTTGCCTTGCAAGCAGCCAATCCAGGACCAAAGGTGGTTGGTTCGAATCCCGGTGTCCCATATGGTCCCCTGTGCCTGCCAGGAGCTATTTCTGAGCAAACAGCCAGGAGTAAGCCCTGAGCACCGCCAGGTGTGGCCCAAAAACCAAAAAAAAAAAAAAAAAAGGAAAGAAACATCTTCTGTTTTTCTTATATTAGAGAAGGGTTTTGAAAGACAAAATGAGTGTGGCAATAATAGGTGTTGTAGAAAGTAAAATCAAAGATTTTTAGGTGGGGGCTGGAGCATAGCACAGCAGATAGGGAGTTTGCCTTGTACATGGCTAACCCAGATTCAATCCCTAGTATCCCATATTGTACCTCAAGCTTTCCAGGATTAACTTTTGAGCTTATAGCCTGAAATAACTCCTGCCTGCCACTTGGTGTATCCAAAAAACTAAAAAAAAAAATAATTTTAGGTAAAATTTAAAGTATAAAATCACTTGTCACAACCACTTGTCTCTTCCATGATTTTGTAATCCCTTGGATCTTGAAATATTTCTCAAAGAATCAGTTTTGGGAAGAACTAACCCAGGTCAGTGAGACTGCAGTCACAGAGAAGGGTGGCACCTTTCTGGCTTAACCAAGTAATGCCCTGCTTCTAAGCAAGGAGGCCAGATTCAGATTCTCAATAGCACGACTTCTGAGGAGTGAAACATGTCATTGGAGAAGAGAAGATATGAGCAAAACAGGAAGTCTGGAAATGGAGACTAGCCTTTTAGCTAGTCTTTGCTAGTTCTTGTCACTTTCCCTATGGAACACCCCAGGGAGAGTCCCCCAACACAGAAGAGGTCCCAAAAATGATAATATTTTGCCTGCCAGGTTGGTTCCAGAAAAATCAACAAGCACTGCAGACTCATAAAAAAAAAAAAAAAAAAGGAAAGAAAAGAAAAGTTTATTGTACTACTTTCTTTTTAAAATGAGGGTGTTTGCTTTCTTATCTTCCTGGTAGCAAACACAGAGGCCTAAAGTGGGGGTGGGAATGAAAGACATCTTGTCAACCACAGCCACGCTCAAACCCTGCCAAGCTCTCTAACGCTCACAATCTAATTTTACTGGGGAGCTGACTTTTTTTTTTTAAGTGCAGTTTCTATTTAAGCGTCTCTACTGTCAAATATAGAAGAAGCCATTTGTTAGTCACGTTCCTATTTTATTTAAATCAGCTTAAAGGACCTAAGAGAAATACTAAATTAAAAGTAAACCCAAAGACCTCGCTAGAGAACTCAGAGAAAAGGGATAAATCTTTACACACAAATCAGCAATCAAGTCTAAAACAATAATAACCATAATTAATAAAAGTACATGCACCACAAAAATATGCATCTTCCCCTTCAAAGACATGCACACAACCTAATTTTGCCATAGAGGAAGACACATGTTACAATAGCCCACCGACCAATCAGCGATGCTGGGAACCTCAAAGCAGGAAACCCGTTAAAGTGTAGTAGTTAGAGCTGTGCAAGCTTCTGGTGCTCAGCTAGTTTTTGTTCCCTTTGCTTGTAGGATGGAAAGGCAGATGTGAAGTCCCTCATGGCGAAGTTTAACACGGTGAACACCCTAACAGAGGAGGTTCCCATCGTTCCCATCCGGCCCTTGAAGCTCCCAAAGCAAAACTCTCCTGCCGGAGTCCCACCTAGAAAGAACTTACTCAGCCCCCAGGGCCATGACAGCGCCCCTGCAGGACCCAGTGGTGTACCGAAGATTATGCCTCCAAAGCCCACCTTGGGGGTGAAACCTTCAGAGGACAAGCCTGAAAGGGAGCCCAAGCCCCCGTTTCTCAAGCCCACTGGAGTAGGCCAACGATTTGGAGCCCAGGCCAGCACAGCCACTAAAGATGAGTTGAAACCTGCTTTTCCAAAACCTGGCATCATCCCCAAGACTATCAACCTGCCCAAAGAAGATTACAAACCAGGCTTTCCTCCTCCTCCCGGAAACAAGCCAGGGTTTGGTCACGACCATGACTTGCCACCGGCAGGCCTGAAGCCCAGGTCCAACACTTCTGCTCAGGAGAATGAGCTGAAAGTGGGGTTCCCAAAACCAAGCGGGATCAAAGGCAAGTTTGCGTCCGCCTCTCAAGAACAGGACACCAAGCCCCTCTTCCCTAAACCAGTCTTCCAGAGACCCTCCCTGCGAGACGAGGACACCCACGAAGAGGAGATCCCCTGGAAGAACATGACCTCTCCATCTAAAGGATTCCCGAGTCCTGCAGGAGCCAGGTTCAGAGTAGGCTCTGCAAAGTCGGCTAGGGATGAGCCCGAAAACAAAGACCACAGTGGCGGCGAGGTGACCAGTGCCCCTTATCCTGGAGTGGTTCTGAAACCCACTGGAAGCAGAGCTGGCCCTGCTGGACTCCCCAAGAATGCTGAGGACAGAAAAGAAGAGAGGAAGGTGGATGCTGCTAAGAACATCTTCCTGAGCAAGATGAACCAGGAAGAGCCAGCCTCGGGGGTACCGCCTGCCAAGTACCCTAAGACACCCTCAAAACTGGTCCCAGGAGGGCCCTGGGCCCAAAGTCAAGAAAAGGACAAGGATGACAAGAACCCAAGTACCCCAAAACAGAAGCCCTTGCCTTCCTTGTTCACCCTGGGTCCACCTCCACCAAAACCTAGCAGACCCCCCAATGTGGACCTCACAAGATTTCTAAAAGCTGCTTCTGGAAACAGTGAGTTTTTTTTCTCTTTCTTGTTTGATATGTAGTTTATTTTGTTCCACATTTGAGGGTGTTGTGCTTCTGAGGAAAAGTCTTTTTGTTTGTTTGTTTGTTTGTTTTATTTTAGCAAAGCATCATGATTTACAGTTATTCGCAGTTAGGTTTTAGACATACAAAAAGGAAAGTAGTCTTAACAAAAAATGATCCGATCTGCGGTACTTGGTCTATGCTGACTCTTCTTTGTGGAGAAGCTCTATAAAGGATTTAAAAAAAAAAAAAGAAAGGAAGGAAGGAAGGAAGGAAGGAAGAAGGAAGGAAGGAAGGAAGGAAGGAAGGAAGGAAGGAAGGAAGGAAGGAAGGAAGGAAGGAAGGAAGGAAGGAAGGAAGGAAGGAAGGAAGGAAGGAAGGAAGGAAGAAAGAAAGAAAGAAAGAAAGAAAGAAAGAAAGAAAGAAAGAAAGAAAGAAAGAAAGAAAGAAAGAAAGAAAGAAAGAAAGAAAGAAAGAAAGAAAGAAAGAAAGAAAGAAAGAAACAGTTTTGTAGAAGCTTTCTGTGAGAACATGCCACAGTGGGCTGATTCTGGAGGGTGGGAAAATCAAACCTGATGGACCCGTTGTTTTACTTCCTGATAACCATTTTCCTTCCTTCCTTAGGCTCAGGTGTGTTGCATAGGGCTGACATGAGCTTCCCCCTTCCACACGGGTTAGATGCAGAAATCTCTAATTCAGAGCTCTCACACTGGAGCAAATGGAGGTGCCCAAGAACATGTGGAAAATGTTTGAAAGCACTTTGATTGTCAGAGCTCAAGGGTGTTACTGAGTAAGGCCAGTGCAAGCACCATGATTACAAACATGATTGTAGTTGGGTTTCAGTCATAAAAAGAACACCCCCACCCTTCACCAGTGCAACATTCTCACCACCAATGCTTCTCCCCTTCCCCAACTCCAAGTGATTTTAAAAGTCCATAAACTCATCCTAGGTTTCCCAGGTGCAGTATTCAATAAGAGAGAGGCAGAGTGAAAATGGCAATTGCTAGTTATTTTTTGTTTTCTAATTTTCTGTCTCATAAAGTAGAGCAGTGTCAGAAAAAAGAGCCAGAAAAACACTATTCTCCTCTTGGAGAATTTTCTATGAGATGTTTTTTTTACCAGATGTTGCCACAATCCCATGATACATGGTGCAGGTTGAAACAGAATAACTTGGTAAATATTTGTAATCCTGCATAGGGACCATAAAAGCTTTTGTCTTACATAGTTACTATTTTAGCCTAATAATATGTAAATGTTGACTAGTGTGAGGGGGACTAACAGATGTTGACACCTTGAGTCTATTCCCAAACCAGTGTCCTCTGTCACCTCTCCAGATGGGCTGCTTTATTTTATCAAGAGATGACAAAGCAAGCACAAATAAAATCCCAAAAAGCTCGTTTCTCTCCCTTTCTCTGTTCTTGTTTGAAATCCTTGTTCTCTTTCATCTTACAAACCACTCTAAGAGTGCATGAAGACTGTTACCTGTCTGCTTATTGTCATTCAAAGCCCACAGACAATATAATCATTAGATTCTCATATTTTTTACCCCATAAAAGTCTGTTGAATCAAAATTTAGTATGGATAATCTTCATAGTTTCAGAATTATTTTAACAAATGAGAGAATTCTGCTGACAGACTGACAACTGAATGGAGCTCAGATGTGTAATAAATATTATACACAAGCTCCATATTGTAGATCTATTTAGCTTACTTGTAAACCATAAGATTAAATTTATCACAGTGCTTTTTTGTCTTTTGAGGGGAGATGTAGTGATATAGGCACAACTACAAACACTCAGTGTCTACTCCTGGCTCTGTGCTCTGTGGTTGCTCCTAGCAATATGGGGAACTATTTGGTGCCAGTAATCAAATGTATGTGCAGTATATAAGACAAATGTCATAACCCTTATATTATCTCTCCAGCCCAGAATGGTGCTTTTTGTTTGTTTGTTTTTTAGGCCACAACCAATGATGCTCAGGGTTTACTCCTGGCTCTGGCTCAGAAATGATTCCTAGTGGTACTTGGGGGAACTATATTGGATGTTAGAGATCAAACCCAGATTGACCTCTTGAAAGGCCACAGGTGCCCTACCAGCTGTGTTCTCTTCCCTATACTACATGCTACTTTTTTTAAGATTGAGTTAATTACCTTTACTTCATACCCTAGAACCATTTTCCCTACCTCAGTACCATTTAAAGTTACAAAAGCTAAGCTTTAAATAATAATAATTAATAATTAATAAATAAAGTCCCAATCCAACATCTCAAAATGCCCTCTGAACTAACCTTTTTTTTTTATTCCTGCTGGTATACAGCAATGAGAAACTTACTCCAAGCATAGACATATGTTCTTTTCCAGAAGAGTTTAAGTTGTCAGAACCTCAGGCTTAATGGTTTGCACTTAAAAGTTAGTAGAAACCTGCTGGGTTATGCTCAATCTGTCCATTTATCTATTCTGGTTCTTAAAAATAGAAAGAAATTAATACTTATTACTACATGGATCAATTAAACTATCTTCCAAACTAAAGCTAGGTTCCCAGAAGGCATCTACAAAAGGCTACATTGGTACATAAACCCACTTAGTATCTGTCTGCTTATATGTCAATGTAAACAGTTCTATTTATTGCAATTTCCTGTAGATTTTATATGGTTACTTACTTACTTCGGTTAGTTTTACAGTGTCAGGTATCAAACTCAGGGCCTAACACATGCACAACAAAAATTCTACCATTGACCTCCTCTCAGCTTTACACCACCCTGGAGCCCAAAGGCACTTGAGTAACTTTTAGAGGTAGTCTACTTTGTTCTAGGAGAGGGATAATAATTTATTTTCCTGGATTGTGAAGTCATCATCTTCCTCTTTCCTTCCACTCTCCTTTCATTTGTCCTCTCTAAAAATGACCCTATTGTATATTCATAGGTTGATAGCATTTTACCAGTTACAAATTGTTCTAGAAAAGATAACTCCACTCAAACACCTTAAAGAAATCCAGGCTTTTTATAGTATTCTTGGTACAAGCATTGGCAATAACCAAATCTGAGAACCAAGTACAAGAAAAGCAGCTTTCAGATACTGACTCTAGAACAGTTCATAGAATGGGCTGTTTTGGAACAGAAAAGCTACAGCCCAAGGGCTTTAGAGCATAGAGTGGAACTGAATGCTTCTCAAAAAGAAATTCTATGTCTGGTGACACCAAGGTTCTCGTATGCATCAGGTGCTTGGGGTACACTTGATATCTGGTGCCCACTCCTACTTCTGGTCACAACTGAGCATCCTCTCCTTTCCCCAGGGAAAGCAACAAAGATCTCTAGGTCACTGTTAAGTCCAGCAAGAAACTTGGATATAATCTCTTCCTTTTTATTAGATGACTTAACTAGGATGAATGCATTAGAAGTATTGCTTGGGACCGGAGAGAGAGCATGGAGGTAAGGTGTTTGCCTTTCATGCAGAAGGATGGTGGTTTGAATCCTGGCATCCCATATGGTCCCCTGTGCCTGCCAGGGGCGATTTCTGAGCATAGAGCCAGGAGTAACCCCTGAGCGCTGCCGAATGCGACCCAAACCCTCCCCCCCCCCAAAAAAAAAAAGAAGTATTGCTGAGAGTCTCCCTTCTTTCACCCGTGTACACAACTCTTCCATAAGATTTTAGGAACTTGCAACCTTTTTTTTGGTTTTTGGGCCATACCCGGCGGTGCTCAGGAGTTACTCCTGCCCATCTGCTTAGAAATATCCCCTGGCAGGCATGGGGGACCATATGGGACGGCGGGATTCGAACCAACCACCTTAGATCCTAGGTCGGCTGCTTGCAAGGCAAACAACGCTGTGCTATCTCTCTGACCCTGAACTTGCAACTCTTCGTCTTTCTCAAATTCTCATCTTCTGTTCCCAGCTCTACTAAAGTAAACCAGTTTCTCAATTTAACTACACTTTCTCTTGAAGATGGAATATGGGTTTCCCAGAACCATCATCATCATATCATAATGTGTGTCTTTTGTCCTGTATAAAATCCCATTTATTTATTCTTTTTTTGTAAGCCATATACATAGTCTTAAATTTTCTTTCTGGCATTTAATTTTCTGGAAACCATCTGAAAGATTTTCCCTTTGAAAATGATTTGGTTTTTTTCTATATTTTCAAAGCAATCTCCATCTTAAAGGCTTAAACATCTTAGCCATGTCTCTATCTTTTATTTTAATATCAGTAGGTTTTGCTTGTTTGTTTGGGGGGGGGTGTTTGTTTTTGCTATTCTCAGGGCTTAATCCTGGCTCTGTGCTCAGGAAATACTCTTAGGGTACTCAGGGAACCATATGGGATTGAGGATTGAACCTATTTAGGCTATAAGCAAAGCAAGTAACTTCCCACTATACTATCTCTCCAGCCCCTTAAATTCACTTTTATTTGGTCCAGCACCAAGTAGTTATTTTATAACACTAATTCACACTTAGGCAATTTATAAGAAAACAACTTTTTGTAGTGACTGTTACTATACTTATAGGAAAGGTCATTGTTTCTCTTATTTATGGGAAGAGAAATTTCTGTCAATGTAACTGGTATAGAGTCTGTTGTAATAATTATTTCTGTGATCAACAGGCAGAAATTAATATATATATTTTTGTTTGTTTAATTGGTTTGTTTTGTTTTGAGGCCACAGCTGGCAGTACTCAGGGTTCTCTCCTGACCTTGTGCTCACTCTTGGCAGTGTGCAGAGTAACATATGGAGAACCAGAAATTGAACCCAGGTTGGTACCGTGAGAGACAAATGCCCTACCTGTTATATGAGAAATTAATATATTTTAAAAGTTGCGTACAAAGAAAAATATGCAAATTTTACCTAATCAATAGATATTATATTAGCTTTTTGGTCATATCAAAGAAGATGCAGATATTTATAACAAATATTTGGTTATAGCAGTTGAATTATCCATATAGTGTGAAATTTATTATAAGATGATTTACTATCTACCAAATTTTATAGAAATTACATAATTTTTAAAACAGACATTATATAACACATACAGTTAAATGCATTAAAATAAAATTGTAGTGATAGCTCAGTGGGTAGGACATTTTTCTTGCATGCAACTTCCCTGGGTTCATAGCATCCCATAGAGTCCCCCAAGACTACCAAGAGTGATTTCTGAATGCAGAATTAGGAGTAACCCCTGAGCACCATCAGATGTAGCCTAAAAACAAACAAAAAACAAAAAAAAAAAAAAACAAAAAAAAATTTGAATAAATAAAATTGGCATTTACTTAAGATTAAAAAGAAAGTAAAGTCAGCTAATTAAGTATAATACACATCTCTAATAATAAAATACATTAAAGTTACTCCTGATTACTTTCAATTCTCTTACATGTGTAAAAAAAGTTTTTTTTATGAAAACCAGAATGATATATAGTGAGTAAGGCCAGGTTTGATACCCTGTAAACATTTCCATAAGATTATTATGTTACTGATCCTACCCTAATCAATAATTGTGCCCTACCCTAGGGTGTGACCTGGCATTCTGCTCCCACCCTAGGGTGGTACCTGATTCTGATGTATAAAATCAAGGGTCTGTGGAAGGCAAGGGCTTTTATCTGGGGCTGATTCTGGGGCTTTTGGCTTCAGCCATGTCCACGAAATAAAGCAGATATCTTCTGAAGCCTGACTGTCTGTTAGTTTTCTATCCGCCACATTCACCTCAGAACCACCGACTGAACAGGGTGGCAGACGCATAGTCTGAGCTGGAGGAGAAAGACCTCATCCTCCATCTCTCCATCAGCCAGTCCTATCAAAGGCTGTTATGCAACAATACACAACATCCCATCTGGTAACCCAAGCCCTGCCAGGAGTATTCCTTGAGCACAAAACCAGGAGTAAGAGCATCACCAAATTTATCCCCAAAATAACAACAAAAATTTTAGAGGCTAGAGATATAGGACAGGGGATAGGGCTTTTGTCTTGCATGTGGCCCACCCAGGTTCAATATCTGGTATCCTTATGGTTCCCGGAGCCTGCCAGGAGTAATTTCTGAGCATAGACAGAAGAGTAACTCCTGAGTGTTGCAAGTTGATATCCCTCAACTTTTTATTTTGAACCTGAGAGAAACTTGTGGCAAAGATCTATGTGCAATTCAGTCTGCTCAGTGGATAGGAGGTGCTTGCCTTCATATAATCAGCTAAACTAATATCCAAATTAAGTCACATAAAATTCTTATACATGACTGCACTTCTAAAACATTTATTTGCCTCTAAAGTTTTCTTCACCTTGATCTTAATGAAAACTATTTCTGAATATGATGGATTCATATGTTAACAAAGCACTTCTTGGTTCAAACTTGTTTCAAAACAAAATAAAATTAACTTTCATAACACAAGAAAAATTCCAGTTACTTAAGGAAAAAAATTATGCCTTTGGAGCAGAAATTTAGATATCTGCTTTCACACAGTATCTAGACATTTCCTATCCTTAGAGAGAAAACTTACAATTATAAGTCATGTCTCCAAAGCCCAGAAAACCATCTCAAAAAGCAGATCATTTATTTTTAGTTTTGGTTTTTTTTTAACTGCATAAGAAACAAGAGAAAACAGTTCAAAATTTGGGTATGTCTAACTACTATATTAATTAGTAGTAAATAGATAAACAAAAACATATTTCTCTTCAACTAAATTGCTACTAAAGAACAAAAATGATTTCATTTTTATCTACCATATCAAGGGTAGCAGTAAAAAATATCTAAGATAGTCAATAGCCATAGATACTATCAGAAAAATGCAACTGAAGATGAGACATCTGGTTATGAAAACAAAAACCTGAACAGAAAGCCTTAAGTTTCTCTTTCTCCAGAGGAAAAATTTGGACTGTAGAATCAGTTGCTTGTTTTTATTACAGCAGTTTGCATCTCTGCAGCTGCCCTGTTGCACACCACAATTGCTTTTCTATCAAAGGCAAGTTCCTGCCAATTGAGTGGCAGTACAGCTATTGTGGCAAGCCTGGGCACAGTAGTT
This sequence comes from Suncus etruscus, assembly GCF_024139225.1. NCBI lineage: Eukaryota > Metazoa > Chordata > Mammalia > Eulipotyphla > Soricidae > Suncus > Suncus etruscus. The sequence goes on along the minus strand of NC_064849.1, from coordinate 102,409,358 downwards.
TTGCTACCTTTTGTAATACCTCTCTCTTCGCTTGATTTTCTTACTAGTTTCAGAGCAACTAACTAACAGATCACTCACCTAATTATATGTTGATATGTTGGGCTCCAGTTATACTGATATAATTAGCATAACCCAACAGCTTAAAGTCTGCCCCAAAAATGGCATGGTAGAGGCATAGAGCAGACACCCAAAATATGTTTAAGAGTTTGTTACCCTTCTTATATAAGAAAAGTTTTTCAGTTAATATTAAGTGGATACATAAGAGGGAAATTATGTAAATTCCATGTCAAAGTCCCTTTGGTGGTTTATTTTAAAATTCTACAAAGTACTTGCCTTGCGTGTGAGAGGCCCTAGGTCCAATTCCAGTCAGAATAATTCATTGGTAATTAAATGCTACAATATACCTCATGTTCTTTTTCACTATGTTGTCTTTAAATCTGTTGAGGTGTGCCATAGATTGAGGAGGAGGGCTAGCTTCTCAAAGGCTCTTGCTCTCCTGAATACTTTTAGAGGATCTGAATATCCTCAATTGGCTAAGAAAGCTGTATGTGTGCTCATGCATACACACCTACAATCCCCAACTCACAACACACACATACCCATAACTTATAATTTATAACTCCGACATTTTTTTCAAATGCAGTTTTCTGTGAAAGACACTTAATTCATAACGTAAATTTCAGTTTTTCATTTTACTCATTCAACAGTAATTAAGTCAAATAATATAAGACCCAATACTAGCCATTTAATAAGCAGGACATCTCACCCTTTTGTAGGAAGAGACTGTCTTTGACTTTTTCAAAGCTGAAAGTTCTTGGTCCGGTGAAGAAATTAGGAAAGCTCTGCCAGGGCAAGTAACTAGAGCAGGTTTCAGGATTTCAGGCTCTTTGTCTAAGTCTCTACCAGTTAGAGACTCCTGCTTCCTCCACTAACAAGGAGTTGTTTTCTAGTTTAAAAGAACTGTTACAAGGTTGGGTAGTCTGTTAGGGTTGCTACTATAAAAACACACAAAACACACAGGCTGGGTGCCTTCTAAACTACCTAAATATATTTCTCACAGTTCTGGAGGTTAAGACGTCCAAGATCAAGGTCTCCGCAGATCTGGTGTTTGCTAAGAGCCCACTTCCTGGTTTATAGATGACTATCATTTACTGATCCTCACATGGTGGAAGGGTGAGGCATTCACTGGAGACTTCTAATTCCATTAAGGAGGGTGTCAGCCTCATCACCTAATCAGCTCCTAAAAAACTCACCTCCATACCATTTTCTAGGAGGTTAGGTTTAATCCAATGAATTGGGTGTGTGGAGGGTAGAACATAGAAATATCCAGTCTCTAGCAGATAGACCATGCCACTCAGTCTCGCAAGTGACATCCCACCACTTTCTTGACCGTATTTCTCCTCCTCTCCCTCCCTGTCCCATTTTATTTTTTTACTCATATCTTCTTTTCATAATTTCATGAAATATGCTGAGCTTTATTGAGCTGAAGGTACAAAAAAGTCACCAAATGCTGAGCTATTAAGAACATGGAGAATGATCCATACCATATGATTTTGAATTAGAAACACTAAGACATGAAAAAGACATCGATGTCCTAATTGGATAAAGTTCATTACAATTACTATTTTGTATTTTATGGAGAAATGCTCTCAACAGGAAACCAAAGCATGGCATAGTAGCTCAAATTCTAAAAGTCCCTCTGACTTTAAGCTTCTGCTTCTAACTTGGATCAGAGTTGCCTTGCTGGTTCTATGCTGTTCCTCAGTTGCACATACAAGAGGTGGCTCTTTCCTTAGTTTTCCATGCAAACTGCTTGTTGAAGTCATTTGTGTTTGAGACAGACCTCATTGCAGGCATCTTGATAGAGGAGCCAACATGATTTTGCTACTAGAAACTTAAAATGGAACACTGGCAACTATCAGTCTCAAAAGTATTAGGTGTTTTATTGCCTACCTTCTTCTTTTCTCATTTTTTTGACCTCTTCTTCCCAATGATAAGGAAAATGAAAACACTATTTTCTTGATCAGAGGAGTTCAGCTATCTTCAGGCCCAGAACATAAACTCTGTTCTTTCCTTCATTTGCCTATAAGCCTAAATTCTTATCCAAAGATAACAGAACCATCCCTTTAAGGAATAAAAGATAGTGAAAAGGTATAACCTCGGGTGAGGAAATTTGGTGTTGATAACCTTGAGTTTCTAGAAACAAAGTATTAATGAATAAAATGTCATCAGAAGAATTTGGTCAATCCACACTACACAGGAATAAAATTTCTCAAAATTTGTGTGACAGTCAGATTTTTACCTTTTTGTCCAAATTTAGTGCCAAATAACCAGATATCATTATAAAATGTCTAGTAGGAACTACCTTGCTTCTATCTGATGTATGATTTAAAAGTTTCAGATTTCTTTTCTTGAGTTAAAATATTAAAAGAACAATTATAAAAACAAATATCTCTTACCAATCTTTTTTTGGGGGGGGAAGAGGAGTGGAGGACACACCCAGTGGTGCTCAGGATGGATCTCAGGAATTACTCCTGGCAGCTCCAGGGAACCATATGAGGTACTGGAGATCAAACCTGGATCAGACACATGGAAGGCAAGTGCCCTACTCACTATACTATCCCTCTGGGCCACAAGTCTTCATATAACATTAAGGCATTGTGATATTAAATGAGTTTCTAATGAGAAAGATGGTCAAATTGGATAAAGAATCTGATCATTAGTGTGAATGTCTTATATTTTGGGGGGAGCAAAGGTTTGGGGCCACAATCATAGGGCTTACTCCTGAGTCTGCTCAAGGATCACATCTGGCAGTGCTCTGGAGACCAAATCCAGTGCCAGAGATCAAACTTGTTTTGGCCTCATGAAAGGCAAGCTCCTTACACTTTGCACTATCTCTCCAGTCCTAAAATTGTCTACTCAGGAAGAAGAATAGGACATCAGTATTGGGACTTTGTAATTGAAAGGGTCTCAAACTTTAAATGTCACAAAAAATCCTCTAAGTTTTCTAATTCAAAAAATGGAGATGAAACCCAAAAATTGAATAGTTAGTTATCTACCATCCATTGTCTTTAGGCCAGGCTGATCCTAGACTACTTAAGAAACACTGCTGTCTGTGAAGCTATCTTAGTGGAGAAAAGCAGGTAAAGAAAACAGGGAGGAGGGCGAGGGTTTCTGATCCAGAGATACTTTGAATCTATTCCAAAGAAATGCTCTATCACTAGAAAGGACACTAGAAGTTAGTGATCACATCAAAACATGGACATGAGTGTGTGATCTAAGATAGTGTCCTATGATCAATATTAAAATTTTCTTACTTAAAGGAAGTCCAAAGGTACTATTCAAATACCTAATACCTGGATGACTGGTATCAGAGTCCTAAAGCTTCTTTGCTATTTCAGGCTTACCTTGTATGTTAGACCATACAACTCTGCAGGTATCCCTGAGTGTTGTTGTCTGAACAGATCAAGGACTTTAGCTTGTTCATTGTTGCAGCCATTGGTGGTTTAATCATCTACACCGGCTGTCCTTAAGCTTCAGCCTGGTGGGGCTTAATGTCGTGCCCTACCCTCAACCAGACATCTGTAATCAAAGACTCATTATTCTCACTCTTTCCTTTCTCCCTTTTTTCTGTTCTCTATTCTCCTTTTTGCTGTATTTCTCTCTCTTCCCTTCAGTGACCTCCAGTTTAGTTCAACATAATGTTCCTCACGTTATATATATAATTATTGTTCATTAAATGTGAAATCACAAGTAGCACTGTGGACAGTATTTGGGCAAAGGAAAAATATATAAGCACTAAGATGAACATATTTACCTGAATAACTATGTATGCTATGTTGAATGAGTCCATGAAGATAATAGCATCCAGGATCTTGCTGTATGTGTCCACATATCTTACAACCCTTCCCTTGAGAAGTTCCCATGCTCCTTGGTGATAACTCTTCTTTCCCCACCCCAAAACTAACCGGGTGGCTAGAGGGTAAGCAGAGAACAAAGTTGAAAACACTAGGTATTTCTATGCTCTGAATCTAATTACAGCCCAATAGCAATCCTCTACTCTCCTAGGTACCCCATATACAGATAACTTATCTAGATAATATAATTTACCATTTTCTCAGCAATATCTAGCATATTAAGTATCTTGCCCTCAAAATTGGACGGTGTTCATACTGTTCTTCAAAGAAATTGCACCAATGCAAAAGAAAGCCTGGCAACTGTAGTAAGATTTAAGGTACTTTTCTTCTACTTTCAAAGTAATGTGAGTGTGAACACAAGCACTCTTGAATTCTGATACCGCTAACAGGTTCCTCCATTGATGGGCCCAGTGATAACAGGAGAGGTAGATGTTACATTGATAAAAACATGCATTTTTTTTCAACCTTGTCTCTGTTTTTGTAAACTGGAAACTTTTCTTTTTTTCACCTGACTGTGAACTTGATAGGAGAGCTTGCAGAAAGCCCTGCAAACATTTAGTGATCCATGAGAAGATGTACTTTAAAGATAGGGCACGTTCTGTAGTTTCAAAAATGCAAGAACTTACACAAAATTTTTTAATACTCGGTGTTGTTTTTTATTTTGTTTTTGTTTTTTTTTTGGGGGGGGGCACACCCGGCAGCCTTCAGGGCTTACTCCTGGTTCTGAGCACAGATATCACTACTGGCAGGCTCAGGGGACTATATGGGATTGAACCAGGGGTCCTGGGTCATCTGCATGCAAGGCAAATGCACAACAACTGTGATATCACTCTGGCCCCAGAACTTACACAGTTTTATTTTCACGGGGAGTGTTCAGAGCAGAAATTTATTGTTCAGAATATAACCTCCCCTATTGGTTACAAGTGCAACCAAGAGTCAACCCCATACCTGCTGTGGGTACTGAGCCTCTGCCTGTCCAAAGCAAATGTACTGATTCATATCTGTTCTGCTGTTCTCTTTGGGCTTTTGTTTTATTTTCAACTGATTTCTCTTCGAACCTATTTGGGAAGGAGTGTGTTTGGGCCACACTTGGGGCGTAATCAGGACTTATTTCTGGTTCTGTGCTTCGGCATCACTTCTTAGAGAAGCTCAGTGATCCCAGCGATGAAACCTTGGTTAGCTTTGTGCAAGGCAAGTGCCTTATCTACTGTACTATCTCTTATAGCCCTCAAATCTATGGTTTCTCGTAGTCTCTGGTTTGCTTTCTTGATTTCCAGTATGATACTTATGTGTTTGGTTGGCCACCAGTTCTAAAAATTTGGATGAACATGTATTATTACATACTAGGGTCACTTTGCTATCTAGATTGGGAACTTTTCATCACATACCTAAGGGAAACGCATTAGTAGGTATTGAACTGCTATGAAATTATCAATAGCATAAAAATTCTTTTTTTTCCTTTATTAATGTCTTTATACAATTTGATTACAAACATGATTGTAGTTGGGTTTCAGACATATAAAGAAAACCCCCCTTCACCAGTATGGCATTCCCATCACCAATGCCCCAAATTTCCCACCTCCCTAACCCACTCCCCCTCCCCCCGCACCTGTATTTGAGACAGGCTTTCTACTTCCCTCATTCATTCACATTGTTATGTTAGTTGTCAGTGTAGTTATTTCTCTAACTGCACTCACCACTCTTTGTGGTGAGCTTCATATCATGAGCTGGACCTTCCAACCCTCATCTCTATTGTCTCTGAGAATTATTACAGAAATGTCTTTTATTTTTCTTAAAACCCATAGATGAATGAGACTATTCTGTGCCTATCTCTCTCCCTCTGACTTATTTCACACAGCATAATAGATTCCATGTATGTCCATGTATAGGAAACATTTTATTTCATTTCTCCTGATGGCTGCATATTATTCCATTGTGTATATATACCACAGTTTCTTTAGCCATTCATCTGTTGAAGGGCATCTTGGTTGTTTCCAAAGTATGGCTATTGTAAATAGCGCTGCAATGAATATTGGTATGAGGAAAGATTTTTTGAATTGTATTTTTGTATTCCTAGGGCATATCCCTAGGAATGGTATAGCTGGATCATATGGGAGCTCAATTTCCAGATTTTTTTAGGAATCTCCATATTATTTTTCATAAAGGCTGGACTAGACAGCATTCACACCAGCAGTGAATAAGAGTTCCTTTCTCTCCACATCCCCTCCAGCACCAATTGTTCTTGTTCTTTGTTATATGTACCAGTCTCTGTGGTGTGAGATGATACCTCATTGTTGTTTTGATTTGCATCTCCCTGATGATTAGTGATGTGGAGAATTTTTTCGTGTGCCTTTTGGCCATTTGTATTTCTTTTTTGACAAAGTGTGTTCATTTCTTCTCCCCATTTTTTGATGGGATTAGATTTTTTTCTTGTAAAGTAGCAGAAAAATTCTTAATGTGTAGCTTACAGAATTATCTGTAATTTAGGTTTATATAATGAAAATAAAATAAAAACTTTAACCACCTTTATGTATGCATAGGGTATATATAAATAATATGAAGTCTGCATTAATTTAAAAAGAAAAAAAGGACATCTGTCCCTTACGGAGATCATTTTCTTTTTTTTTTTTTTGTTTTTTGTTTTTTGGGTCTCACCCAGCAGTCTCAGGGTTTACTCCTGGCTCTATGCTCAGAAATCGCTCCTGGCAGACTTGGGGGACTATATGGGATGCCAGGATTCGAACCACTGACCTTCTGCATGCGAGGCAAATGCCTTACCTCCATGCTATCTCTCTGCCCCTGTTTTGTTTATTTATTTTGGTTTTTTGTTTGTTTGTTTGTTTGTGGGCCACACCAATAAGTGTTCAAGGTTTTACTCCTGATTGCACTCAGAAATCACTCTTGGCTGGCCCAGGGGACCATATGGGATGCCGAGGACAGAACCCTGGTTGGCCATAAGTAAGATAAATGTCCTATTCTCTTTAACTATCTTTTCAGCCTATATTTCTTTTTAAAAGTTATTCTAGTAGCTGATAAAAGTTACTGCAGCATCTTGATGCAAAAAGATTCAAGTAAAAGCCCAATATCAGCAATTATTAAGTATACTCTGCAGATGAGATATTATTCTTTCTATTAAGTAGACTTACTATCTAAAGTGGAAATTCTTTGGGAATTTCTTTAAAAGGCAGGAAAATTAACCAGTCTGTAATCAGTTAGTTTATATAGAAGAAAAAGATTCTAAACTTCACTTAGAATTTTCAAGTGAAAGTTAGTCAAGATAATCTATCTAATTTTTGTTTTCAAATTTTCACTTTTTTTTTTTTTTTTGGTTTTTGGGCCACACCCATTTGACGCTCAGGGGTTACTCCTGGCTATGCGCTCAGAAGTCGCTCCTGGCTTGGGGGACCATATGGGACGCCGGGGGATCGAACCGCGGTCCGTCCTAGGCTAGTGCTGGCAAGGCAGACACCTTACCTTTAGCGCCACCGCCCGGCCCCAAATTTTCACTTTTTAATTGACTCTTAAAATTATTTAAATAGTCAACAATTTCATTTATTTAAGTATACTGTTTTGTGCAAAAAAACTGTTTTAATTAAAATTTTGAGCTGTTTGTTATTTTAATTCTGTTATTTTCTTGTGAGCAAAGCATTACAAAATCTTTCATTGAATTGTATTAACTTACCTCCAAACTTTGGCAACTATCTGCTTTAGATAATTTTATAAACAAGGTGATCACATTTTCTAATATGACCTCAAAATTAGCCTAGAAAATTAGTTTTTAATTCATTAACCAAGTTCTTTCTAGAAATTGACATTTTTTTTTCTAAATTATTCAAAAGGGCTAAATTTGTCATTATGTGAAGTTCACTTTTACCTCAAAATATCTCACCTGGTGCCTATTATAAAATTTCCTTTCACCCATCATTTTACCAGACACTGTTTCTTCCATTGAGGTCTATAAACCAGCTATGATAGAATGGGCTTGAGCACTATTGAGAATTTGAAATAACTGTCCTATCCTCCAATTCCATCATCACCATTGCTCCCATTCTAATTCAGAATGGAATTAGTTCAGTGACCTAGGTAGTTCAATTTTCAATGTACTTTCCTAGGAGATTCCTATGCATACTGACAACAGAGGGCGAAATTAACTAAAAATAGCCCTTCTTAATCATATATATGTATATATTCAGCATTTCTGGGAGTCAAACTTAGAGCTTCACACATAGAAGAAAAGCACCACCATTCTCCCACTGTTGATCCCAAATTAGTCCTTCTTTAAAATAACAAATTCGTTAAAAAATAATTTATAGTCTAAACTATCTTGTTTTAAGCAGTGTTTGTAGCAGGTTTTCCTTAGGGAAGCTGGATGGAGGGTTGGAAGGGTGTTGAAAGACAACAGCATCTGTAAATTAAAAAGCTGAAATGAATTGTTCCAGACCATTTTGCAGTGGGCTGGGCTTGCCTGAACTGCCAGTAGAAGTAGACCTACAGCACTTGTCAGGTGACTTGTACAGTACACAGAACATTCTTAACAGTCCTCCCTCCTCTTTCTTCTTCTTCTTCTTCTTCTTCTTCTTCTTCTTCTCCTTCTTCTTCTTCTTCTTCTTCTTCTTCTTCTTCTTCTTCTTCTTCTTCTTTTTCTTCTTCTTCTTCTTCTTCTTCTCTTCTTCTTCTTCTTCTTCTTCTTCTTCTTCTTCTTCTTCTTCTTCTTCTTCTTCTTCTTCTTCTTCTTCTTCTTCTTCTTCTTCTTCTTCTTCTTCTTCTCCTTCTCCTTCTCCTTCTCCTTCTCCTTCTCCTTCTCCTTCTCCTTCTCCTTCTCCTTCTTCGAACCACCGCCCTTCTGCATGAAAGGCAAATGCCCTACCTCCATGCTATCTCTCTAGCCCCATCATTCTTCTTTTATGCAAGGAATTTTAGTCAGTCCTCTGGAGAGAATTATTTATTTGGGGGGGGGATGGCAGGGGAGCCCTTCCTGGGGATGCCCACTAATTACTCCTGAGTCAACTCAGGACTTCCTTCTGACTATGCTTGGGGAGGCATATGGGATGCCAGAGATGGAAGCTGGATCTGTTGTGTGTAAAGCAAATTCCCTACCTGCTATTCTGGCTCCAAAAATCATATACTCTTTAACCAGCTGCATCAGACAATGAGTTAGCAATCATGTTTTCAGTCTTTGGTCACTTAACAATGTCATCATCTGCAAAAAAATCATATACTCTTAAGTTTGGTTCTAGGAGCCAAGAGATAGAGGCCAGGGCATTGGCCTTGCAAGTATCTACTGGGATTCAGTCCCTGGCACCACATACCAATTATTATGACCTTCAAAGACATTCAATTTTGGTTCCAGATTTTCACCTGATTTGAACCTATGATGAACTAGTTTTCAAAGAACATGATGGTGCTAAAATAAGCTCAGTTTTCCCTTGTCATTTACATCAGTTACACTAACCCAGTTAAAATGATGTGCATGACCTGAGTCTCTTTGAAACTCATCCATTTAGCTGAAAAAAATATTAACCAAAGTTAAACCTCAGACTGAAATGAAAGCATTTATTTTTACTTTTTTGGGGGGGAGGAGTGGTTTGGGTCATACTAAGCAGTGCTCAGGGCTTTTGGATTTTCACTCCTGTATTCCTCCTGGTAGACTCAGGGTGCCAGGAATTAAATCTGGATTGGCTGTGTGCAAGGCAAATGCCCTGCTAGTTGTACTATTTCTCTGGCCTCAATAGCATTTTTTTTAGTGTTTAATGGCACCTGTATGATACTTTTGTGAGATTTTTCAAATTTCATTAAAAACAAGTAGTAATGGAGTAGTAGCTTAATACACACACATGTGCATACACACACATACACACACACAAACACACACAGGTGGTCATTGTACATGCCACTTGCTTTTAGTCACATCAGTATTTCCTTTCTTTTTTACATCAGTATTTCTTGATGAACATTATGGTAAATCATATTGCAATAAATAGAATGGAATAAAAGAAGTAAAATGTAGTATTAAGATGGAAAATAAACCCAAAAAGTAATCTCATGTTAAAGGTTCTGAGACTTTTATCTGAATATAGTATTGATGCTTGGGAAGGACTGTTGTAGAAGTTGTATAAAGAAGCAGACCTTAGCATTAAGCAAAGCAGGACTTTAAATTAGAAAGGTAGCAATTGGGGCCGGGCGGTGGCGCTGGAGGTAAGGTGCCTGCCTTACAAGCGCTAGCCAAGGAACGGACAGCGGTTCGATCCCCCGGCGTCCCATATGGTTCCCCCAAGCCAGGGGCGATTTCTGAGCACATAGCCAGGAGTAACCCCTGAGCGTCAAACGGGTGTGGCCCAAAAACCAAAAAAAAAAAAAAAAAAAAAAAAAAAAAAAAAAAAAGAAAGGTAGCAATTGAGATAGGAAAAGGGAGTAGATCTTAAAGACACTTTGATTAGAAAATTATGGGTTAGCTAAGTAGGAGAAACATGATTTTTATTTGAAGGTGTTCAATTAGAAGAGTCTTTAATATGTCAGGCAGTTGCTAAACATGTTCTCGAGCTCATCAGAGTTATAGTTCTCTCTCTACAGTGTTGATAATCCAGCCTGCCTCTTGGAACCCAAATATCTTCGGTTTTTACAGATCTAACTTTTTTTGTTTGTTTTTTTTTCTTTTTGTGCATGTGGGGTTATTTTTTTTTGGGGGGGGTCACACCTGGTGACACTCAGGGGTTACTCCTGACTCCACACTCAGAAATAGCCCCTGGCATACACAGAGGACCATATGTGATGCCAGAAATTGAACCAACATTGGTCCTTGGTCAGCCAGGACCTGGGTCAGCCACACACAAGGCACCCTACCGCTGGCCCTGCAGATCTAACTTTCTAATACCCTATTATTGAGATCTCTATTGACAATTTCTATAACCACTGTCTATAGATTGCTATTCAGTTAAATAAATTTAAAATATTATTCTACTGTTAAAGTAACTAAAATTTAAGTTTCTAATAACTACTAGTCATTTTGGTATAAGACAAAATAGATATTAAACATGTCTAATGACCCAGAACATTCTAATTGACAGTACTGGTTTAATGACCTGCTGGTACCTCAGTTCCTCCATTTCTAAAACGTGATCGTTTCCCACAATATCACACAAAGTAGAATCTAGATGGAGCTAGTTTATTTCAGTTCCTAGACATTTATTTATTGGATTTTCTGAAAGCCAGTTCTTTGTTCTTTTCAGGCTCTCATGTCCCCCAGAGTCAGCAAAACATTTTTATACAATTGTACTGTTGAATGAAAGAGTAACTCAGTGATTCAACACCAGAAATTCTCTTTCAGAAATGTAAATAACCCTGTTTAAACTGACAAAATAGTTACGAGACATTCAAAATGTGGAGAAATATATTCTGGTTTATAAAATAGTTCTGTAAGAGGGTTTATCACACATAATTATAACATAAGCAAAATAGAAGCAGGAGAGGAAGAAAATAAAATGGTATCTTCTCCAGCTGCTTTTACCCCAATTCCACTCTGTTTCAACTAAATCAACATTTAATGGGTATTGCCTACTGGTTTCTCACTTCTTGAAGAGAGCAACACAATAATACCTGTTGCTAGAGCAGTATTGCTTCCATCTCTTATATGTCCTGCCCATAATAGACCAGATAACTTTATCTGGCCAGATAACCATATTGGTGGTGAGTTCTGCCCACACAGTCTTCCTAAGGCTGGTCACGTCATGATAGGGACTTTCCTGAGAGCTTGGCACAGGAACCATACTGCGTAGTCTCAGCAAGGATAGTCTCATGTTGGGGCTGGAGCGATAGCATATTGGTAAGGTGTTCGCCTTGCATGAGACTGACCTAGGACAGACAAGGTTCAATCCTCGGTATCTCATATGGTTCCCCAGCCTGCCTGTGATTTCTGATAGCAGAGCCAGGAACCCCTGAATGCCACCAGGTGTGATCCAAAAACAAACAAAAAGAATTAGTCTCATGTCTTACACATGAGGATAGGAGATAATTGAAATAGTACTTAAGCAATAGTGGGAGGGCGCCAGAAAAATAATGTGGTATGTGAAAATAACAGAGGACAAGAGAGGCAGAGCCTGTGTAGACACAAACTCCTTCTTTCTCCCCCAGCATGCTAGGTTTGATCTATCTAGGAAGAAGGAAATATTAGGTCAGGAATGATTATAATGGACATGCTTAGCCTATGAGGGATAGTGGAGGCAGGGCTGGTAATAATCATTTTTAAGCTCCAGGCATGTCTATCTATGCACACTATTCAAGACCCTGTGGATTAGGAGAGAACAACAGATTTAACTCTCTTTCCTAAAACATGTCTTATAACAAGAGATGGAGACATGTTGCTGGGTTCCTATATTACCCTGTGATAAATACTTAGGTAGGAAAATGCAGACTACTTGGGTGTTCTAAGGAATATATATTCATGGAAGTGTAGGGGAAACATTTCAGTTTGTATAGAAGTTTACACTGAGCTTCAAAGAGAAAGTAGGTATCAATTAGAGCAGTGAGAGAAGAGCTAAAGGACAGAGCTGGGAGGAATAGCTTCATCCATGTAGACATTTGGAGTGAAGGATGAAATGAATAAGCTTTTATCATGTTGTAGGAGAAGTAGCGCATAGTGGGAAGTAAACTTTCTGTACAGAGACACGCACTACACCCCCATATAAAGTATGACACCTAGAAAGGAAAAAGAAATTCTTCTCTTTTCTCCCTGCTTGATCCAATATTTCTCACTCACCAAAAGCTGAAGAGATCCTGGAATAGCACCGTTTAGCTACCACTTGATGAGAAAAAGTAATCTAGGAGAGTATTGATCTAACCAACATTTTTTTAAGGACTTGCTTTTGTCATTTATTTGGCTGTAAGAGTGGCAATTTCTAAGAACCCAAAGGCATTGAGAAAAGACTTACTTTACTGTGGTCAAATTTGCACTCTTGGAGCTGAGCTGTTTTGGTTAGAATCTCAGGTTTGCCCCTCAAAGTTATCAAAAGTTATTGGGAAAGCTAATGATTTGTACTTATTTCCACACTTGCACCTGAGAATAATCATGCTCCCTATCTCCTAAAGATAAGAAGGAATTTCATAAATATTTCCATAAGCAGGGTTTTGCAAACAGTGCCTGATATGTAGCAAGCACTCTACAAAGGTAGTCTACAGAGATCTACTGTTATCTAGAGTGGAAACAGGCCCAGCATCAGCATTTTCAAAGAGAAGTACCTTACATGCTTTTCTGTGCCCAATGCATAGAAATCCACAGACACCAGGATGAGAAAAAAGATCTGTAAATTTAGCAGTTTTCTGTGTGCTCCACAATATGACATATTTCCTAAAAGGGGGGAGTTTTTAAGGTTCTGAATAAATAATCAGTTATAGATCAGAAAGCAATAGTTATATATTGGAATATTTGGGAGAAATAAAGCTATTTATTATTATTTACAATGATAAAATTCCAAGTGATATTTTGTAAAGACTTAAAAGAAAAAATTAGTCCCTGTTTTGATCACAAACTTAATGCTTCTATAACACTTTAAAATCTTAGTTTGAAAACCTAAATATTGTGCCAGAGTGATAGCACAGGGGTTAAGATACATGCCTAGCATGCTGCCAACCTATAACCACATGGTCTAGACTAGAGCAACATCTGAATACACAGATGGGAGTTGCCCATGTTCTTTTGCTGTATTTAAATATGTTGTCCTAGTCTTTTCTTTTCTCCTTACATTATTTCCCAGACTCTTCTGATTTTCCCTCATTTTGCTCAGAAGACATTGAGATTCAGTGATTAGTAATATCCGAAGTCATACAGCTAGTAATTGGTATGACTAAAAGTAAATATTAAGGGTTTTTAACTCCAGACTTTGTACTCCAATATATGAGCCTTAAGAAACACTTATTTCTAGGGCCGGGAGTCAGTACAGGGTTCATTCCTGGCACTCATGATCTCCTGAGCATCCCCAGCTGGAGCTGAAGCTGAGGCAGTCCTTACATTATCTGGCACCTACCTAAAGGCTAAAAAGCATAGCACCCTCAGGCTGAGTATTGAACTGCTGGTCTGATAGGCTGAGAATCACTATAAGTGACCCCCAGTCCCTTTGAGCACTGCTTGGGAGACCTCCCAGAAAAAAAAACACTTTAAAAACACTTCAATCCCATAATTTCTTGGAGCCCTGTGAAGCATATAGAACGAACCCCACAAATGTCACTTGTATCAGCATTGCTCAATCTACTGGCAGTCTTGAAAGATATTGGCTACTGTCATAGGCAAAAAGAATCCCGTTTGTTTGAAAAATGCTTAGCAAGCAAGGTTAAATTTGTTTTTCCCATAAGTTTTTCATATAAAGTCCTGAGCACTTTAAATAGCAAAAGGAGAAGAAGGTTTGTTGCAGTTTCCAACTCATAGTTGATTACAAAACATTTCCCTCCATTCCAAATATCTCTAGAAGATCCCTGAAATGCACTTTGTAGGATGTGCTGCAAAAGATAAATGGAATGTAAGGAAACAATGCAGTGTAACATATTTAATAAGTCCAATTCACTGCAGATAAGCATTTTGTATTGGCTAGAAACACTGTTTAACTGTACAGAGCAGAAATTGTATAAAAAGGAACATGAAGTTATTGTTCTAAGTCTTAATTTGCTTGAGATGGGGAAGCTGAGCGAGAACAGCTCTGCAAAAATATGTCACTAGTAAAGTAGGAAGTGGGTGTGCTTGCAGCTTCTAACAGCTGCAGCAACTTTGTTATTCAGAGCCATTGCCTCAAGAATTCTCATTTTAGGAAGCACAGCAATGCACATTCGACTTTAAGGGTCTGGATGAGGAGATGCTTGGGCTTTCACATGCACCTCATATGTAAAAATTATATATAGAGAGTTCAAAATTTTGAAGTAAAATATTTGATGTATTTGAAAAACTTACTGGAATTTTGCATTCTTAATTATTCTCTAGTTATATGACTATCAAAAATTTGAACACCATAGAATGAATCTAATCAAATCTAAATGTATTAACCATGTAATTGCATTTGATGTCCAGGAATTTCTATCTGGAATCTAGAGCGAGAGATAGCATGGTGGATAGGGCATTTGCCCTGTACACAGCTAATTCAAGCTCAATCCCTGGCATTCCATATGATCCCCTGAGCCTGCTAGGAATAACATTTCTGAGCGCAGAGCCAGCAGTAACCCCTGAGTACAGCTGGATGTGGCCCAAATACCTAAAACAAAAATAAGAAATTTCTATTTAGACCCAGCTCTATACATTTTGAATGATCTTGGACAACTAATTCCTTTTTTTATGGAAAGAATATTGGTTACATCATTATGTTTTAGGTATGTATCATTATATACATCAACCCCTGGATCAACATTAAATTCATCACTGAAAGTTCAATATTGAATTCCATTGACCAGATTGTCATTTGCAAAATGAAAGGATTAAACTAGATCACCCATAAATGTGCCCTCCAGTTCTAGAGAGTTGTGAAGTTAAAGAAATAAGAAGGTTATGTTTGTTAATTTATGAAAGAAGAAAGTTAGAGGCTTCTAGGGATAGTAGGAGCTTTTTCGTGAAAAAGACAGCAACGAAAACAATAAACTCTGGGGGTTAGCCACAGACCTCAGGAAACCAGATAGGTGACAAGCTTATAGCAGGCAGAGTATAATGTTTCTAAATTGAGGGTGGTACTGAAATAGTAACTAAGTGGAGACCACCAGTGCTTCAAAATATGATAACTGTCTAAGTTATATCCCAGCATTTTGCAAAACATTCCAAGATACAGCTTCCATAAGTATAATGTATGTGGCAATGAAGAGACTTGACTTCCTCCCAGGAGTTCAATAAACCTAATTGAAATTTAATCCACCCCCATCTCTAAAAATTTGATTTTAACTCTTGTTTCTCAAGCTGAAACTGTGCTGGGGTTATATCAGAGTGTTTTTTTCAGCCTACATCATCTCACTTAAAATCGCTTGGAAAACCAGCCCAAATTACTTGCATCTGAAATGACTAGAATCAGGAAACTAGGAAGTGTTGTTGCTATTTTTATTTTACTTTAATTTAAAATAACAAAAAAAAAACTTAAAGCTTCACTTTCAAAAAAAACCCTATTGCCATTGCTGCCTTTCTTTTTTTATCATGATTACTGTCTTATGAGATAGGCATCAATTGCCTTTTCAAAGACTGGCATTTTCAAAGTAAAGTTGTCCTCTTGATATTTGGAGATCTATCAGAAAACCATCTGAAGTTGCATCTTCTCCGATGTTGAGTTGTCGGCAAAGTCTGGACATGCTTTTGTTCAGAAGATGAAGTGTAATAGTAGCAGAGCATTCTGGCGATCCTGCTGTTCTTAGGTAGATTTAAATGACTTAGAGGTAAAAGTGACTGAATACTAAATGTCGGTAGACTGAATGAACTTTGGTGGAAAGGAAACTGCATTACTGTGTGTAGGGAGAGCTAATCTTTCCTCTGAGGCAGTTGGCACTTTAGATCTCCCTCACAAAACATCTGTCCTCATCAAGCAGAACTGCTTCGCATCTAGAGCAGGAATTTTAACCTCCTTGATCTCTTGCCACTAAAAAGCCCATAGTTCCCATAATTCCCATATGGTCCTTTGAGCCTGCCAGGAGCAATTACTGAGCGAAAAGCCAGGAGTAGCCCCTGAGCATGGCCACGTGTGGTCCAAAAAGAAAACAAACGAACAAAAATAAAATAAAAAAAAAAGTCTATAGTACTCACTAGCCATTGTAATCACTGAAAAAAATTTCTACCTCACTCTCAATTGTAAATGCCTTTTTGTATGCCAGTAATGCCCCACTCCCATTTGAAATCACCAATAGATGACCCTGAGATTCCTTTTGGTCCAGTATTCTATACAAAATGACCAAAATATAAAATAAAAAAACACTAGGCTAGGCAGCCTTGACCCTGCAATTCAAAACTGGAGAGATAGCCCAAAGGACTTTGTATGCAGAATCCCTAGATTTGATTCCTGGCACCCATTTTGTCCTTTGAGCATAGACATAGTGCCTCACTATGTACTACCAAGTATGGCCCAACTCCCTTTAGGAAAAGTAAAATAGAATCTCTTAAAAACCTCTTATACAGCAAAAAAGCTGCGAGTAAAATAAACTGATGAGTTCATTGGGAAATAAAGAATAAGATGCCACCTACTTTTACTTTGTCATTTTGTAGTTGTTTGATTTTTGACCTCTGGGTATAGGCAGTGATTTTTCCATGAGATTTTAAGAATCTCCCAAGTACAACCTTCAAGTCATCACTCCCACCTCAATCCCCTGTGGGAGTCATTCTTACCTCACAGCAGTTTCAATGCAGTGCAGAACCCCTTCTGTCAGAACCCCAGGTCCACCAATAAGGTTTTTTTCCAAATTCTATCAAATAGACCTCAAAGCCAATCACTAAGGACAAACTGCCTACTCTCACCGTGTCTACTCTGCTCCTCTTCCTTTTTTACACCCCCTCACCTTCCCCAGGCTAAATACCAAATGATTCCCCTCCCTCCCAGAAGTTAATAGCAATCAGACTTATCCCAAAGCAACACATACATTCATGCTTATGCATGCAAGAATAGGCATATTCAAGTACTTCTCTCCACTAAAATCCTGTGGACTCTTTCCCATGAGGGAAGAGTTCTGCCTGCTATATTTGTCATCAGTTTATTTCTTGTTGATTTTTATCTTTTGCATTGTCTTACTAAACTGCTTCTTTTCACCTCAGAAATTAAATACCTTCCTTTTGTTTGTGTTTTTGTTTTTGTTTTTAGCAAGTCATAGGTGAAGTAGCCAAAAAGGTATTAGCTTCAAAATGAGAGAGAAAGAGAAATTATTTGGTGGGATGGAACAAACTTTTTATCTGGGCTAATGATTTTTTTTTATTTTTTTATTATTTTTTATTTTTTGGTTTTGGGCCACACCCAGTGATGCTCAGGGGTTACTTCTGGCTATGCGCTCAGAAGTCGCTCCTGGCTTGGGGGACCATATGGGACGCCGGGTGATCGAACCGCAGTCCGTCCTAGGCTAGCGCTGGCAAGGCAGACACCTTACCTCTAGCGCCACCACGCTGCTAGAGCCCCTGGGCTCATGATTTTAAGCTTTGAGTCTTGAGTAGAATCTGGACCTTAGAGTTTTTATCTCTGATCCTGCAGGAAAGGCTGATTAAAGGCTCTCCATATATGTGTCATCCCTAAGGCTAAGTGATATCTCCTGAAAGTTATAAATTGCTAGGCAAGAGCATGAAAAATAACTTCACAAATAATCCAGAGTTTGAGGCAGGATGACAGCACAATGGCACTTGTGTTGCACATGGTTGACCCAGATTCATGCATGGTCACCAATATGATTCTCCAAGCCTGGACAGGCTTTGATCCTGAGCACACAGCCAGTAGTAATTCCTGAGCACTGTTGGGTATGGCTTCTAAACAATAAATAATCATTTTATTTATGCAAAATATGAAAGGTATTGAAACTGTAAATTTATAAAAAAAATTACAGTCTGGGGTGCTGGAGTGAGAACACAGTGATAGGGTATTTGCTTTTCATGCTGCCGGTCTGGGATGGGCCCGGGTTCGATCCCCAATATCCCATATAGTTCCTGAGCCTGCTGGGAGAGATTTCTGAGCACGGAGCCAGAAGTAACCCCTGAGTACTGCCAGGTGTGGCCCAAAAACAAAATGAAAAGAAAAGAAATATGGTAAAAGTTTTTTAGGTAGGCATAGATTCTTACATCTCCTCAATTCTTTTAGGTAACTTTGGGCTTGTGTACATAAAATGTTTGTTTGTGGTAAGCATTCTAAAAAGAGGGAAAAGTTTCAAAAGTTAGCGATTTGGGGGACTGGAGTGGTAATACATCAGATATGGTGTTTGCCTTGCATGCAGCTAACATGGGCTCAATCCCTGGCATCCTATAGGATCCCCAGAGCACTGCCAGGAGTGATACCTGATCATAGAGCCATGAGTAGCTCCCGAGCATTGCCAGGAGTGACTCCACACACAAAACAAAAAAAGCTAAAAACTTTTGTCAAATTATTGCTTAATTTAACTTCATGTTATTTTTTTAATTAAAACTATAATTTATAAAAATGATTTACATGTTATGGCTAACACATATATTTACTAAATAGATGAAAAATGAATAGCAAAGTTAATATGAAATTATTTTTTAAGAATTAAAAAGACCTCAGAGATATGTTAAAGCTAGAAATGAAAGAGAAATTTAAGCTAGTGATCAGTCTTTCTTTACTATTCTAATTGCTCGTATTAGTTTTTATCTCTACTTTTTAATTCATTTTATTTTTAAATCCTTTGAACCACATCCAGAGGTATTCAAGGCTAACTCCTGGCTTTGTACTCAGAATCATTCCTGTTGGGCATGGGGAAATCATATGACGTCCAGGAGATCAAACCCAGGTTGGCCACTTGCAAGGCAAGCACCTTACCGCAGTACTATCATTCCTGACTTATATCTGCTTTTTTACTTTCATCCTAATTTCTTCTTTGATTGTCAATTCAAACACTTATGTTTCAAAATTACTTTTCTTTCCATTTTGATGGGGTATTTTTTTTCTAAAGCTAACTAAAATACCGCTTCTTACTAATATAAGTACAGTGCCTTGTTTTTAGTTAAATTGGTTTTGAAATTTCCCATTCATTATGGTTTACAAATCCTTTGAAGATAAGAGCATATAGTTTTGAATTAGGGTAAGGAAAAAACCATAAAACTAAATTTCTTTTTTTTTGGAGGGGGGGTGTATGGCCACACCCGGCGGTGCTCAGGGGTTACTCCTGGCTGTCTGCTTAGAAATAGCTCCTGGCAGGCACGGGGGACCACATGGGACACCGGGATTCGAACCAACCAACTTTGGTCCTGGATCGGCTGCTTGCAAGGCAAATGCCACTGTGCTATCTCTCCGGGCCCAAAACTAAATTTCTAAGGCAGTGACCAATAGGCCAATAGGTGTCAAGTCCTTACCTTTGAAGTCTGCTGAAGCTCTTCTGAAAAATTTTAAGATACTGTAAAAACCCAAAGAAGAACAAATACAAGATTTTCTTACTCATCTATGCAATAGAGAGAGACAAAAGAAGGGAACAGATACTACTGAACGTTGACAAGCCCTTTACCTTGGATTACAAAACTAATTAATAAATAGTAGCAGGTGTGAAAGAGAAAATGAAGATCAGACCAGAGGTTACTTAGGGACAATGGTGGAGGGTAATGGATATTTATGGCCTGTATGGTGTACACGCAGGGGTCTCAAACTCGAAGCCCGCGGGCCGTTTGCGGCACTCCATACAACATTTTGTGGCCCTGCCCTAGCGGAATCTTTTTTTGTTTTGTTTTGTTTTAGTTGTTTGGGTCACACCCCCCAATGTTCAAGGCTTACTACTGACTTTACACTCAAGGATCACCCCGACTTTGCCTCCTGTGGCCCCTAAGTAAATTGAGTTTGAGACCCCTGGCAGGGGTCTGCTTTTTGTCTTCGTCCTTGATTACCAGAAACTGCAGCTGCAAGGACATATTGTCTTTGTTTTAGGTGCTAAATATTATCCAGAAAAAGGGTTCTCTTAGTATCTTTGATGCTGGAATTTCTGAGCCAAATTATTTGATAGAGGCCAAAATTTTGCCTGATATTTACAAAGGAGAGATTGCCAAATACTGACTGAAAATGTAATGCCAAGCATCTCTTTGGAAATTTCTCAACCATCCACGCAGGGGAAAAAGGCATCCATAGCAGGCCTTTTGAGGAACCCCGTGGGGGTTATTTTAGTTCTCCCCACCAGGAAAATCTGAGGATACATCTGGTGGGCTGAGCTCCCCTAAAAGTTTATGTATGCTGTGGCAATATTCATGTATTAAAAGATAGATAAAGGGGCCGGAGCTGTGGCGCTAGAGGTAAGGCATCTGCCTTGCAAGCACTAGCCTAAAACGGACAGCGGTTCGATCCCCCGGCATCCCATATGGTGCCCCAAGCCAGGAGATATTTCTGAGCACATAGCCAGGAGTAACCCCTGAGCGTCAAATGGGTGTGCCCCCCAAATAAAAACAAACAAAAAATAAAACATAGGTAAATAATTAATGTTATTTAGGATTAAATTTTTGAAACCTGCAGCAAGATCCAATTATTACTTAATTTTTTTAACTTTTTTAATTTAAACATCTTGATTACAAATATGATTGTGATTGTGATTAGGTTTCAGTCATGTAAAGAACACTCCCCTTCACCAGTGCAATATTCCCACCACCAATGTCCCAAATCTCCCTCCATCCCACCCTACCCCCACCTGTACTCTAGACGGGCTTTCCAGTTCTCTCATTCATTCACATGGTTATGGTAGTTCTCAGTGTAGTTATTTCTATAACTGCACTCACCACTCTTTGAGGTGAGCTTCATGAAGTGAATTGGAAGTTCCAGCCCTCCTCTCATTGTCTCAGGATTGTTGCAAAAATGACTTTTATTTTTCTTAAAACCCATATATGAGTGAGACTATTCTGCGTCTATCTCTCTCCCTCTGACCTATTTCACTCAGCATGATATATTCCATGTACATCCATGTATAGGAAAATTTCATGACTTAATCTCTCCTGATGGCTGCATAATATTCCATTGTGTATATATACCACAGTTTCTTTAGCCATTCATTTGTTGAAGGTTGTTTCCAGAGCCTAGCTTTTCTGAACAGTGCTGCAATAAATATAGGTGTGAGGAAGGGATTTTTGTATTGTATTCTTGTGTTCCTAGGGTATATCCCTAGGAGTGGAATAGCTGGGTCAAATGGGAGCTCAATTTCCAGTTTTTGGAGGAATCTCCATATCGCTTTTCATAGAGGTTGGACTAGATGGCATTCCCACCAGCAGTGGATAAGAGTTCCTTTCTCTCCACATCCCCACCAGCACTGATTGTTCTCGTTCTTTGTGATGTGTGCCAATCTCTGTGGTGTGAGATGGTATCTCAGCATTGTTTTGATTTGCATCTCCTTGATGATTAGTGATGAGGAGCATTTTTTCATGTGCCTTTTGGCTACCAAAAAGCTTCTAGAAACGATAGATGCATATAGTAAGGTGGCAGGCTACAAAATTAACACACAGAAATCAATGGCCTTTTTATACACCAATAATGATAGGGAAGAGATGGACGTTAAGAAGGCAATCCCATTCACATTAGTGCCACACAAACTCAAATATCTTGGAGTCAACTTGACCAAAGACGTGAAGGGCCTATACAAAGAAAACTATAAAGCCCTGCTTCAAGAAATAAAAGAGGACACACGAAAATGGAAACACATACCCTGCTCACTGATTGGCAGGATTAACATCATTAAAATGACAATACTCCCCAAAGCATTATACAGATTTAAAACGATCCCTCTAAAGACACCCATGACATTCTTCAAAGAAGTGGACCAAACACTTATGAGGTTCTTCTAGAACAATAAACACCCTCGAATAGCTAAAGCACTCCTAGGGAAAAGGAGTATGGGAGGCATTACTTTCCCCAACTTTAAACTGTACACAAAGCAATAGTTATCAAAACAGCATGGTATTGAAATAAAGACAGGCCCTCAGATCAGTGGAATAGGCTTGAGTTCTCAGAGAACATTCCCCAGTCATACAAGCACCTAATTTTTGACAAAGGAGCAAGAAATCCTAAGTGGAGCAGGGAAAACCTCTTCAACAAGTGGTGCTGGCAGAACTGGTTAGCCACTTGCAAAAAACTGAACATAGACCTCCAGTTAACATCATGTACAAAGGTAAGATCCAAATGGATTAATATCAAATGACCTTAATATCAGACCTGATACCATAAGGTATATAGAACAACACATAGGTAAAACACTCCATGACTTTGAGAGTAAAGGCATCTTCAAGGAGGAAACTGCACTTTCCAAACAAGTGGAAGCAGAGATAAACAGATGGGAATGCATTAAGCTGAGAAGCTTCTGCACCTCAAATATTGCCCAGGACACAAGAGCCACCCACTGAGTGGGAGAAACTATTCACCCAATACCCATCAGATAAGGGGCTAATCTCCAAAATATACAAGGCACTGACAGAATTTTACAAGAAAAAAACATCTAATTCCATCAAAAAATGGGGAGAAGAAAGGAACAGACACTATTACTTAATTTTTAAGTTATTGTATACACTTTATTCTGCAGGAGATTTTTTAGAGCCACTAAAAACAAGGAAGGCTGCTGTACTCTAAACCTAAAGAGGTATAAGTGAAATCATATTTGTATATGATTGGGGTCATATCTACAGTGTTCAAGGCTTACTCCTGATTCTGTGCTCAGAGATCACTCTGATGGCGTTCACAGAATTTTATGAGTTTCCAGGTATCAAACCAGGTCTGACTTCATGCAAGGTAAGCAACTTATCACCCTATACTAGTTTGCTGGTCCTCAAAATTACTGAGGGTGCTCAATAAAAATCAAACATTGAGGTGCTGTTTGTCTATTCATTTTGAAATGGAATTTCTGAATTTCTTCCCATGTATCAATATAGACATATTTTTGTCATTTCAAAGTGCTACTATTTCTTTCAAATTAATTGATGCCCTCTTAATTTAACCCTACTTCTATTTCATCTATGGAGGAATGTTGATTTTTGCTTTTACTTAATTAACAAGCAACATGTGCTTGCTTCACAAGGTTTTGTTGCTTTTCAACTTTATCCGAGAAGATCAAAAGGGGATTATACTGAGAAAACAGCTAAATATTATCTCACCATAACTTATTTTCCATTTCACAAAAATCTTAAAATATAGGTATTTAAAGTTATGTCTATATGAAATCCTGTGTTAAATGTTTTATGAAGTAAAACATTTGTTTTATTTCAACAAAAATCTTAAAATATAGGTATTTAAAGTTATGTCTATATGAAATCCTGTGTTAAATGTTTTATGAAGTAAAACATTTGTTATGGGAATAGTTTATTAAGAGTATAAATCTTGACAAAAAATTTTTTTTGTTTGTTTTTGGTTTTTAGGTGTTACCTGGCGGTGCTCAGGGATTACTCCTGGCTCTGCACTCGAAAATCGCTCCCGGCAGGCACAGGGGCCATATTGGATGCTGGAATTTGAACCACTATTAGTCCTGGATTGGCTGTGTGAAAAGCAAAAGTTCTATCGCTGTGCTATCTCTCCAGCCCCTTAACTAAATATTTTTTAAAGAAAATGAGTTGTTAAAAATCTTACTCAAATGGACCAGAGTGGTGGTGCAAGCAGTAGGGCGTTTGTCTTGCATATGGCTAACCTAAGACCTACTGTGGTTTGATCCCTGGGCGTTCCATATGGTTCCCCAAGCCAGGAGCGATTTCTGAGTGCAGAGCCAGGAGTAATCCTTGAGTGTCACCTGGGTGTGGTCCAAAAACCAAAAAACAAGAAAATAAAAAAATTTAATTAATAATAATTTAATTTAAAAATAAAAAGAACAAAAAGAAAAAGAAAAAGAAACAATGTGGAAATCCTTAAAATGTTAAAAAATAGTTGGCTAGGGGCTGGAGAGATAGCATGGAGGTAGGGCATTTGTCTTGCATGCAGAAGGACGATAGTTCGAATCCTGGCCTCCCATATGGTCCCCCGAGCCTGCAGGAGGTGATTTCTGAGCTTAGAGCCAGGAGTAACCCCTGAGCACTGCAGGGTGTGGCCCAAAAAGCCAAAAACCAAAAAAAAATGCTTAGTAATTCTACTTTAATCATATTTTCAAGAGAAATGAAAATATCTTTTGCATATATCTACAAAGAATTGTGCGAGTGTTCATCCCAACACTATACTATCAAAAATACCCAAATAAAAGGAATTAGCTTAAATCTTTATTTGCTAATAAATAGATGAATACTGTATATAGTATCTATTACTATATGACTGCAAGACAACTAAGTGAATGAAAAGTCGTAAGAGGCAGCATATTTTATGCATTTGTTAATATAAAGTATTCAGAATAGAAAATATATAGAGACCTATATAGATATGGAATAACTCCTAATAGTTTACATGAGTAATGTGTATATTCTAAAAGTCAAAGGACAGGAGCAATAGCATGGCGAAAGGATGTTTGTCTTGCATGCAGCTGACCCAGGATGACCCGGGTTCAGTTCCTGGCATCTCATATAGTCCCCCAAGCCTGCCGGGAGCGATTTCTAAGTATAGAGCCAAGAGCAACCCCTGATCGCTACTGGGTGTGACCCAAAAACAAACAAACAAAAAATAGAATAAAGG
Organism: Suncus etruscus; assembly: GCF_024139225.1. Lineage (NCBI taxonomy): Eukaryota > Metazoa > Chordata > Mammalia > Eulipotyphla > Soricidae > Suncus > Suncus etruscus. The sequence continues at coordinate 102,384,199 of NC_064849.1, read as the reverse complement.
ACCAGTAGGGTGGACATTCAGGTACTCTGCATATTCTTAGTAAATTTAAATTAAAGTTATCAGTGGTGAACAAGGAAGGCACAGTAGGGCTGGGAATGCGAGAAGATTTGAAACAACCATTATCAGAAATGTGTCAAAAATCTCAATGAGACTATCCTGAGGGAGCCCAAGTTGCACTGAGTGCAAACAGATGTGCACAGGCATTCGACCTTAAGGGAGCCCATTAATACTGTCCTGAGATGATTTTCTAAATTGGCACAGAGTCCATAGTCCAGATTCTGGAAATGTCAGACCTTTGCTAGAGCTTTGCTTCCTGTTTGGATAGGCAGCAACTATGTACCTCCAAGTCCAGAAAAAGTCAGTCCACATTCCAAGACTAATCCTCAGGCCATACTTAATAATTCCCAAATAAATAAACAATTTCATATAAGTGATTTCAAATGTTTTAAGTCACGATTACTTCACAATGACTTTATTTGTGGCTTCCCTCATCCTGATCATCTTTTGTGTTTATATAGTATCTTGGACTTTTTCAAGATGCTTATATACACAGCCTTCTTATACCCCCAGGAAATAGCTTGAATTAGATTACTCACATTAGACAGATGAAAAAACTTAAATCACATGAAGAATAATTTATTTACCCAAGACAAAGAACTTTTTGGTGATAGAAATGGTGTTTAAAATAAGTTTTCTGGGGCCATTGAGGTGGCGCTAGAGATAAGGTGTCTGCCTTGCAAATGCTAGCCAAGGAAGGACCACGGTTCAATCCCCTGGTGTCCCATATGGTCTCCCCAAGCCAGGGGCAAATTCTAAACGCTTAGCCAGGAGTAACCCCTGAGCATCAAATGGGTGAAGCCCCCCAAAAAATAATTGTTCTAATATTTGTTCCAATTCTCAGTCATGCCAACAAAACCAGAATTACAAGTGCTTGGACCTAAAGAGGAGGATTGAGGGCACTTGGGGGTATATGATACAGTGTCTTGGATTTTTTTTCAGAGTCCCATATTTAAAAGTAAATTGAAAAAAGTCCCTAACTCTAGATTTTCCTTGGTTTCTTGGGACATATTCTTCATCAAAAGTCACAAATGTCAATCTGTGATACAGGTTTCCTGAGTTCTCATAGATCTTTGAGTAACAAAAGTATTGTGGCAATAAACACAATACCAAAAATCAGTGTCTTTGTTGGCAGGAAAAATGTGTAGTGCAAAGCTGCTGAAATAATATAATTTATACTTTCTTTATCACTGTACCTCCTGTCTGCTAAAGTCTTCTCGAATCCTCCCCTCCCCTTCTTTCCTTCAGTCCTCAACTGTTTTTCTGTTTATGGAATTTGGGATCCTGACCAAATATCACCACTTTGGGTAGCTAGCTTTTCAATGAACTTGGACCCACCTTCGAAGCAGGGCAGGATAACCCCTGACTCATAGAGGACCCCTCCTAGTCATTTCCTCCTGGTAGAATGACCAGGGGGTCCCACCCATCCTGGCATGCCTGACTAGAGCCACCTGACATGGGCAAGACCTCTTCCAAACTTCCAAAATTAGAGGATGAAAAAATTTATACAGGGGATTGTTAACTTTCCAAATTCTTGACAGCTGGTTTCATGCCCTAGGTTTTGTCCTTTCTCACCCTTTTATGCCCAACTCTCCCTTTATCTTCTGTAACTGGTATGAACTGTTTCCTAACACAAAATCAGTTAGTTCTCTGTGAGTGTTGCTATTAGCTAAACTTATTTAAAATAATTATTTTATTACCAAAATTATCATTTCTCTTATGAATGATCATATGTTACAACACAAATATACCAAGCACTGTTTTATTTGTTTGTTTGATTGTTTTAGCAAACTGCCTAGAAGCCTTTTTCTAAAGCCATCCTAGATTTGACTTTCGATAGGAAGTAAGTTGAGAATTCACATGATTAGAATAAGAGCCCTCCTACAATTTTCAGGAGACCAGCTCAACTCATGGTAGGGAATCTTTATTTGGTGGGGGAAGGAATTTATGTTCCAGTGTTTTTAAAACACAGACCAACTGGGGAGTTCTCCCTGAACCTTAGGGGATGTAACTCAGAAGTAAAGAAGGAATGTAGGTACTAAGCTTCAAAGTTTACACCCCTGATTCTTTTTTTTTTTTTTTTTTGGTTTTTGGGCCACACCCGGTAACGCTCAGGGGTTACTCCTGGCTATGTGCTCAGAAGATGCTCCTGGCTTGGGGGACCATATGGGACACCAAGGGATCGAACCGCGGTCCATCCAAGGCTAGCGCAGGCAAGGCAGGCACCTTACCTTTAGCGCCACCACCCGGCCCCCAAGGCTTTTTTTGGGGGGGGGGTCACACCCGGCAGTGCTTAGGGGTTTTTCCTGGCTCCCTGCTCAGAAATTGCCCCTGGCAGGCACGGGGGACCATGTGGAATGCCGGGATTTGAACTAATGACCTTCTGCATTAAAGGTAAACACCTTACCTCCATGCTATCTCTCCGGTCCCTCCTGATTCTTAATGTCAGTTAAGCCCTAAACTTTTTTTTTTTTATTTAAACACCTTGATTACATACATGATTGTGTTTGGGTTTCAGTCATAAAAGGAACACCACCCATCACCAGTGCAACATTCCCATCACCCAAGTCCCGAATCTCCCTCCTCCCCACCCAACCCCCGCCTGTACCCTAAACAGGCTCTGCATTTCCCTCATACATTCTCAATATTAGGACAGTTCAAAATGTAGTTATTTCTCTACCTAAACTCATCACTCTTTGTGGTGAGCTTCCTGAGGTGAGCTGGAACTTCCAGCTCTTTTCTCTTTTGTGTCTGAAATTTATTATTGCAATAATGTCTTTCATTTTTCTTAAAACCCATAGATGAGTGAGACCATTCTGCGTTTTTCTCTCTCTCTCTGACTTATTTCACTCAGCATAATAGATTCTGTGTACATCCATGTATAGGAAAATTTCATGACTTCATCTCTCCTGACAGCTGCATAATATTCCATTGTGTATATGTACCACAGTTTCTTTAGCCATTCGTCTGTTGAAGGGCATCTTGGTTGTTTCCAGAGTCTTGCTATGGTAAATAGTGCTGCAATGAATATAGGTGTAAGGAAGGGATTTTTGTATTGTATTTTTGTGTTCTTAGGGTATATTCCTAGGAGTGGTATAGCTGGATCGTATGGGAGCTCGATTTCCAGTTTTTGGAGGAATCTTCATATTGCTTTCCATAAAGGTTGAACTAGACGGCATTCCCACCAGCAGTGGATAAGGGTTCCTTTCTCTCCACATCCCCGCCAGCACTGTTTGTTTTCATTCTTTGTGATGTGTGCCATTCTCTGTGGTGTGAGGTGGTATCTCATTGTTGTTTTGATTTGCATCTCTCTGATGATTAGTGATGTGGAGCATTTCTTCATGTGTCTTTTGGCCATTTGTATTTCTTCTTTGTCAAAGTGTCTGTTCATTTCTTCTCCCCATTTTTTGATGGGATTAGATGTTTTTTTCTTGTAAATTTCTGTCAGTGCCTTGTATATTTTGGAGATTAGCCCTTTGTCTGATGGGTATTGGGTGAATAGATTCTCCCACTCAGTGGGTGGCTCTTGTATCCTGGGCACTATTTCCTTTGAGGTGCAGAAGCTTCTCAACTTAATATATTCCCATCTGTTAATCTCTGTTTTCACTTGCTTTGAGAGTGCAGTTTCCTCCTTGAAGATGCCTGAAGTCTCAATGTCCTGGAGAGTTTTGCCTATGTGTTGTTCTATATATCTTATGGTTTGGGGTCGGATATCGAGGTCTTTAATCCATTTGGATTTTACCTTCGTACATGATGTTAGCTGGGGGTCTAAGTTCAATTTTTTACAAGTGGCTAGCCAGTTGTGCCAACACCACTTGTTGAAGAGGCTTTCCTTGCTCCATTTAGGATTTCCTGCTCCTTTATCAAAAATTAGGTGATTGTATGTCTGGAGAACATTTTCTGAGTATTCAGCCTATTCCACTGATCTGAGGGTCTGTCCTTATTCCAATACCATGCTGTTTTGATAACTATTGCTTTGTAGTAAAGTTTAAAGTTGGGGAAAGTAATTCCTCCCATATTCTTTTTCCCAATGATTGCTTTAGCTATTCTAGGGTGTTTATTGTTCCAAATGAATTTCAAAAGTGCCTGATCTACCTCTTTGAAGAATGTCATAGGTATCTTTAGAGGGATAGCGTTGAATCTGTATAACGCCTTGGGGAGTATTGACATTTTGATGATGTTAATCCTGCCAATCCATGAGCAGGGTATGTGTTTCCATTTCCGCGTGTCCTCTCTTATTTCTTGGAGCAGAGTTTTATAGTTTTCTTTGTATAGGTCTTTCACATTTTTAGTCAAGTTGATTCCAAGATATTTGAGTTTGTGTGGCACTATTGTGAATGGGGTTGTTTTCTTAATGTCTATTTCTTCCTTATTACTATTGGTGTATAGAAAAGCCATTGATTGTTAATTGTTAAGCCATTGTGTGTTAATTTTGTAGCCTGCCACCTTGCTATATGAGTCTATTGTTTCTAGAAGCTTTTTGGTAGAGTCTTTAGGGTTTTCTAAGTAGAGCATCATGTCATCTGCAAACAGTGAGAGCTTGACTTCTTCCTTTCCTATCTGGATTCCCTTGATATCTTTTTCTTGCCTAATCGCTATAGCAAGTACTTCCAGTGCTATGTTGAATAGGAGTGGTGAGAGAGGACAGCCTTGTCTTGTGCCAGAATTTAGAGGGAAGGCTTTTAGTTTTTCTCCATTGAGGATAATATTTGCCACTGGCTTGTGGTAGATGGCCTTAACTATATTGAGAAAGGTTCCTTCCATTCCCATCTTGCTGAGAGTTTTGATCAAGAATGGGTGTTGGACCTTGTCAAATGCTTTCTCTGCATCTATTGATATAATCATGTGGTTTTTATTTTTCTTGTTGTTGATGTTGTGTATTATGTTGATAGACTTACGGATGTTAAACCATCCTTGCATTCCTGGGATGAAACCTACTTGATCGTAGTGGATGATCTTCTTAATGAGGTATTGAATCCTATTTGCCAGGATTTTGTTGAGGATCTTTGCATCTGCATTCATCAGCGATATTGGTCTGTAATTTTCTTTTTTCGTAGCATCTCTGTCTGGTTTAGGTATCAAGGTGATGTTGGCTTCATAAAAGCTATTTGGGAGTGTTTCCACTTGTTCAATTTCATGAAAGAGTCTTGCCAGGATTGGTAGTAGTTCCTCTTGGAAAGTTTGATAGAATTCATTAGTGAATCCATCTGGGCCTGGGCTTTTGTTTTTGGGCAGACTTTTGCTTACCATTTTTATTTCATCAATGGTGATGGGGGTGTTTAGATATGCTACATCCTCTTCTTTCAACAGTGGAAGATTATAAGAGTCCAAGAATTTATCCATTTCTTCCAGGTTCTCATTTTTAGTGGCATAGAGTTTTTCAAAGTAGTTTCTGATTACCCTTTGAATCTCTGTCATATCAGTAGTGATCTCTCCTTTTTCATTCCTAATACGAGTTATCAAGTTTCTCTCTCTCTCTTTCTTTGTTAGGTTTGCCAGTGGTCTATCAATCTTGTTTATTTTTTCGAAGAACCAACTTCTGCTTTCGTTGATCTTTCGGATTGTTTTTTGAGTTTCCACTTCGTTGATTTCTGCTCTCAGCTTTGTTATTTCCTTCTGTCTTCCTATTTTTGGGTCCTTTTGTTGAGTACTTTTTAGTTCTATTAGCTGTGTCATTAAGCTACTCAGGTAAGCTCCTTCTTCCTTCCTGATGTGTGCTTGCAAAGCTATACATTTTCCTCTCAGTACTGCTTTTACTGTGTCCCATAAGTTCTGATAGTTTGTGTCTTTATTGTCATTTGTTTCCAGGAACCTTTTGATTTCCTCCTTGATTTCATCTCGGACCCACTGGTTATTGAGTATGAGGCTGTTTAACTTCCAGGTGTTAAAGTTTTTCTTCTGAGTCCCTTTGGAATTTACAAATAATTTCAGAGCCTTGTGGTCAGCGAAGGTAGTCTGCAAAATTTCTATCCTCTTGATCTTATGGAGGTATGTTTTATGTGCCAGCATGTAGTCTATCCTGGAGAATGTCCCATGTACATTGGAGAAGAATGTGTATCCAGGTTTCTGGGGATGGAGTGTCCTATATATATCCACTAGGCCTCTTTCTTCCATTTCTCTCCTCAGGTCTAGTATATTCTTGTTGGGTTTCAGTCTGGTTGACCTATCCAGTGTTGACAAAGCCGTGTTGAGGTCCCCCACAATTATTGTGTTGTTATTGATATTGTTTTTCAGATTTGTCAACAGTTGTTTTAAATATTTTGCTGGCCCCTCATTTGGTGCATATATGTTTAGGAGAGTTATTTCTTCCTGCTCTACATACCCCTTGATTAATATAAAATATCCATCTTTGTCCCTTACAACCTTCCTGAGTATAAAGTTTGCATTATCTGATATTAGTATGGCCACTCCAGCTTTTTTATGGGTGTTGTTTGCTTGGATAACTTTTCTCCAGCCTTTTATTTTGAGTCTATGTTTGTTCTGACTATTCAGGTGCGTTTCTTGTAGGCAGCAGAAGGTTGGATTGAGTTTTTTGATCCATTTAGCCACTCTGTGTCTCTTAACTGGTGCATTTAGTCCATTGACGTTGAGAGAAAGAATTGTCCTGGGATTTAATGCCATCTGTATATCGAAATTTGGTGTGTCTTTTGGTCAGTCTTGTCTTAGATTACGTCTTTCAGTTTTTCTCTTAAGACTGGTTTTGAGTCTGTAAAGTTTCTGAGCTGTTTTTTGTCTGTGAAACCATGTATTCTTCCGTCAAACCGGAAAGTGAGTTTTGCTGGGTACAGTATTCTAGGTGAAGCATTCATTTCATTCAGTCTTGTCACAATATCCCACCACTGCTTTCTGGCATTTAGTGTTTCTGGTTACAGGTCTGCTGTAAATCTCAAGGATGCTTGCTTGAATGTAATTTCCCCTTTTGATCTTGCTGTTTTCAGAATTCTGTCTCTATCTGTGGGATTTGTCATTGTGACTAGGATGTGTCTTGGGGTGGTTTTTCTTGGGTCTCTTTTGGTTGGTACTCTTCGTGCATGCAGGATTTGATCACATATATTCTTTAGCTCTGGGAGTTTCTCTTTAATGATGTTCTTGACCGTTGATTCTTCCTGGAAATTTTCTTCCTGGGTCTCTGGGACTCCAATGATTCTTAAGTTGTTTCTGTTGATCTTATCATAGACCTCTATTTTCATCTGTTCCCATTCTTTGACTAATTTTTCCATTGTCTGTTCATTTGTTTTAAGTTTTTTTTCCAATCTCTCCTGTTGTATGGAATTGTTATGTATCTCATCTTCCACAGCACCAAGTCTATTCTCAGCTTCTGATACCCTGTCCCAGAGCTTATCCATTTTGTCATTCACTTCGTTTACTGATTTTTTCAGGCCTGTTATTTGACATGTTATTTCAGTTTGGAGTTTTGTGATTTCTGTCTTCATATTTTCTTGATTCTTATTAGTGTTCTGTTCTACTCTATTCATGATTTCTTTGAGTTCTTTGAGTATATTCCATATTGCTACTCTAAAGTCCTTATCTGAGAGATTGATTAGTTGGTTGGTCGTTAACTGGTCATCAGAATTGTCATCTTCATTCTCTATGTCTGATGCTGGCCTGCGTTGTTTCCCCATTGTCACACTTGTATTGTGGGTTTTTCTACGTGTTGTGGTGGTATTCATTGGTTATATGATGCAGGCAACGCACTTCTCTGGCTCCGCCCTTTCTGGATGGGCCTGCTTGCCTCTAAGGGAGGGGAGTCCTCCGTGGATGAAGCCTCACACAGGATCAAATCTTAGGCCCAAGCACGCAGCAGAGAAGACAGTCTGGAGAGAAATTCTTGCTTCTGTGATCCAGCACAGTTCTTAGTGTGGTTTCTTTCTTCTTGTGATTGTGTTCTTTTTTTAGAAAGAGTGCACGGCTGCGTAGCGAAGTGGAGCTAAGTGCCTTCTGGAGCCTCTTTTCAGCCCACTCTCAGGAGGTTCACGCAACAGGATAGCAGAGAGACACACACAGGCAGCACTCACAGTTTTTCACAGTCGGGCCCCACTGGTCAGGTGTAGTTTTCATTCGCTCGCTGGGCAGCTTCAGAATGCTGTATTTTTGGGGTTCACTTCCCAGGACTCTGAGGAGAGTCACTGGCTCGCTGGGTAGCTTCCGAATGTAGTTTCTTTGGGGTTCGCTTCCCAGGGCTCTGAGGAGAGCTTCCAGAGTTCAGGAAAGACAGAGAAGGGTAGGACAGGGCTCCCTTCCGGTGCTCAGTTCCTCAGAAGAAGCACAGCCTGGTGGAGACTTTGCAGGTAGAGCAATCAGCACTCTGCCTGGAAACCCCCACATGCAGCCATTTCTCACTCACTCACTGGCTCGCTGGGTAGCTTCCGAATGTAGTTTCTTTGGGGTTCGCTTCCCAGGGCTCTGAGGAGAGCTTCCAGAGTTCAGGAAAGACAGAGAAGTGTAGGACAGGGCTCTCTTCCGGTGCTCAGTTCCTCAGAAGGAGCACAGCCCGGTGGAGACTTTGCAGGTAGAGCAATCAGCACTCTGCCTGAAAACCCCCACATGCAGCCATTTCTCACTCACTCACTGGCTCGCTGGGTAGCTCCCGAATGTAGTTTCTTTGGGGTTCGCTTCCCAGGGCTCTGAGGAGAGCTTCCAGAGTTCAGGAAAGACAGAGAAGGGTAGGACAGGGCTCCCTTCCGGTGCTCAGTTCCTCAGAAGAAGCACAGCCCAGTGGAGACTTTGCAGGTAGAGCAATCAGCACTATGCCTGAAAACCCCCACATGCAGCCATTTCTCACTCACTCACTGGCTCGCTGGGTAGCTCCCGAATGTAGTTTCTTTGGGGTTCGCTTCCCAGGGCTCTGAGGAGAGCTTCCAGAGTTCAGGAAAGACAGAGAAGGGTAGGACAGGGCTCTCTTCCGGTGCTCAGTTCCTCAGAAGGAGCACAGCCCGGTGGAGACTTTGCAGGTAGAGCAATCAGCACTCTGCCTGGAAACCCCCACATGCAGCCATTTCTCACTCACTCACTGGCTCGCTGGGTAGCTCCCGAATGTAGTTTCTTTGGGGTTCGCTTCCCAGGGCTCTGAGGAGAGCTTCCAGAGTTCAGGAAAGACAGAGAAGTGTAGGACAGGGCTCTCTTCCGGTGCTCAGTTCCTCAGAAGAAGCACAGCCCGGTGGAGACTTTGCAGGTAGAGCAATCAGCACTATGCCTGAAAACCCCCACATGCAGCCATTTCTCACTCACTCACTGGCTCGCTGGGTAGCTCCCGAATGTAGTTTCTTTGGGGTTCGCTTCCCAGGGCTCTGAGGAGAGCTTCCAGAGTTCAGGAAAGACAGAGAAGGGTAGGACAGGGCTCCCTTCCGGTGCTCAGTTCCTCAGAAGAAGCACAGCCTGGTGGAGACTTTGCAGGTAGAGCAATCAGCACTCTGCCTGAAAACCCCCACATGCAGCCATTTCTCACTCACTCACTGGCTCGCTGGGTAGCTCCCGAATCAAGCCCTAAACTTTTACTTTCTAATTTTTTCATCAGATTTAATGACTTTTTCAAATCCCCAAGTTCTGTTCTTGAAAGGTTTTTTTTTCCACCCTTCATGTTCTGTATCAGTCATTCATTTTTGAGAGATCAACTCCACTTGTTTTCCACTGACTCCTACTTGTTTCCTATCTAATTTCCAAACTCAAATTCTGAGCTACCAAGGAAGTAGCGCAAGTGGTGAAGCACAAGCCTCATATATACAAGTCTAGCATATTTGATTTCCAGTACCACAGGCCCCACTACCCAACCAAGCTACAAGTTGAATTGGTGGTATCCAAGCACTATTGGCTCAAATACCAACAAAATAAATGAATATATTTTTATTTTAATCACTTACCATTCACCTCTTAAAAATAGTTATTTCAATTTTTTAAGGCACTCTTTTTATAAAATTATTCATAATTGAGTTTCAGGCATAAAGTGTTCTAACACCAATCTCATCACCAGTGTTAACTTCCCTCCACCAGTATAAAGACAATTTTTCTCTATGCAAAAACAAATTCTGAGGCATATATGTGAATGCCTTTTACATATTACTTTCTCTAAAGTCAATTCTATCTTAATGAAAATGAAAATAGCACTAGCAAGAGTAAAGGAACCAATCTAAAAGGTTGGAGTTATACCCAAGTCTTAGGGAAACTCTGTTATTGTATCCAGTGGAAATTTTTATTTTCCATTTCATGACATGAACAGAGCATAGAAGAAATAACATAGTATTAATTAAGATTATGATTCTAAGTTTCAATTTCATTTCTATTGCTTACTAACCATGAATTGAGAAGTTTTCTAACTCTGAAGGTAAACCAATACCCCAAAGTGCAACTACAAAAATTAAACAAGTCCAGAGTACCTAAAATTGATGTTGGAAATAAATAAGTTATTAGTTAATGTTACTATTATCTCAAATTTTCCCAATATATGTATTATTTACTTTTTTCTCTTTTGATTTTATCATATTTCAATATCAACCACCAATCTTCCATCCACAAGAGAGTATATTTATGCTTTTGAGAATTCAAATGGAACTCATATTTTGGTATAATTTATAAAGAGTAAAATTTCAGAGTCAAACATATAAAGTTATCTTAAATATTTTTCTCTCTGAACTACAAGGATGTTTCTTCTTTGAATTACTTTGCATGTATGCAAACTTATTCTTTGTAGCATTTGATTGTGACCATAGCGTTTGCCAAAAACAAAACAAAAATATATGGGATTGGAAATAATATATCTGGTACGGTATGTTGCCTTCTATGTGACCAATCTGGGTTCCACCCCTGGCATTTTATATGGTCTTCTGAACACTTCCAGGAGTAATTCCTGAGTGCAGAGCCAGGACCCCTGTGCATTGATGGTTTGACCCATAAGCAAAAAAATAAATAAATAAATTACCACTAAATATTATTACTTGAGAGGAATTTAGCATTTAGTTCTCCCAAGCTTAACGGGATTTTTAAACAAGTGGTTTAGTGTCTCATGAAGTCTTTTAAATTATCCCCCCAAATTCTAAAGGTAATTTTGGGGCTCCCTGGTAATGCTTAGGGCAGGGGTCTCAAACTCAATTTATCTGGGGGCTGCAAAAGGCAAAGTCAGAGTGAGGCAGGGCTGCATAAGGGATTTCACACACACACACACACACACACACAAGTCCTCAACCGTCATTATTAACAGTTTTAATTATTTCTTCTGAACATGAATAGAACATTGAGTGAAGATCATGAACAGTTCTTCTGAACATGGCATCTTTTGCCTATTCCTTGCTGCCAGAGACTTGACAGCACAACCACATTTGGCTTTAGAGAGGAAGCAGTTGAGACCCTCAGTATGGCTTGAAGGTGATCATCATTAAGTCTAGACCTGTACTTTGACTTATTGAAGTTCAATGTGGAGAATAACTTTTCACACAAATATGTGCTCCCAAAAAGGCACATGGTGCGCTTGAACATTCGGGAAAACTCAGGGAAGCTGGAGGACAATTCTCTCAAAAACTGCCCATGCAGGTCTGCTTTTCCACTAATCTCCCTGAACTTGGCTTTGAGATCAAAGTTGCATTGCAGGTCAATGAGCTCCATTTGAAGCACAGGAGGGGCATCTTGCACATCAAAGGAAAAGGGGTCCACAAAAATTTGGAAAGTGGCTCTGCGCTTTTTGAAGTCTGCGAATCTGTGATCAAATTCCTTCTCTAGCTTAAAAATAGCATCAACATATTTCTCACCACTGAATGGTATGCCTGCATCCACAAGATCTTTGTATGTTGGGGGATGGCAAAGGTTTGTCTGAGAGAGATGGGATTTCCATAACACAAGTTGTGTGGAGAATGCTCTCACGTTATCATAGGCAGCACTGATAAGCTGCCCCGGGCCTTGTAACATCTTGTTTAGTACATTCAGCTTATGTGTGATGTCAACAAGAAAAGCTAAGTCCATGAGCCATTAGTGATCACTCAACTCAGAAACAGCATTTCCATCCTTCTCCATGAAGGCTTTCACTTCTTCTCTCAACTCATAAAATCTTTTCAGGACATTTCCCCTGCTGAGCCAACATATCTCGGTGAAATAAAGCACATCTCCATATTCTGACTCCATTTCCTCTAAAAAATCACGGAACCTCCTGTGCTTTAAGCCCCTGAATCTGATTTGGTTGATGCATTTCACAACAACAGACATCACATTGTCACACGGCAGGCATTTACTGCAAAGGGCCTGCTGATGGATAATGCAGTGATGAGCAATGGCCTTATCTATACCCTCCTCTTCAAGTTTTTTTTTGAACAAGTGCCACCAGTCCATTTTTCCTCCCTGTCATCGATGACGCTCCATTGGTTATTATTCCAACAAACCTCTTCCTTGGCAAACCTGCATTCTCAATGGCATCAAACAGATGCCGAAATATCTCATTAGCTGTGGTCTGGTCATGCATTGGAATTATTGTGAGCAGCTCCTCTGTCAATTCAAAATTGCAATCAACACCACGGACATAAATTGTGAGCTGTGCAGTGTCTGTTATATCTGTGCCCTCGTCAAGAGCAACTGAGTATGCATCAAAACATTTGGCTTTCTCACACAGTTGATGATAAATGTCACTTGACATGTCAGAAATGCCCCCTGCCACAGTGTTGGCAGAAAGGCTGATTTTGCTAAACTGACCTTTCTTTTCCGGACAGATAATACTTGCAGCCTGTAACATGCATTTTTTAACAAACTCTCCTTCTGTGAATGGTTTCCCTGCCTTAGCAATCATCTCACTAACCATGTAACTAGCTTCGACTGATGCAATATTCTCTTTGGTTGCTTTCTTGAAGAAATCTTGTTGCCTCATTAGACATGCTTTAAGACTGGCAAACCACGTGGCTCTCTCATTTCCGTGATATTTTGCACATTCCTCAGCATGTTTAGTTGAATAATGGCATTTCAAGTTGTATTCTTTGTGCACCGCAACTTTCTCTGAGCAAATAAGACATGTGGGGATGCCCCTGTGCTCAACAAAGAAATACTGCTTCTCCCACTTTTCCTGAAATTGTCTGTGCTCTTCATCAATCTTTCTCTTCACTGCAGGCTTTGATGAAGTCATGATGAAGGTATGACAAAATCTAATTCTGTAATAAACTTCTCTCCCTTAGGCCTCCGATAATGCAAGGGACAGCGGGCAGGAGCAACCGAAATGACGTCTGCGCTAGGCGCAAAGTATTCGCGATTATTCGCTTACCGAATATTCGCAATAAGAAATCGCATTAGTAAGAAAAAAAATCGCAAAAAATCGCATTAAACATTTGCATACCCCGAATGGAACTGATCAGGGTATGTGACTGTTTAATGCAATTTTTTTTCTTACTAATGCGATTTTTATTGCGATTATTCAGTAAGCGAATAATCGCGAATACTGAGGTATTTGAAGGCCAGCCGCGGGCCACAAAATGTTATACAGAGGGCCACAAACAGCCCGCGGGCCACGAGTTTGAGATCCCTGGCTTAGGGGGTCTAGGTACTGCTCCACCAATACTCAATGACTCAGGGCACCTCAGGCTACTCCTAGCAATGACCTTTACTGGCCAAATGGTTCGTGCAGGGTTGTTCAGGCCCAGCAAGTCTGAGAGTCACCAAGACCACCTTGAAGATGTCCAGGAGCCATCAACTGCACCCTGAGGTGCCCAGGGAACTATGAGATGACTCAGAACCTCCCTTGCCTGGCATGTACTCCTGCCCTTTGAGATACTTCCCCAACCCTCCAGTGGTAATTTTCCTTAAAAACTCAACTTTTTCTTCTCCATCTCTCAATCTTGCATTCTATTGAACTCACAAAGAATTCCTTCTGGGTGTTAATGAGATGGCTGCAGTCTGTGCCACCTTGTTTCAGTTTCAAAGCCAGTGAGAGGGCCGGAGTGATAGCATAGCAGTAGAGCATTTGCCTTGCACGCGAATGACCTAGGGTGGACTCTGGTTCAATTCCTGGCAACCCATTGGTTCCCTAGAGCCTGCCAGGAGCGATTTCTGAGTGCAAAGCCAGGAGCAACCCCTGTGAGCTGCTGGTTGTGCCGCCCACCCTCCAAAAAAAATAAAACAAAAAAAAATCAAAGAAACTGGGAAAACTACCAGACTGCTCTCTGGGTAGTTGAGGTTATCCTAACCAAGGAAAGTACAAATGGCAGGAAAGCAGAATAGGATCTGCCAGTCATCCTATAGGCTCTCCTGAGCAACACCAAGAGTGATCCTTGAGCATGGAGCCAGGACTAAGCCCTGCGCATCTCTGAATGTGGCCCAAAATACAAAATACCAAAGTTAAAAATCACACCTCAACAACATGAATAAACCTCAGAGGCATTGTGATAAGTCTGGCAGCAAAAACAATACTACAATGCAGAACTATATATAACTTCTATTTTTTTAAGTACAAACTTTTTTTCATACAAAGTTTGATGCTCCAATGTAAAACATGACATAGTTAATAACATGCTGTTGCATAATAGAGATTTGTTAAACAAGAATAATTTTAAAGTTTCTACCAAAGAGTGAATATTTGAGGTGATGTTTGTTAATTAACTTGATGGAGGAATTCTTTCATAATGTATGCATGTCAATTATAATTTTATAGACTTCAAATATTTTATGGTTTTATTAATCACATTTTCTACAGTAAAATCAGGGGAATAAAATGTTTTAAATGTTGTGTTTCAAAAAAATTTTTTTAAAAATGTTGTGTTTCAAGGGGCCAGAGCAGTGGCACAAGCGGTAGGGTATTTGCCTTGCATGCGCTAACCTAGGATGGACTGCAGTTTGATTCCCCCAGTGTCCCATATGGTCGGTCCCCCAAGCCAGGAGAAATTTCTGAGCATATAGCCAGGAGTAACCCCTAAGCATCACCAGGTGTGGCCCAAAAAGCAAAAAAGAAAAAATTGTGTTTCATAATACGTTATTCAATTCTAAAGTACTCATTTAATTTATGGTATTTTTTTTACTTTTGAATAAATAGGTTTAACTAGTTTTATATTTGATATATTTCCTTCAATTCATTCTATTTTTGTTTTGCTTCTTAGGTACCAGCAAAGACACAATATCTTCCTCAACAACTTCCCCTCTCCCACCTCTACCAGTCCATCCAACCAATCAGCCGCCATTACCAGCATCTCACCCAGCACAGTCGTCAGTGCCGAGTCTACCTCCCAGAAATATAAAACCTCCCTTAGACCTAAAGTAAGCAAAAACTTACTGTTTCTTTGCAATCTTTTGCCATAGATCTTTCAAGTAGATTTGACTGGAGACTGAGGGTCCCCTAGGAGCCTGCAGTGACCACAAAAGGGAGGCATTTAGCACGGGAGAGAGATGACTGAACACACTGCTTTCATATTCACACACCCTCTAGTCTGAGCAACTTTTTTTTTTGCTCTGTTTTCTAATTTATTTTTTCCTTACCAATTCACTTAGAGAAAATCTTCACTGCTGTTTTTCAAGTTCTGAGTCACTCTTCAAGCCAACACTACCACCTCCCATCACTTCTACCACCATTATCATCATCACTATCACTACCATATTTGAGGAACTGCATAGAAGATTCATATGTTAGGGCCCTTTATATAAAATTCCTGAAGAGTACTGAGTGCATAGTATTATATCACAGATGAGGAAGTCTCCAAGATTACTTTTTAAAATTGATTTAAAATATTGGGCCACTGCAAGTGTCTCTCAATCTTTAGATTTTTCAATTGTATGTCAAATACGAGTCAAGTCTAGTCAAATGCCAATCATGTGTCAAGTCTACTATTGCTTAAATTGCTTTGGTACATTTATAGATGTTGAAACTATGTGGACTTCTATACATGGACTCCTTGTCCATGACTTACTTAAAATAAATGTTTGCTAAAGGAATTAGTGAAAAAGTAGAACAGAATGAAATGCTATCTTTAAAAAGAAATATCCAGATGATGGTGAATATAAATTTTTATAGAATATTGCTTTATATGATTTTTTTCTTTATCACAAATAATTAATGCCCCAAATATTTAGATGAAGTTTATATTTTCTTTATTTCAATTCCCCTGTCAAGTTGACAGAGTGGTATTTTCTATATTCAGAGTATAATCTTTTAATAATCATGTCTGACTGATAACTTTCCTTTAATCAAAGCAATTTATGGCAAGAGTTAAAAACACATTTGTATGGGTAGCCACCTTTATGTTTTATTATATTCTACTTTCTTTGAATTATAGCTTAAGCCTATAAATTAAATTTGAAGATTTTAAAGGAAATAATCAGAATTTTACAGCAGTTTAGTGGCTATTATTGTACATATGGCCTCCTTGTACATTTTTATGAATTGCATAGTCTTTGAGACACTTGAACTTAGGAATTCTAATTAAAGACAAATATCCATGATACCTACCTGCCAATGTGTAATTATACATTAGTTACGCTGTCTCACAATTATAGGTATATTGATTAGTTTATGTAGGTCTAATGTGTAGGACCTAAATATTAGGTTAATTAAAATAAAATAATATATGATCTGGGGCTGGAGAGATAGCACAGCAGTGAGACCCTGGAAAGGAACTCGGTTTTATTCCTGGCATTCCATATGGCCCCCCCGAATTTGCCAGTAGCGATTTCTGAACACAGAGCCAGGAGTAACTCCTGAGCATCATCAGCTGTGGCTCAAAAACCAATTAATCAATAAACTGCTTTAAAAATATATATGATCTTATATGAAACTTATATCCATGTAAATTAGTTTGCATTCATGTGCATTGAATCCTGTTGCTTTTTCCTACTGTTTCCAACTCTATTAGTTTTTATTTAGTGAATCAAAATGTTTTTTATTGAAATAAATTGACTTAAAGAAGTGTGAATGGAAAGAGAAATATAAGATTGAGAAAGAACACTGATTTCTCCAAAGTAAAAAAATAAAGTTTATGCTCTTATATTTTTAATCTTAATATTTTTGAATTTTATGATGTGCCTTATCTCAGCTACTAGCTGTGGCCAGCCTTTCTAATACTGTATAACTTGTAGTGATAAATTTTAATATGTATCTTGATTAGGAATTCCTAAAATCTTACCAAAATAATGGTAATTATCTTGAAGAATTGTGGAGAGGAGAATTTTTCACTATTCCTTCCAGTTAAAATGTCCAGACCTCTCCTTTGTTTTATGATTTTCTGAAAGGATTGGCTAGACTTATCATATTTGCTCCTGGTTAAAGTTTATCACAATAATATTCTCCCTGTAGCCCTAGAAGCAGACATACCAAGAGTACTTCTTTCTACAGTTACAAAAATTCACACATGGAGCAACATGTTCCAGGAAAGCCTATGAGAGACTGTATTGAGAGCTTGTCACAGAAGCATCATGTTTCTAACAACTCTCAAAATACCTCTTCTAAAAGGAAAACATGCTCACCCTGAGTAATATTGTCATAGAGTCTAGGCACAGGAGAAATCATCAATTAGGCAGCTTTTTCTATCAATATAGTTTGTTGAAAATTAATTTTCCAATTCAAGCCCAAGATCAACCTTGATAGCACATTCTTCTAAAGACCTCTAAAGCCTTGGATCTTCTACAATACATCTTTTTTGTTAACTTATTCCTTAAGATCCATTAGGATAAGGGGAGGGAGGGAGTTGTTGAATGAGAAGAGATTTCAGAACAGTCCTATAGCCTTTACTGCTATGAAAGCTGGTTAATTTACCAATATTACGGGAATTCTTTTGAAGTTGAAAGGGGCATACACAAAGGTAGGCTCAAGTCTGTACTTGTAATGTTCTCATCAGAAAGTAGCAAAATTCACCCATTGAAATAAACTTTATCTGACAGTCACATCTTATTAAGCACTCCCAATTAGAAAGTCTTGTCCACCTAAGAGTTTTTCTCCACAAAAGATGTTTCTAGAACAAAGAAGAAGAGAAATAGGTTTTAGATATTAAAATCACTACATAAGTTAATCAACATACCTATAATTGTAAGACAGAGAAACTGCAAGCTAAGTTTTTGGAATTTTTTTTGTTTGGGTTTTTGTTTTGTTTTGTTTTTGGATCATACCCAGCAGTGCTCAGGGGTTACTCTTGACTCTGTGCTCAGAAGTCACTCCTGGCAGGCTCAGAGGACCATATGGGACACTGCAATTCAAACGAGGGTCCTGTGTCTTGTGTTGGCCTTACCGCTATACTGTGGCTCTGGCCCCAAGCTAAGTTTTGTTTTTGGGGTTTTTTTTGGGGGGGTTTGGTTTTTGGGTCACACCTGGCAGCTCTCATGGGTTACTCCTGGCTCTACGCTCAGAAAATGCCCCCTGCAGGCTTGGGGGACCATATGGGATGCCGGGATTCGAACCACCGTCCCTTTGCATGCAAGGCAAATGCCTTACCTCCATGCTATCTCTCTGGCCCCGCTGTTATTTTTTTCCCAAAAGTGAATATTTAATGTAGAGTGAAAGCCTCTCAAATTTCATAAGATCAAGTTAATTCCAAAATGAAGAAATAACTGAGTTAGAAACTTTCCCCAAGTAGGGGAAGTTAGATAAGATGCAAAGAGGAAATGAAAGAAAAATGGGTCTTGATGTTTAGGCTCAAAGGTTTATATTTCATATGAGAGGGAAGTTTGTGGGATTATCTTCAAGTAAAGTATATGGATGCTTTAGTGTGTGTGTGTGTGTGTGTGTGTGTGTGTGTGTGTGTGTGCAATCACCCTTCAAAATCCCCACATGGAAATTTCCCAGTTTCTCCCTCTGCTGGCCTACTAATGACATTCCTCCTTCTACTTACAGATCCTTCTGAATCAAAATTAAATCGATTTTTCTCACTCATTAAACAATTTTTTAATCACCACTTTGTGCCTTTGTAATAGAAACTAAGCAAACATCAGTAAACAAAATAAAAATTCTTTCCCACATGAAATAAGGCAAGAGACACAAGAATAAAAATAAGAAGAAAGAATACACTTTGAAGGAAGTATCTTGTGCTATGGGAAAAAATATAAGGTTAAGTGGTGTGATATGAGTGTGGCATTGAATTCAGTATGTTGCAATTTTAAAAAGAGAAGTGAATGTAGTCCTTTTGGAGAACTACTTGAATAAAGACTCAAGGGAGAAAGAGAGTTTGGAACAGAGATAACAAAGTAATCTTTGGATATAGACAAGAGAAACAAAGTCTTCAAATATATAAGCTAGAATGGAAGTAGTTATGTTTGAAAGAGAGTGAGCAAGAGGACAGAGAAAATAAAAATATCCATGGAAGCTTTTACATGGTAGGAATTAAGGATCTTTTCCTAAATGCATTAGCAACTATTGAAAGAATTGACTAGATGGAAATGTTTCCTAATAAATGTTTTATAAATGTCACTGTAACATCTGGATTCTATACCCTAGTAAAAACAACAATAATAATACATATATGTATTATATTATGTATACATTATATTATACATATATATGTTACATATGCAATGTATTTAAATATATTTTAAGGGCATGTGTATATATCTCATGCTTTAAATCATGAGACAGGTTAAGTTACCAAGGTAATGAGTATAACTAGAGAGAACTCAGTCCTGGAACACTCTAACTGCTAAACTGAGGGAAGAAATCAGCATAGGTGACTAAAAAGTTACTAACAGTACAGTAAAGAAAAGACAAGATTGTGGTTTTTGGTAGACAAGTAAATGAGGACTTTCTAAAGAGGAAGAAGATGGTATTGAAGAAAGGAACAAAAAAGTGAGGACAGGGGATATAGGTGTGGGGAACCTTGAAAAATTCTGAAATGTCTGAATTCTGAAATATGGCTCACTAAAATAGCCCAAACAGCATGAATGAACAGAAGAATTTAAGCAGTTTGAGGTCAGATAGCACTTTTCTCCCCAGGATATTGGATTATTTTTCATTTGTGATCTATTTTACAAAGGGTTAACATGTATGGCTTTAATGTACACAGTGGTCTACCTCCTCATCACCAAAGAGCCTCCACTCAAGTCCTCACGGCCCTTCTAATCTGTCTCTTTACCTCCTTACCTCAAATCTATTTGGTAAATCTGAGTATTGCAATCCAAGGCCCAGACTTGGTTATTGTTCAGTACTGTTTAGTCACTTGGGTTTTTTTTTTTTCTGTATGTACCATAGATAAGTGAAATCATTTAATATTTATCTTTCTTCCTATCACTTGATTTGTTTAACATGATACCCACCAGTTTCATCCAAATTGATAGAACTTTAAAGAGGAAAAGAAGAGGAAAGAGATGGGGCAGTCACTAGTGACAAAAATGGAATAAAGACATATTTTTAGATGGAAGAAATAACAGTTTGTAGGCCGGTAGGGATGATCCAATAAAAGGGGGAAATGATCATGGTGGAGAGGAGAGAAGTCCAGAAACCAAGTATGAGATCAACTGGGATCTTGTGCTCAGAGGAAACACTGACTTTCCGAGAGAATAAATAACTGGTAAGATTTAGTTCTTCATGGGATCTAGAGACTCTGCAGCCAGTCTGTCTACTTCCCAGGAGTCCTTTGTAATTATGTTATTCCAATTCAGGAGGTGTTGGAAATGGACTGATAATTGAATGAGAAGTTTAGAATTATAATTTAGAAGTTGTAAATACATTTTTTAAATAAAGCAATTTAGACTAAAGTTCTGTTGTATTTTAAGTTGTATTGTTTCCCCACCTAGTGGTGAGAAATCAGCAATTTACATTTTTAGGTACTTAAGCATCCAAAGAGGTCAAAAGAATATGCTTTTTTTTTTTTTTTTTTTTTTTTTGGTTTTTGGGCCACACCCGGCAGTGCTCAGGGGTTACTCCTGGCTGTCTGCTCAGAAATAGCTCCTGGCAGGTACGGGGGACCATATGGGACACCGGGATTCGAACCAAACACCTTAGGTCCTGGATCAGCTGCTTGCAAGGCAAACGCGGCTGTGCTATCTCTCTGGGCCCGAATATGCTTATTTTTAATAGTGTTCAAATCAACATTTTTTTTTGTCTTTCAAATCAACATTTTTAGTGACACACATTTCTTGGAACCATATTTTAAATTTTCCATTATTTTAATTGTTATAACTAAATCTACTAAATATGAAAAACAGAACCAAGGTTAAAGGGCTTTGGTATACTAATCACATAGGTGGTTATTAATAGTAATTAGAGAGAAAAAGTGAAATCATGAAAAGATAATAAATAATGAGACATGACTAAGGTTGAAAAAGGAATGATTAAACAGTTCTGACCCTGAGATCATTCATAATGTAAGAGTTTTGATTCTATGATTAGAAGAAAAGTAAGAGTTTGCTACTAGACACTTAATATCAACTAGAAATATTTAAATTTTTCTGGAATTTGAAACTTAAATAAGTTGCAAACTATCAGATATTTATACTTCACTCCATTTGGAAAACATTGGCTTACACGAGTCCTGGTTTAAAAGTTTCTCCTGTATTAAATATAGGAAGGCTTGTTCTAAAAAGAAGTTCACAGGATCAATAAGGGCAAGTACAGAACAAATATTTTTGTCACTTAGATTTCTTCCTGTTAGAAAAATAAACTCTGAAAATTAAAAGCTAGTTACAGATAAATATGGTATAAAGGTCAACAGCTTTACATCTTGAAAATCAGAAATTAGAACTCTAATAGCTTTTTTAAATGACAATCAGGGCTGGCAAGATATCACAGTGGGTAGGCACTTGATTTGCACCTGGCTGACTGGTGCAATCCTCATCATTCTATTTAGTTACCTGAATACCACTAAGAGTAAGCCATGAGTGAAGAGCCAGGACTAAGGACTAAGCCCTGAGCACTGCTAAGTGTAGGCAAAACAATAAGTAAATAAAAAAACCAAAAAGTTTTAAATTACAGTCATATTAAATTAAATTAACTTTCAAGTTCATTTTGACTTCTTCATGATATAGCAGGAAAGCAAAAGGTTTCACTTGTCCCTCAGCTTGACTTGCTTTATACCTAAGTTCACTATTTTTAGAGGGCTTTTCTCCATTTGGAGCCTTTTTTTCTGCACTTGATCATAGTTTAATCCCCCCATAATATTCACCTGTGTTTCTTCTCATCTTCTGTTTCTTTTATTCCTCACAACCATTTATATTTTTACGACTTCATATTTTGAAGATTTTAATGTTGTTACATATTATTAATTTAATCCTATATAAAATAAGCAAGATTTATTTGGGCCCCTGAATCAATATGTGTTGACTATATCCATCAATGTGTTCTGAACATATCCTTGTGAGTGTGTTTTGAATATATCCATAATTTTTCAAGTACTAGTTATTCAAACTGTTATAGGAAGTAAGCTGCAGGACCAGTAGTCTAGCTGATCTGACTTCACATCTTTCTTACTATTACTAGTACATTATTAAACCATACACATGACAGAAATTATATTCATAGCTTTCTCAAATGACTGTCATAATAACAAATTAACTAGCAAAGTGACAATGTGGTTCCTTAAAAGACTTTCAATCTCATGGTGGGAAAAAATAAAATAATAATTACTGTATAATTTTAACAATTCAGATGATCATTTTAATGATTTAAACTGGGGATCAAGTCAGCTCAATGAGTGTAAATGGGTTTCCTCAATTTGATTAGGGAAAGAATTATCTTGTAAAATGAAAAGGATTTAGACATTAAGAAGTGCTTGCTATTTGTGGATAAGAGCAATTTGTGCTGAGGAAGGAAACACTGACAGGTTTAGGAATAGGTTTAAACAAAAAAGACCAATAATAATATTATAAATTATGAGTGTCAGAGTGAATGCACTGTGGGTAGGGAGTTTGTCTTGTACATGGCCAACTCAACTTTGATTCCTGGCCATCTCATATGGTACCCTGAGCCTGCCGATGATAATTTCTGAGTGTAGAACCAGAAGCAACTATTGAGCACCACCAGTGTGGCCCCCAAACCAAAAATAAATATATAAGTATATATTATAAATTACATAAAAAGTGAAAGACATTAAAAGAGTAAGAAATTAAAAGGAACAAAGAAATTATACAAAGGTGTGGTACTTGCCACATCTGACCCCGTTTCATCCCTACACCATCAGGAGTGATTTCTGATCACAGAATAAGGAAGTAGCACAGATAGCTGTGGACCAAAAACAACAACCAGAAAAAATAATGTTAGGGAGTAAAATTATTGTGACTTCATGTAGTATTAGTAATAGAGATGGAAAGGACTTTAATAGAATATGGGCAAGGATGGGTATATATGTAGGTAAGATTGGAGGTTAAAGGAAAGTATTTTATTATTAAAATTTATATATAAAAGTTATTATTTTATGAGTAAAATAAGGGAAAAATTCCAAAGAAGGGCCAACTGGAAAAAAATATAATGAGATTTTAGAAAGTGTTAAGGATATTGTTGAGATTGAATGCCAATCATTTGCAATATCCACTGTCTATAAAAATGGTTATTTTCTCCTGAATTATAATCAACCTAACAATAGAAATGAGAAATAGAAATCATCCTATAAGTCATAAGTGGGTTATTGGGTTCAGGTACTAATAATACATTTTAAAAAATATTGAAGTGATTGAAATGAAGAGATTGTGGAGTCTTAGTCACAGATAATGGAAGCAAAGCCAACTGGAGAACATCTAGGAGCAAAGAATTGTAAATTCTTCTCTTTGTTACCAATACCTATAGAATCCATCAAATGCCTTAAGAATCCCAGAACTGAATTACTTACTACAACTTGATTAGAACTTATCACTACCTTTACTTGGAGAAACCCTAAAAGACTCAAGTTCTTCAATTCTCTATCATTTTCAATAGTAGTAGCATAAATATAAGGCAAAATTCTATTTTAATGGTACTGACCTCTTAAATCAGGGAAAAGATGGAAAAGAAAATAATAATTCAAACCTGATCCTGTTACTCTTTTCCCTTTTCCCTTGAAATATGAACATCTATTGCTTCTCTCAACATTTTCTTTCTCATTTTCAGAAGTCCTGTAAATGGAGAAAGTCAAGATGCTGTCAAGCACTCAGATGGTAAGGGACAAATAGGTGTTCTGTTATTTTATGACCTCAGACTCAGAAGTTTAATTATACTTTTAATTGTCCTTTTAGGAATTGGATCATTAATATCAATATAAGTATATAATATTTGTACTACTTGTTTTATCCTTTTGTCTTTATGACCTGATCCTATTCCTTACCTCACACTAAAGCAAATATTTTAATTTATTGAAAGTGTAGATAGATGTCTTTGGTGGTGAGAAATGTGCACCGGTGAAGCATGTTATACAGTGTATGACTGAAACTCAATTAAGAACATCTTTGTAACTGTGTATCTCCTGGTGATTCAAGTCAAGATTTATTTATATAAAAATAAAATAAAACATCAAAGGGGGAAATAACTAGATGTCTGTATATTTTCTTCTAATACAATTGTGTGAATACATTTATTTCAACTTATATGAAGATAAGCTTATAATTTTCTTTAATCTTATCTTTATTAAGTATTGTGGTTTTAGTGAAATTCATGCTCTATGTATATTTATTTTGTTCTGTAAACCACTGCCCTGCTTGGAAAACACTTCATAGTATGCATTCCATGCATAGACATTTTCTTTTCAACTCACTGAAACACATGTATGCTTTCTTGTCCATAACCCCATGGTGGACCTCTGGAAATTGAATAACCCAGCAGTAGATTGTTGCTTATAAGCTATTAAATAACTGTCTGGCCTGTGAAGAATGGGGTACCCTAATTGAACTATGTATGTTCTTACTCCCATCAGCGTTCTAGTGTTGCCAGACTAATATGTATATAATAATATCTCATTTTAAATTCAATCAACAATTGAATTTTAGAAACGTTTACTAATTTTTGTGGTTTTCTTCTCTCTTTTAATGCCATACCTATCCTTTGAAGCTTGACGGGCCTGATGTATTTTTCTGATTGACTTGCACAAGTCATTTATATTCTAAATATTAATACTTTCACATGTGATGTGAACATTGAAAAACCTTTTCTCATTCTATGTTATTAATTTAGCTCATGCTATTCATCAAAGAACATATATTTGATATAGTCAAATTCATTAAAATTTAATATGATGTATTTCTGCCTTTAATTTTGTAAACTAGCTTTATCCCTTAGAAAATTAAACATCACACGGGGGCCGGAGAGATAGCATGGAGGTAAGGCATTTGCCTTGCATGTAGAAGGTGGAATCCCGGCATCCCATATGGTCCCCTATGCCTGCCAGGGGCGATTTCTGAGCACAGAGCCAGGAGTAACCCCTGAGCACTGCCGGGTGTGACCCAAAAACCAAAAACCAAAAAAAAATTAAACATCCCATACATTCTTCTTTAGCCCCAATTTTAAAATTTCTATGAATGTTCTCTTTTTTCCCTATAAATTCTATCCCTGATTTTCAATGTAATTTGATCTCTTTGCACATGACCTATGAGAGTTACTAGAAATCCTAATTTATAATTAAGGAGCCAGTTTTATTATCATAATCCGATAAGCTATTTTCTCCATTAACTTGTGTACCAGCTTTATGCTCCATAAACTCTATGTGTCTGTATATTTTGTTATATTTTCATTATATATACATATCTATGTAAATTTAACTTTTAGTTCTATATGCTATTCCATTATTAGTCTAGTTTTCTAATACTAGTATCGTGTTTATTAATATTGATTTTCCTTAAAATTTGATTAGTTTATATCACTAAACACTTAAACAGTAAAATATTTTAATCTAATTAATTTGATTTTGTTTATAAAAGAAAACCATATAGGGGCTGGAATGGCTGGAATGGTGGCGCTAGAGGTAAGGCATCTGCCTTGCAAGCCCTAGCCTAGAATGAACCGCAGTTCCATCCTCCAGTATCCCATATGGTCCACTAAGCCAGGAGCGATTTATGAGCGCATAGCCAGGAGTAACCCCTGAGTGTGGCCCAAAAACAAAAATAAAAAAATAATGATTGAGAGCAACAAAGAAATGGGGACTAATAAAAAAAAAACATATAAAACAAATAAATAAAAGTGCTAGCACTTTGTAATTTCTTTTTTTATTTTTACTGAGGTACCAGGATTTTTAAAATTATTAATAATACTGGTTCATGACTACAATATTTCAGCTTCATACCCACTACCAGAGTTTCAGCATCTCTCTACCAATGTTCCTTCCATCTACCACCCATTAATTAACTCAGTTCTGGAGGTTAATTTTGAAGTTCTGTTGCCTTTGCCCATTTGTTATTTCCTTACTATGTTTCTTTTTAAGATTTTTTATTTTTGCTTTCAAAATATTAATAATGGCTTCTCAAGGACTTAATTCCAATAACCACACCTTACAATGTTTTTTTCATGTTTTGCACATAAGAAAGATCATTCTGTCCTTATGCCTTTCCTTCTAACTGACTTCACTGAGCATGATACTATCTAGTTTCATAAATGGTTCAGTGAACTGCATGATTTTATTTTTTCTTTTATCTGAATAACATTCCATTGTGTGTATATGCCACAATTTTTTAATCTAGTCATCAGTTCTTGGGCACTTGGGTTGTTTCCAGATGTTAGCTAATGTGAATAGTTCTGCATTCAGTATAGCTGCACAAATATCTTTTAAAAATAATATTTTGGAACCATAGTATAGATGCAAAAAAATGGAATTACTGGTTATATGGAAGCTCAATTCTCTGGGAAGTGTCCATTTTGTTTTCCAAATGTTTGTACCATTCAATATTCCCACCAGCAGTGGATGAAGGGTCCCTTATCTCCATAGCCACACCAATCCTGATCAGTTTTGTTCTTTGTGATGTGTGACAGTCTCACTGGTGTAAGGTAATATCTCATTATTGTTTTTCACAGTGGCTGAAACAGTTCGTATTAACCTCTTGTAATAATTTCCCAATATCTTTGTTCTACACAAGCCCACTGAAGCAGATGTGAATGCTTTTTATTTAGAACTCAAAGGTTTTATTTTTTAAATTTTATCAAAGTCAGTAAATTATGGGTTTTGTTTGTTTGTTTTTTTGATTGATTGGTTGCTTTTGGTTTTTGATACTCCAGGGTTACTCCTGACTTTGCACTCAGAAATTGCTCGTAGCTCTGGTGATCATATGGAATGCCGGGAATCTAACCAGGATCAGTCCTGGGTTGGCTGTGTGCAAAGCAAACACTTTACCACTGTGCTATCACTTTGGCCCAGTTAAATTATTTTATATCTAAGTTATAAGTACTAAAATACAGGTATTTTAACTTACCCTTTATAAGCATAAGTTATTATGAATTGTTCTGAGAATTTTGTTCCAATTTTGTATAAAATGCTTCTTAATTATAGTGCTTTTAATTTTATTCTTTGTTTTTTAACCCTTTAGGTGCTGGAAATATAGATGAGGTCAGATCTCTTTTCTTCTTATACTATATTTCTGTGAATAGTGATTATTATGATTTATTCTAAAGGTATAAACCAAATTAAAATTTGCATGAGAAATTATGATGGTTTTGTTTATAATTTACTTACCTAAAATATTTTAAACATAAATACCAATCAGTGATTAATAGTAATATCATAGAATTGACCATGACTTAATTCTAGCTACACATTTGGGATTGTACAGAAAAATATAAAGTGAGATATTTTGTGCTCACCTTCTCTGTTTATTCTTAAAAGGAAACCATATTTTTAAAGCCAACTTTGCATGCACTTAAATTTCAACCTGTTTTACTAAGTATTTGATCAATGAAATATGTATGTGCCCTTTTGAATAATTAAAATTTATCATTTTTCATGTCTTACTTATAGGAAGAGAGTGAAGGAGAAACCTATGAAGACATGTATGTTATACTTTTCATCTTATTTTCCTTTAAACATTATTATAATACTTGATTGTGTGAGATTGCATATAGAACTTCAGAGGAAAACATTGACTGACATTTAATTAGCATTTTATTTCAGAAAAAGGATTAAATATTCTTTACTTTTCTAAAATTTTATAAAGAACTCTCAAAAATCCATTGGTAAAGAGTTTAGAGACATATAGACTACTAAGTCCATTATAGGCAAGAATCAAAAGCCAAGAAGCTGCTTTTTTCCCCAGTGTGTGTTGTGAATTAATTTATATAGTGTAACTTCCTCATATGGGCATTGCTCACCTCTCTCAGTGTTATAAGAAATAAATCAGCAAGGCACAGATGCCAAAGTAACAAGAAAAGATGAAGCACTGAAGGGCTTTAAAATGAGTTTTAATAGCCCAGGATCCAGACATTTCTTGAAAAGTATAAATAAATATGGTTTTGTGATGACTCAGATATCTACATTTTCCTGCCCAGCCTCTTAGTCAATAAGTTCTGACTAATGTTTCTGAGACAAGGTTTATATGTATGTTCTGTACCTGTAGATGCAAGCTTGTAGAAACATATTAATTCCACTCACGCAGATCTGAGTAAGAACAGAACCTTTATAAATAATGATTTCCACTTGCTAGCACAAGTACTAATGGGAGTGGGCCAACACATAGGTGCAGTAGTTAAGGCCATACTTGGCATGCATCTGTTTCCATATCCTGGAACCCTAATACTAAAAACATCAGCCTGGTTTGAACAAGAATCATTTGGAATAGGCAGAATCCCCTAAGTATAGCTTAATTAAGTATAGCTGCCCCCCCAATTAACTAATAGGAAGCAGAAGCAGAACTATTAGAAGGTATATTCAGTTATATGTTTCCACAACTTTTAATAATATTCACATAGCTGAGAAAGTTAATAATCCATGGTCATTAACTAACATCTCTACTAAAGATATTGTCTTCTATGTGGATAGAGGCCGCTCTGGATAATGAACTTTTAGTACATCAACTCTTGGAAATGCTCAAATAGTTGGACAATTTTTATTCACAGAGAAGCAACCAAAGAACGAGAAAAGAAAAGAGAAAAGGAGGAAAAGAAGAGACTAGAACTGGAGAAAAAAGAACAGAAAGAGAAAGAAAAGAAAGAACAAGAAATCAGGAAAAAGTTTAAAGTAAGCTTTCTTACAGATGGATTAAAAAAATATAAGAGCCCCTTTATAACTCACAAAAAGGGACACCATTTTGAAACTATACATGATTGTTTAAATGATTATTTTCTAGACAAGTACTCATCTTCAAAACAGTAATTTTTGCCTAATGCATTTTCTTATACCTGCATAAGAATTATGATACAAAAAAAAGAATTATGATACAGTATGTGACCAGAGTGATAATATAGTGCTTGCATGTGACTAACTTCTATCCCCAGCATCTCATATCCCATCATATCCCACCACCAGAAGTGATCCCTAAGCAACATTGGGTGTGGCCCCAAAATTATAATACAATAAAATCCAAATAATCTGTGATTACTTATATCCAGTGGATGTTCAGGAAATCACATGTTGATTGAATGAGTGAATACTCACTTACTCAAGCCCATCTTTGCTCTCCTCATTACGTATTTTCATATTTTCCTACTTAAAATTTTATTTTAAGATATAGATATCACAGTGACATATATAATTGAGTATAATAAAAAACAAATGCCTTCAGGTGAATTTATTTCGTTTAAAGCTTTTATAAACTACTCCAAATATTGATCTTTTACATTTTTACCTTTATTTTACCCCTGAGCATCACCAGGTGTGGCCCAAAAACCAAACGAAAAAAAATAATTTAAGGATTAGAAAATTAGTGGTTTAGGGTTTACAGTCTAAACTAGATTATTCCTCTAAATAACAGAAACAGACTATTAATTTTCTTTTCTTGTTAAAAATTTTAATATAGAGTATGTAATATGGTTACAATAGTGTTAAATTGTGGTATTGGTATACAAAGTTACTGCACTCCACACCCTCCAAGGTACCCAAGATCTACACCCCTCTCCTTCTGTCACCCCTAGTCTGATCTTCATTCATTCATCACCTCAAGCTCTTTTCTTCTCCCACTGTCTAGTAATCAGTTTTGTAATCTGTGCCCAAAAGTTCATATTTATTTGATACTGTCTATTCCTATTTTGTTTCTATGCCACAGATGTATGAGATCACCCAGTATTTGTTCTTGTCCCTCTGATCTCTTTTTTCTATTTTTTTTCTTTTCTTTTTTTTGTTTTTGGGCCACACCCGGCGTTGCTCAGGGGTTACTCCTTGCTGTCTGCTCAGAAATAGCTCCTGGCAGGCACGGGGGACCATATGGGACACCGGGATTCGAACCAACCACCTTTGGTCCTGGATCGGCTGCTTGCAAGGCAAACGCCGCTGTGCTATCTCTCCGGGCCCCCTCTGATCTCTTTTAATTAATATAATATCTTCCAGTTCCATCCATGTTGCAGTAAACAGCATGATTTCATATTTTTTACAAATATATAAAATAGCTACATAATATTTTTATTATGTAAAGTTATTTCCAGAATGTTGTTTTTATTTATAGCAGGTAACAGCTGCTTCTAGTTTATGTAGCAAGTACTACAAAGAGAAAATGCTTTTTACTATGAGTATAAACTATTACCATCAACCTACCTTTCTTTTTACTGTTTTAGACCTATATAGAACCAGATCTATATAGAATCATAAATCAAACTACAAATGGGGAAAGTGTTCATTTTCCAGACAGATTGCTAACATATTCCACAGAAACACATAATATGCAGCATGGCTTGTTATACAAGAGTATTCTGGTACTAGTGACTTCTTTTGCAAATCTTTTTCAGAATTTCCATCACCCCTGTCTCCTGGACCCCACTTGTATGCTTTCTTGTTCTTTGCTGGACCCGACGACCTCTGTGATTTTTTTTCATCTCTTCTGTGATGGAAACAGTCACTAAGAATGCCATTCATCCTCAATTTCTAGTTCAAAGCATGAATGTTGAAAATAGGCAGAATGGCAAATTAGGGACACATCATTCAAAACTGCATTCCTTAAAGATTTTTCAAATAGGAAGAAAACCTGTTGTGATTTTTTTCACTTCCCTTTGCAGCTAACAGGCCCTATTCAAGTCATCCATCAGGCTAAAGCTTGCTGTGATGTCAAAGGCGGAAAGAATGAACTGAGCTTCAAGCAAGGGGAGCAAATTGAAATTATCCGCATCACAGACAACCCTGAAGGGAAATGGTTGGGCAGAACAGCAAGAGGGTCGTGTGAGTGCAAATACTGCTGTGACTTCAAAGTGTTTGCTTTAGAAGCCAATATTAAATGTTCAGATTCTTCCAAATTAAGGTAGGGCTATGTGGCACTTAACAAAGATGGAAGATTTTTAAATGACAGGGGCAAATATGGGTTCTGTCTTTACTTCATCGGTGCAATTCTTTTAGTGGGGAACAATGTAAATATTTACAGAAAGAGGCTAAGAGCCTTGATTTCTTTACTATTTAAAAGGCTAAAAAAGATCTACATCAGTCCCTTGAAATCTTTAAAATCGACTCTAGTCTTAAACAACACCGTAAGACTTTTACAAAATATAGTAAAACATGTGTAGTGAATCTAGCAATCAGAATTGCAAGCAAAGTCAGGGATAGGAAAATATTTTCTGCCAAGGGACATTGAATTATTTATAATATTATTCGTGGAGCATATAATAATATATGCAGATGGACAACAGGCAGCCAACAAGATGCATACTTGTCTGTCTACTTATGGACCAGAGCCAGATCACATGATCCAGGGGCTTTCTACAATCCTTTGGTCTGTGTGTTGCCAGTCCCTAAAATAAATAAGAGAAATTTTTACAAAGAAAATGTACAATTAGCATTTTATTGACAACTTGAATATATTTAAGCTCCATTTACCTGAAAATGAATCATTGTCGTTTGGCAGATGGCTATATTAAAACAACTGCCGTAGAGATTGACTACGATTCTTTGAAACGGAAAAAGACATCTCTCAGTGCCCTTTCATCCAGACCTCCAGAAGATGACCAGGATGTATATGATGATGTCGCAGAGCAGGACACCAAGAGCAGGTATGTACAGATATGCAAAACTAATGAAACCATCTTCTGGTCAGAGAGGATCTACTTTAAGATCCAGAATTTTCTACTATGGGATTAAATGCCATTTAGTGTAACTCTATAGTGGATTTAAGGCAATGTGATACTTTATAGGGTTATCTTTTGCTCTTTCAAATGGGCCATTTGTCAAATCTTGGCAAATGTATGGTCATATTTCAAATTGCTATCTAAGAATCCTCATTCTGATTTTTATCTTAGGGATATGCTTAAAGAAAATAAAATGTTGTAAAGTATGAAGCATAAAGGGTTTGGGAATAGAGGTCCAATGAAAGAGCATATTTCAAAGATATGTGAGGCTCTGAGTATATGTATGTATGTATTTATAATTATATATTAATAAACAATATTATAATATTAATGTTACTGAGAATATATTATTATGTGAATATGTTTATATTAATATTACATTGTTATTAT
Organism: Suncus etruscus; assembly: GCF_024139225.1. Taxonomy (NCBI): domain Eukaryota; kingdom Metazoa; phylum Chordata; class Mammalia; order Eulipotyphla; family Soricidae; genus Suncus; species Suncus etruscus. Next base: position 102,351,750 of record NC_064849.1, on the reverse strand, counting down.
TGTGGCATATTATATAATTATATATTGTTGTTATAATAATGATTAATTTGTTTTAATATATTAAATTATAAGTATTAAAGTATGTATATATCTTTATATATCTGGACAAATACCAAAACTTTTTAATTCTGAAATCTTCAACTCTACATATATTTGTTGCTTATATCTGAAGATAAAAACAGGCCAGAGATATAGTATAAAGCATAAAGTGCTCACCTTCCATGCAGTCACTTCAGCTGCAATCTGGGTTTGATCCTCACCAGCATCCCCTATGATCCCCTAAGCATCCTAGGAGTGATCCTTGATTGCAGGGCGAGGAGTAAGCCCTGAACACGGAGCCAGGAATAAGCCTTGAATATTGCTAGGTATGGGTCAAAAGCCAAATAAATAACTAATAGAGAAATAAATGCTTTATACTATAGCTCTACCCTGTTGTTTTATGGTTAAACTTTAATTTCCTGTCATCACCGGGAGTTCACTTTGACAGGATGGGCAACTGTCATCTCAGTGTGATACTGGGAGGATGATGGCTAAGGAATTAAGCCAGTCATGGCTTGTGCAAGAGGAAATGTTAGGGACTAGAAAGCTGAAAATTCTGGAGTCCCTGGGCCTCGCTGGCAGCACCCTGAGAGTCAAAGATTCTAAGGAGGAAATAGGTACTGTTCTTCCCAGCACCCCCAATCATCACTATTGTTCTGAGCTGGAGGGGACATTTTGTGTGTGTGGAGGCAAAGGTCACCTGATGAACTATAGTTGCATTGGAGGCAGGAAGGACCGCTGCAGCAATGTGTTTCCATAACAACAAAAAAGGAGATGTGGATCTTCTCTCATGAACCTCCAGTATGAAGTGCATTCTTTCCTCCTCTGGCAGGTAGCAGAGGAGTACAGCCTTTATTGCAGAGGGTCGACCAGAGGCAGAGGGTGACCAGACATTTCCTCCATCAAAGGTGATGGAGAGAGAGACAGGACATTTTATGGACTGAGCTCAAATACTGGGAGGGGGTGACCTAAACAGATACCCTACTTCTGTCTAGGCAGGTTGTCCAAATAGGTTGAGGGCTAAAATGAGGAGTGGGGGGGGGGCAGAAAAGGAGGGAGAGGAAGACAGGACTTCCAGAAGGAATAGACTTACTCCATTTCAAAATCTATCTGGAACTTCCTTGAGAGACAGTTTTCATGTGCTTGGGAGCCCCAGAGCATCAGGTATGCCATTGGTCATTGGCCAGTGTGTTATGTTATCATTTAGTCATAAGTGGAGGTTAAGGTTAAGGGTCCTCTTCTCATGACATACTCATTACATTATTTCTGAGGGCTCTTCATCAAGAATGCTGAAAACAACTTCAGAGGCAGGGGCTTGTTTCTGGGGCAACAGAGGGGAAAACAGTCTTCTTTGCCCACCACCTTTTTCTTCCTTGTGTTCTTTTCTCATCTTTTTTTCTCCATGCCTTCTTTTATTTTATCTCTCATCTTCCTTTTGTCATTTAACCTTTTTAATTTTTCCATCTCTTTATTTTATTCCTCCTTTCTTCCAGTATCCTTTACTTTCTTAGGAAAGCCTAATCTCCAAGAACTAATGGAAAAAAAGAGGACTAATTCATCTCAGCTGTGAAGAATCATTATTTATTAATGTCCACTTTGTGAGAGTGGAATGAATCCTTCCCCTGTGATCCAGACACATCTTGTCAGGGCTAGTATTGCCCTTGGGTAAAAGTGTGCCCACTTTCATAGCACAAATTCCAAATGAAAGATGTTTTTATTATTAACTATCAAGAATGTATAAAACTATCAAAATAGTGAAATGGAGCCAGAGCAATAGAACAGTGAGTCAGGCACTCGCCTTGTATCAGGCCAACCCAGATTTGTTCCCTGGCATTCAATATGTCTCCCAAGTCCCACCAGAAGTGAATCCTGAGCACCAGGCCTTAATAGTGAGCACACACCACTGGATGTGGCACCAAAACAAAAACAAACGAAGCTAGTGATATGCTTGCAAGGCAAGAGAAGGACCAGATTTCATCTCATTGTTTAGACTTGTAATGTTGCAGTCTGGAGAGTCCATCTCTCCAAAAGGAATGACTGACAACCTGAAAAGCTTCTTATCCTATTCACTACAAGTTCTTCAATTAGATTCAAAAACCATACAATGTATGCAGAGAAACTAGATCAAAAGTTGGTTTTAGTATAGAAACCTAGTTAGCAAGTCAAGCTATAAATGTGAGGACAACTTTCTGTATATAAATAAGTTACTCTCAGACTGTCTGTACACAAGCATGTCTGTCTACACATATAATTAATATAAACATTTTGTCTTATTTTTAATAAAAAGAAGCATGCACATCTTATCTGAAGGTTAAAAAGAATTGTATTGATAGTACTTTTTTTTTTGTTGTTTTTGGGTCACACTGGCAGCACTCAAGGTTTACTTCTGGCTCTACGCAAAGAAATTAGTCCTGGCAGGCTCAGGGGAACATATGGGATATGGGAAATCGAACCACCATCCTTCTGCATGCAAGGCAAACGTTTTACCTCTATGCTATCTCTCTGGCCCCCTTGATTTTTAAGCTAATGTTTATACTTAAAGAAAAATAATAACTCTATGAGAAAAGAAATTATTTGCTAAAAAATGTAACATTTTTAATAATAATGATTCTTTCCCAAAAATAATACTCTGATCTTCATTTTATTGAGTCAACTGTAAATCACCTGTAAGTAGTTGTAAATGACAGGCCTTAGTAAACATAGCACCAAAAGTATCCTATATTTAATAAAATAAAGGAGGATGCATATTGTTTTCATGCTCAATAACTTAAACAAGCCTTGTACCACAATATTTACAAAGATCAATTCCCCTTGATAATATAACACATTATATTATATGTAAGTTTAACATGAAAATTAAATACAAAATATAATTTCCATGCAAGTTTTATATTTGAAGCTGCAGCCCTTGCTGGCGAGCTTTACTAACAGAACATGCTTTGTCCTTAGAGAAATGGAACAATAATGAGCCTAGCTGGCAGCTTGCTCCAGCAAGAGTGAAAGGAGGAGGCCCCATCATCTCCTCTCTCCTCCTGGTGCATCCTGGTACCTCGCTCTCTTCCCTGCTCTTCGCCCCATATCTCCAGGGTTAGGAAGGCTGCCTATGAGATTCAAATTCTGAAGAGGCAAGGGACCAAATACCCCAGATTCTAAAAGCTGTCCTTTCTTTATACTGAAGACAGTTACTTTTGTATTAAATATGAAATACTGAAAGAGAAAGTTTAAAAAAAAAAAAAACCACCACTCCATCACATAACATGCTCTCCACAGCACATAACTCTTTACCTCCCTTTAACTTTTCCTTTATATCTTCCCATCTCTTTTCTCACAGTCCTCTGCTTCCTCTCCACCACTAAATAGTTTGTATTCTGAGCTGACCATTTTAGAAAGTTAAAGAATTGCTCTGGGAATGAAATAATGTATGGTGTTGCTTCTGATTTTTAGAACCCTGGTTTTAGAAATTGGCTGGAAGAATCTGCAAGATGAAATGAATCTGCCAGAATGGCAACCACTCAAAATCACAACTCCACAGAATTCCAGCTGCTTCCTTCAAGCTCACAGGGAAATAGCTTAGAAAATGAATGTGATGATAGCATTTAAGAAAGTGAAAAATGGGCCCTGAGCAATAGCACAGTAGGTAGGATATTTGCTTTGCATTGCTGCCATGGCTGACCCAGATTTGATCCTTGGCATGCCATATGATCTCCCGAGCCTGCTGAGAGTAATTTCTGAGTGTAGAACCAGAAGTAATCCCTGAGCACTAGTCAGTTATGGCCCCACAACAAACTAGCAAAAAAGTTAAAGATATTCTAGACCTTATCAGAAGTAATTTTCTCGGGGGGTGGGGTGGTAGTGGTGGTGGTGCTGGTGGCCGGAGAGATAGCACAGAGATAGGGCATTTGCCTTGCATGCAGCCAACCCAGGAGGGACCCAGTTCAATTTTAAAAATTGTTAATGCTATTTAAAAAATAGTTAATGCGATTGGACCAAAAGTAAAATGTTGTTGTAAAATATGGAAAGATAATAGAATTTGATGCAATAATGATCCTTGCTCTTGATTTTTAATTAAGTCTATCTATGAAATAATATTATATATAACAGTAAAACTAATTATGGCAAACTATTAGAAGCAAAAATTGCCATTATCTTTGCAAAAATTGTCATTATATTTAATGCTTATGTAGTGCTGGCTCTCACTTGATTTTTATTGAGTTTGCTTTGTTTTATTGTTTCTATTACTCTAAAATCCAACTTTTCTTTCTCTTTACACGTAGCATGCTGATAACTTTAAATTGGAATTTCATCTTATAAGTGATATATATGTGTACATCTTTTTTGATAGCTAATTTATGTTAAATTAATTTGTATGAATTTTTTTTCCAGCCACAGTTATAGTGGAAGTGGAGGTAAGTCATATACTTTTGTCTATAATTTCTCCAATAAATCTTAAACATTTTGTGTATTTTCATGACAAAATGCTTTTAATTACAAAAGTGAAATTATTATTGTGAAAGAATATTATGCTGGGAACCAATGACCTTGCTTGAACCTTAGCCAATGAATAACTTTAACCAAGTTACTTCTAAGTTTGCTGTAAGACCTAAAGTAGCTATACATTCTCAGTGCCCAGAAAATTCTTCATTTTATGCCAAATATTTAAGTATGATTATAAGTTAATATATACCTTCCAGAGTATGCTTGTATGAATGACAACTTATTTTTTTTCTGATTAAAAACACAATTTTTTTCCATAATGGCTTACATGTCTTTCACAGTAGTATTTTTAGGTACATATTAACATTGAATCAGGGGAATACCCATCACCAACTATGTCCTCCCCCCATTCCAGTTCCCTTTCTACAACCCATATATCCCACCATCACCCCCCCCGGGCTGCTAGAGTAGGTGGACCCCTCTTTGTCTGGCTTACTATTAGTGATCACATATCTGTTTGGTCCTGGAACCCTCCCTTGTTTCCCCCACTATTTAAGAGGCAGAGCTAGAAAAATCGAGGTATGTGGTTTTGTTTGAAGAAAAGAAAAGCAATAGATTGGGGTACAAAATAAGAGGGAAAAAAAAAGAAGTCAAAAGTCAAATACGCTGAAAATGGGCAGAGTCCCTAGAGGCTTCCAACTTCAGTTTGAGAGAGGACGTGAAAAAGGGAATTGAAATACCACAACAATACAGAAAGAAATATCGAATTAAATAATGGTGAGCACTACAGCAATAAAGACAGGCACCACACAATAGTCTCAGTTCTGAAATCAAATCATGCTCGAGTGCAAAAAGAAAGAGAAAGACCAGGCAAAATAAAATAAAATAAAATAATATTGGAGACATCAACCGTAATCTCCACACCAAAATAAAGACGTCAAAAAAAATCAATCGATAAATAAACATGTGGAAAAATTATTGTTTTGTGCTTTTTTTCCCCCTCCTTTTCTTTATCCCCCTGCATAGGCACAGTAACTATTGGGGATATTGTAAAGGGAATTCCCTTGACCTAGGAGATACAGGGTTTCTCGACCCCTGAAGTGTATTGTCATGGGATTAACTCTAGACTCCTCGCATGATCATTTACTCTCCCCTTGCTGCTTTCGTGGTGTGTGGAAGACTTCTGCTTTGTCTTGGATGGTAAAATCAGACCTCTGTTTCTAGAGATCTTGGTGGCTGTGCAGCTCAGGGAATGGAGTTTATGAAGTCATTCTTTGTGGTTCTAGCAGTTATGCTTCTTCAGTGTCGTTTTAATCCATCTTCTGTAGATGGTGTTCTTGGTCGTTATGTTGCTCCTAGAATGGAGCCTGGGATAAAGTCTTTCGTTATGTTTCTGGAAGACCCGTACAGTTGCGGTAATGACAACTAATTTTATCTCCTTAATTATAGCTCCTAAAGACCCCTGGTTTACTTATCAATGAATTAAGAACATTTTAATGACACCTAGCTGCTTATATTCTTCTATTGAAGTAAATTTTAAAATTTATTATTCATACTTCTGCAGATACAGCACTAAATAAATAGAAATATTTATAGAATAAATAGAAATATTGTAGAAACATTGTGGAAAAATTAGGATCCTGAGCAGAGTAGGATAACAAGTTAAAACAGGAAGTTAAAATATCACTGTAAGGGCTGGAAAGATAGCGTGGAGGTAGGCCGTTTGCCTTGCATGCAGAAGGACTGTGGTTTGAATCCCAGCATCCCATATGGTCCCCTGAGCCTGCCAGGAGCGATTTCTGAGCATAGAGCCAGGAGTAATCCCTGAGCGCTGCCGGGTGTGATCCAAAAACCAAATACACACATACATACATACATATACATATATATATGTATATATACCACTTTAATAAAATGAAATACAAGACAGAGCTGCTTTTCTTTTTTGCAGCTTTCATCAGTGTTTATAAGTTGACTTTTTATTCATTTGCTTTTTTTTTTTTTTTTTTTTTTGAGGGAGATGGTTTTGGGCCACACCATTCAGGGGTTACTCCTGGCTATGCGCTCAGAAATCGCTCCTGGCTTGGGGGACCATATGGGACGCCAGGAGATGGAACCGTGTTCCGTCCCAGGCTAGTGAGCACAAGGCAGATGCCTTATACCCTGCGCCATGTCTTTGGGCCCTCTTTTTTTTTTAACTTATATCTTCATCAATATACTTTTTGAATATATACCACTAACTTCTCTTTATTGCCTCATTTCTCTTTTTTTTACAATAAAATCCAACTTTATATTCTCCCTCATTCCCTTTATCTCATCAAAAGTAAAAGGTGTACAGTCCCTTTCACCATCCCAGCACCTTTATTCTTTTAAATTAATCAGAAAAAACTTTTCCTACTATCTATGTGATATAACAAATAAAGTTGATTTTTTAATTTAAGTAGTTAATATTTTAAGAGAGATGCTTCACTTTGTTCTTGGCAGCATTTCTTATAGTAGCCAAGATAGGGAAGCAATCCAAGTGCCTAATAGATGAATAAAGTTATTGTACTATATGAATACAATGGAATGGTATTTAACTTTTAAAATAATAAAATCTTGGGACAGAGCACTATTACAGCTGGTAGAGCACTTGCCTTGCATGAGGTTAACCCAGGTCCCATCCCCAGAACCCCATATGAACCCTGTGCCTACCAGGAAGTCATCCCTGAGCACATAATCAGAAATAAAACTTGAGCACCACAAGTGTTGCCCCAAAAACAAGAATAAAATCATGAAAATATAAAAAAGAAAGTGTCCTTTTTGGCAAAATAAATCAAACTTAAAAGACAAGTCCTGGATGGTCTCACTCGTGTGTTATATGAAGAAACAAAGTTAGGAATTAAACAATGGCCATAGATAAACAGACCCCTAGCCTCTGCCAACAAAACTGATTAATAAAGGGGAGAAAGGATGAGGGGGATAGGGCAAGGTAAGAAGAGGTATAGGGATAAGGTGTCAGGCATGGTAAATTTAAATTATTTATTAATACTATTATAAGCGAGGAGCAAGTTGAGGAGGAGGAGGAGGAGGAGGAGAAGGAGGAGAAAGGAGACAATAAACCAAATAAAATGGATGTTTTCTGCATGTAAAAGAAAACAAATTTTGTTTTGTTTTGCTTTGGGGCCACACTAGGTGGTGTTCAGGGGTTACTCCTTGGCTCTGCTTTCAGAAATCACTTCTTGTAGGCTCGGGGGACCATACAGAATGCTGGAGATAGAACCCAGGTCAGCTGCTTGTAAGACAAACACCCTATTTATTGTGCTATTGCTCTGGCTCAGAAAACAAGTTTATTATCAATTTTTGAGTGACCTTTATTTTATCAAATTATAAAACTAACAGATTTTTCCTCCTCTAATCTAAAGGAATATTCCCACCTCCCCCAGATGATGATATTTATGATGGAATAGAAGAGGAAGAAGACATTGAAGGGTAAGAGTGATCAGTAAATTTCCATTGTGTAAATTCTTTACTATATTAAATATACTCGATTTTCATTTCAATAAGAAGCAGAGAATTGTGATCTTTTTACAAAATTATATTACAATGTTTGAATTAAAAACATTTTCATTAGATTAAGAGATGTAGCACACAGCTAATTTTTGGAGAGCTTTATCACTCGATAAAGAAAGCTTTATTGAGTGTTAAAGCTCGACCAAAAAAAGAGAGATTACACCTCTAACAAAATGAAGTAGCATATGATTGAAAGTACTACAAAAACTGTCAAAACAAGTGGAAAAAGAATAAAGAATTATGATGGGATACATATTTCTTCATACTCTTTCAAATTATTTATAATAAGATGTATTTTCATCTTTTATAATATCTCAAGTTTATAAGTTGTATGTAATCCTTTAAACAATAAATATAATTCTAGACAACTCAAATAGATCATATGCAATTTTTTCAGATGCAATTGATAGGATAATATGTAGTCAATATTTAGTTCTTTAAGTATTTAAACTTGAAGTGGCATTTTGAAATTTATTTTTAATTTAATTTTTAATGTAATTTCTTATTTAAAATTTTTATTTAATTTAATCACAAAATAGAGCTGAATTAATGTTTAAAACTTAACCTTGAATGAGCTTGCTCTAATGATGACCAAAGGAAATCTCTCCTAGTAGAAAAAAATACTAATTTTTCTATTACTTGCCTAGTAGCAACAGTATTCAAAGACATGTCCTTGAAGCCTAGTAGCATCAACTTATTTAATAACATGAGTAGACACTGCCTTAATGATGGATACAGTAGAATGACTTTAAATTCTGAATATTCATCCACGTCTTCACATTGCATTGGATCTTCCATTTTGATCAATGCCTGTATGCTCCAAAGCTCCATGCAACAAGTTGAAGAGCAGAGTAACACCTGGCCTTGGGGAATTTTGAAGATGTTCAAGGGAAAAGATGACAAAAAGAAAAGTACACGAGTGAAACCTAAAGAGTCTGAATCAGACAATAATGAAGGTTCATAGTAAGAGTCCACCAGCCAAACCCAGTGCACAATAACGACACTAATTTTAATTTAATCATCTGCTACTAATATTTTATAACCAGTAACAAAATTCTGACAGACGTAAACCATTTGTCATTCTCTATTAACAATCACTTTAATTCATTGTGTCACCCTTAAATATAACATTTATGTAAGAGGAGAAGGTTTTCATACATCATCACATGGGGTAGAGTTAGGTTTTGTTTTCTCTATAAGCATGTAGACACACATACTTCCTAATGCATTCGTACATAGTCACACCTTTGATTTACTAAGATTTTTTTTCTGGTCACACCCGTTTGATGCTCAGGTGTTACTCCTGGCTAAGTGCTCAGAAATTGCCCCTGTTGTGGGGGACCATATGGAATGCTGGGGGATCGAACCGTGGTCCTTCCTTGGCTAGCGCTTGCAAGGCAGACACCTTACCTCTAGCGCCACCTCACCAGCCTGATTTACTAAGATTTTTAAACTTTGGCATCATATCTAAAAGCTCACAATCCTAGTGACACATAATGGTTTATATTAGCTACTCTTAAAATAGTATTTAATTTTTTTAATTAATTGACTAGAAATAAAGGAAACAATTTGGAATTTCTTTTACCTAAATGCAGCACTTAAAGGTTCTTGTAACTCTGTGATATATTAATTCTCTTTGGATAATGATTTTTATATTAATATCATTTAAAAATCTTAAAATATTCTAATATAAAAACTAGACTTCATATTTTCTTTTCCTGGCCCTCACATAGCACCTTAAATATAATTTTATATATATGGATTTAAAAGCTCTTAATAACTTTCTCTAAAATAGTCTTTTTATACAATCACAATACTAAAGTCTACATAGAACATTGATTTTACATATATTTCCTGACTTTGAGCTGTTTTGTGAAACACTATAACAGTATTTCAAAAATTAGACATTTAAAATTTTTTTATTTGGGAGCCATACCTGGCTGTGCTCAGAGATTACTCCTAACTCTGCTGATGGAACAAACACTCCTAGCAGAGCTCAGTGGACCATATATGGTGCTAGAGCTCAAACCCGGGTAGGCTATATTCAGGGCATGTGCTTTTCCCACTTAAAGTACCACTAATAGTTTCCACTATATTATTTCTCCAGCTCCAAGACACTTAAAGTGTTTAAATGAAGATAACAAGAAATCTCTTGATGTAGCAGTGTTGCTCATAGGTTTCACTTAAAAATAAAAGCAGATGGGGCCGGGCGGTGGCGCTGGAGGTAAGGTGCCTGCCTTACCTGCGCTAGCCTAGGAGACGGACCGCGGTTCGATCCCCCGGCGTCCCATATGGTCCCCCAAGCCAGGAGCAACTTCTGAGCGCATAGCCAGGAGTAACCCCTGAGCGTTACCGGGTGTGGCCCAAAAACCAAAATAAATAAATAAATAAATAAAAGCAGAGATGTTATGTCTGCTTCAATTACTCATCACTTTGTTTTTGATGATTTTTAACTAATATTCTTTCACTCTTTCATATGTGTGCACCATTCTTTGAGTGATTTATGTGTTATGTATGTGTCTATGTTTAAAGTTCAGAAAGTAATGAAAGCAAAAATCTTTTGCAACTAAATTTCACTCACTCCTGATTTCAGATCACTCCTATTAATAGTCACTCTCATTTCAGTAGATATTCCTTTCTTAGTCACCATTCTCCATATATGTACATAGTGGGTAAGTGTGATTATGTATAGGTTAATATGACTTTCATTGGATTTTTGACTCTGTATTTTTATCATTTGAGTCAAATAAGCAGTTTACTGCCAGAATTATGCCACAACTACTTCAAAATAGAGTCCATTTTATTTCCTCTGGTATAATAATATAAATAACTAAGCTTCATAGAACAAATATGAAAACATTAGTCCAAGACTATGGGGAAAATAAACCAAGGAATATCTTGACTATTCATTATTAAGCCTAACACTGGAGTTTAAAAACATCTGGCCAAATCTCATATTACTGGATAGAAACTAGAACTTTGTGGAGAAATGGAGAGTAAGAAAGGAATGATGGTCAACAAATTTATTAGTCTATCTACACTTTTACTTATTATTTTACCACCCTAAATACTCCCATTTGTGTTTACATTAGACTGATTATAATTGTTCTGATTTCCTTTCCAGTTTTCCTTCTCCTCCTAAACAATTGGGTAAGTAATAAAATCTAATTGCATATTTTATGTCCTACTTCTTAAAATTAAGGTAGAGGGAAATCATGGTTATAGTACATTATTAGCAGAAGTGTGAAATTACATAATCACTCTGGAGAGTAGTTTCTTAAATGGTAAGTATGCATTTACCTTATTATTTAGCAATTACACTCTTAGGTATTAAAGAAATTAAAGTGCATATCCAAAAAACCCTTTGAAATATGAGTTTTTTTTAATAGTGGTCATGCTCAGCTATGCCCAGAGGCCATGGTCACTCTCAGCAAAGCTCAGCCAGGCTGTGCTGGGGTGTCATTGAGACTGCACTCTGAGGCATTTGGGGGACTTTACAGTACTGGGGGCTGAGCACATGCTTAGTTCATGCCTTATCACTTATCAAGCTGATAGCTTGATCATTTTATGTTTATCTGATGAAATTTTTTAGTATAAGTATAGGAAGAATACACACATGTGTATGCAATATGTATAATTAGTGCATATCTATGTATGTATTAGTAGATAGATGATACATGCATGCATACATACACACATGAATAAGGTGTTCTTCTAGTTTGTTTTTGGCATTGGGGCCTATATACTGCTATGCTCAGTGATCACAGCTAGTGGGATTTATGAGACTCTATGAGTGCTAGATATCAAACCCAGGTCAGCTGCATGCAATACAAGCACCCTAACTACTATATTATTTCTCTGGTCCTGTAAATACAATTTTAAAGTCAATCAAATTTTTTGTTATTAGTAGAAAATATTTTGGCTTTCTATAATATCCACCTCTTAAGATAGTCTAGTGATCCCACTCCTTCACACAAAAACGTTACCTTGCAGTGACACAGCAAAACTATAGTCATTGCAGCACAGTTTACAATAATCAAGTTCTGGGAAAAAATCAAAATGTCCAATGACAGATGAACTAATAAAGAAGTTGTGGTATTTAAAGATAATAAAATAGTACTCAGTTATAAGAAAAGATGAAATCTTGTCTTTTACTACAATTTGGATAGAGCGAGAAGTGGTCCTATTGAAGGAAGTCAGAGGGAGAAAAAAACAGGATAATTTCATATATATTATATATGAAGAAATAGAGCAAGGGAGCAGAAAGTCTCTAAGGATAACAAACTCTTGAGTTTTAATTACAAAACAAGCTAAAAAGCAGGTGGGAGGTGGGGAAGTAAAAGAATGCCTAGAATTGACTTAGGAACAGTGCTGGAAGGTCTCTATTTCTGGAGGTGGTGGGAATAAGTACCTTCTGTACATCAAATGCATAAGCATTAACACTCTTGTTACCACAATTACATTTTTTTAATGTTAGCAAGTTTTTCAGCTGTCTCTTCATCATAATCTGCTATGGAACATCTTAATTGGTGTAGAGGAGACACATTATTTTGTTTTCTTTTAATTAAAATTAAAATATTTTAATCTTTCTTTTTTTTTTTTTTTTGGTTTTTTGGGCCACACCCGTTTGATGCTCAGGGGTTACTCCTGGCTAAGCGCCCAGAAATTGCCCCTGGTTTGGGGGGGACCATATGAGACGCCGGGGGATCGAATCGTGGTCCTTTCCTTGGCTAGCACTTGCAAGGCAGACACCTTACCTCTAGCGCCACCTCGCTGGCCCCATTTTAATCTTTCTTGATGAAGTAGTCTGGGTTGCAATACTGCTAGTGACAGTTTCATGTACATAATTTTATCACTACAACCATCACCAGAGTACATGCTTCTCTCCTCGAGAGTCTCAAAGTCCCTTACTTTTCAGCCCTTAATTCATCCCCAGAAACTCAGAAAGAAAAGGATCTAAGGTTTCCTGGTGGAGTCATGCAGTAATTTAGCATATCTGCCTTGCAAACCTGTGGTCATGAGTTTGAATCCTTGTTGTCCACATCTGCTCAGAACAATCCTGGCAGATCTGCTCTATGAGCTTGACAGCTCTGTTGTCTGTAGTCCTCAGAGCTATAAGTTATTTTCAGTCACAGCACTGCCAGGTATGTGTGAACAGCACAATAAAAAGGGGGACCAATCTCCATTGAGCATCAGAACTAAAATAAGATGTGAGCACCATGTCCAAGAAATGTGATTTCCTGTGAGCACATGTGCTTGCATTGCAGTGATCCCCAGGGAGCATCACAAGTATAACTTGTGTTTCCATCTAAGAGTTCAACCCAAGCACTTTGCAACTAAAGGGAGTATTACTCTTGGTGAGCAGCAAGGCCAACTATGCAGACACCATATAATTGTGACCCGGGTGAATAGCAAAACCATGCAAATATGCAAGTTGCTGTTGGCCTATCACAGCATAGCAAGCACAAAGTGAATAGGAGAATTAGATAAGAAAAAGAAAAGAATCTAAATATTAGGAATAAAGAAACACTGATTCATTATATCCATAAGCTACTTTTCCACCAATATCAATCCTAAAACATAAGAAATTTCTTACTGGGACAGAAAGTATAGGGATTAAGGCACTTATCTGGCACAAAGTGAAGCCATTTCAATCCCCAGCACTGCATTGGCCTCTAGAGCACTTTCAGGGGTGATCCTTGAGAACATAGCCAGAAGTAAACCCAGAGCACCATTGGCTGTGGCCCACCCCACTGCAAAAGAAATGTTTTATTAAAAAGAATTCTGGAAAGAATTTTCCACATAAAGGTGGTGTCACTTGTATTTCTATAAGGTAAAAGTTAATGAGGAACAGATCCATGAGTGAAAAAGAATGATAGCCAGAGGGAGTGGAGAGAAAAAAGCATAACCTTATAAATACAAGATGCCTATTAAGTTAGCACCCAAACCCCAAGAGAATCAGGTTCAATGTTCTTGTTCTGCAGACCAACAACCAGTAACAATCAGATGTTTATCACATTTACCTTTAACTAATCCAGCAGTGAAGGCCAAGGAGAAAATCTTGGCCTGGAGTACCTGCTTTCTACATGCCTTAGAGTGAAACCCTTCCTCAGAGCCAGTAGGTAGAAGCATGCCTGGTCATGCTGGCTATGCACCCCCATACCCTAAAACAAGCATTTTAGTTAAATTATATTGTTTGGATTTATTATATTCAGAACATAATAGTCACCATCACTGACTTATAGTTTCTCCCTTCTCTTGCATTGTTGTCAAAGTTATCATTGCTATGATGACAGGGCAATATTAGTTGTGGTTCACATATACTTGGTTGTGGTAATAGTACAGATCTTCACACTCAGAAGTGCACAGGGAACGCAAGCAGTTGTGCTACTTAGATCTTGGCACATGGGCTACATGCATGCAAAGCAGGTGCTCTCCCACTGAGCTTCTTCATTCCTGGTTCCTTCATTGACAGAGGGACACTTCACAGCCCACCAAATAACAGATCCTCTTCCAAGAGAATGTACCAAGACAGCAGGATGATTTTTGTTGTGGTTGAATCCAACTTTTTAATAAGAATACCATTAATGCCCTTAGCAAACTTTGAGTGAAAAGTACTGTAACATGTGATATTGTGTCTTTTGTTAGGAGATGAAGTCTATGATGATGTGGATGCCTCTGACTTCCCTGCTCCACCTATGGAATTGAGGTAAGGCAAAAGTTCTCATTAGAAAGAAATATCAAAAATGAGATTGCTCAGGATATTCAACTGGAATAAAATCATGGAGCACATGTCTGCTGCCTATGATCCTCTGTCCTCTGCTTGGTCCCATTTTAAGAATTCTTCCAGAATTACAAATAGGAAGCCCAGCCTGATGGCAATCCTCGTCCTCTTTCATCTACTCCTGCTCCTCCTCCTTCTATTCTTCCACTTTTTCCTCCTTCTCCATCTTCTACTTCACCACCTACTCCTTCATGCTCCTCTTCTGCCTTCTGCTCCTCCTCCTCCTTAGTCTTCTTCCCTTTTTCCCCACTTTCTCTTCCTGATGCTCTTCATCTTTTTTTCCTGCTCCTTCCCTCTCTCCTCTATCACCATCTCATTCTCTTCCTCTCATCATTTTTAGAAGTTTTGTTCCTTCCTGATTACTCTCTTTCTTGTGGTTCACTAATGTCTATATCATTTATTTATTTATTCACTGGGAAAATATAAAACGTTTGTCACTTTTTTAAATTTTTTCTTACTTTTTCCCCCCAAAACCATTTTATTTCTTCCCAACCTTTATCAACCAAGTTCTAACCTTGCCTTCCTCCACAAGAAGAGTGCTTCCTTTTATATTTTTATCTGTTGTTTTAAATGTGTTTTAGTTGGGCTAGAGAGATTGCATAGCAGTATAGTGTTTGTCTTTCATGCAGACTAATGGTGGTTTGAATCCCGGCATCCCATATGGTCCACCGAGCCTGCCAAGGGCTATTTCTGAGCGAAGAGCCAGGAGTAACCCCTGAGCAATGCTGGGTGTTACCCAAAAACCAAAAAGAAAAAAAAAGTGTTTTAGTTATATTTTATTTTCAAAGAAAGCATCAGGTTATCAAAGGTTTTATTCAGTTTTTAATTCAGTAGTGTGTGATGACGTTTTCAACTCATGTTAGGTTTCTATTTAATTTGGGGCATAAATTATAAGAAAATATAAGATCAGTTCATATAATTAGCTAGCATTTTTTGGCTCACTGAAGGTATATTTTTCATTTTGGGTATGAATTGTAAGAAAGTATAAGATCAATTTATTCAAATATAGAACCTTTTTAAAATTATTTTTAAATAGAAAATAACACTGTGGGATGCACTATAGATTATTGAGGTTTTATACACTATATAAATGTAAGAATATTTCTTTAGCTTTTTCAAAAACTTTGGAAAGGTAAATAAAAAGATCTTGAACTTGATTTGTGTGTGTGTGGGACCTGACAGTCATGATGGCTTCAGGGAACAAAATGTGGTACTGAGAATCAAATCTGGGTTAGCACCATGCAAAGTAAGTGTCTTACCCATTGCACTATCTCTCCAGCCCCCTATAATATGCTATTTTAAGCTAGTGGTTCTGGTTCTCAAACTTAGTTGCAAGTTAATATCACCTGAGTACATTTTTTCTTTCTTTGTTTTTTTATATTTCACCCAACTGATATTATTTATGTTGTTGTTGTTCTTGGACATAGCTTATATTCTTATAGACTAGTTTCTGCATTATGAAATTGTATAATTTATTACAATTAATTTATGCACTGTTTACATTCTAAGAAAATTATGAACAAAGAACAAAGCATCAATGTAATATAATTTCTTATGTATTACCATTTCATATTTTGAAACAAAACCTATGTGTTTTTCCTTCCTAGTCAAGATATCAAGGCCAAGACACAAGAAAAAGACCTTAAGAAGTTAAAAAAGCAAGAAAAAGAAGAAAAAGAGTTTAGGAAAAAATTTAAAGTACGTTATATTTAATATTATAAAAAATTTCAAAGCAAAAATAGAAATATGGATTATTTTCTAATACCAAAATATAAGAGAAATTATTATAAGTATCTATATACCTTGATTTTCTATATATCTATATATCTTGATTTTCCACAGAATTTTAAATCTAAATTTATTTCTATGTCAAGTTAGAATATTATTATAAACATGTATACACCATAGCAGGAGCTAGAGAGATAGTACATGGGTTAAGGCACTTGCCTTGCACATGGCTAATTCCAGTTAGGTCCATAGCACAATATATAGTCCTCTGCATCCTGCTAGGAGTGATCTCTAAGCACAGCCAGGAATAAGTCCTGTGCATCATTGAGTGTGGCTCTGAAACCAGTATATATTTATACATTGTCATGATCATATAAATTAGTTTTTCGTTGAACTTTGATAAGAACGGAATCCAAAATTAGAATAAAGTAAAGTGTACTATATATTCTTATAGATAGTCCTATTTGGGAACATTAGGTTATTGTTTTGATGTTTTATTTTGTTTTTGTTTTTGAGCTATACCTACTAATTCTCAAGAATTACTCCTGTCTCTATGCTCAGGGATTATTTCTGGTGGTGCCCAGAGACCATATGGGGTTCTGGGGCTAAATCTGAGCTGTCTACATGCAAAGGAAATACCTACTGAAATATCTCTCCAGCCCCAATATAACTATAATTAACAGTATTGTAAAGCATGGTGTTTTTAATTGTGATATATAATACATATAATGGAATATTACTAAACCTCAATAAATAAGTTTTATCTTTTGCATATAGACTAGCATATTCAAGGGTAAAACTTGAGACCAATTATGACTAAAAATACTGAAAATCACATATCTGGGATCTAAAAAAACCAAACTCATAGAAATATAGTAGAATGACAGTATCAAAGGCTGAGGATTAGAGGTTTTGAAAGGAATAAGGACATGTACTAAAAGAACTGGGGCCAGAGTGATAGCACAGCTGTAGGGCATTTGTCCTGCACACAAATATATATAATTAATATATATTATATTTATTATATTATATTATATTATATTATATTATATTATATTATATTATATTATATTATATTATATTATATATGTTATATATAACTTATATTTAAATATATTGTATTAATCAGATATTAATATAATGCCTCTAGATATAGTTAATAAATTGGAGATATACAACACACTGTACAACAATTTCATTATAGTTAACAATAGTGTTATATCAATTTAGACAATTATCATAGACAATATATACACCATAGAAGCTAGAGAGATAGCACATAGGTTAAGGCATTTGCCTTGCACATGGCTGATTCCAGCTCAGTACTACTGAGTGGAGGCTTTTTATTTTTTGGTAAGTGGAGGCTTTCTTAATACACCTATCTACAAATGTACAACTTTAAAACAGTTATCAATAATGTGTCAATAATAATAATCAATAATAATGTATCAGTAATGTACTTTTTTATGCTTGCAGTATGATGGTGAAATCCGGGTCCTATATTCAATTAGAGTTTCTCCTTCCTTAACTGCTAAAAAGTGGGGCAATAGAGATTTACAGATAAAGCCTGGAGAAGCCCTGGAAGTTATACAAAGCACTGACGATACAAAAGTTCTCTGCAGGAACGAAGATGGAAAATGTAAGTCGCTGTTTATGATATTCAACAGAGTTGGTGGCATTTGCTATCATATACTGTTCTAAATGAATACAATTGAGTTCTTGTCCTCAAGGAGAGGAACAGAATAGAATGATCTCTCCCATATGCAGGACATAAAGAAGCATAGTAGGAGAATAACAAATGTCCAAAGATAACAGGAACTGAGATTGGTCTTTAGTTGGAAGCTTATCATGGGTGAGGGGAGAACAGGGAGTGTGCAGTTGGATAGGGAAGGACACTGGGACAGTGGTCGAGAGGGGGGGCACTCTGGTGAGGAGTATAGTGCTGGAATGATTTATACAAGAAATCCTACATTTAGCAGTATTGCAAACCATGATATCTAATATAAAATAAAAAGTTTATTGTATAAAATAAATAAATGTTAATTTTAGTTATTTTATAAATAAAATAGAAAATTTAAGAGAGTTCTTGCCCTCTTTGACTTTTATTTTTAAGCTATTAAAGATGACAGATAGAAATGCTAATTTGTCTAATTTGAAAAGGATGTGCCTGTTTCATTGAAAACCCAGAGAAGAGTTACACAAAAATGTTGTGTTATGTTTAAAAAGCCTGTTTGACTATCCATATCTGTCCAATACACATGGAAGACATAAACTCTGAGTCAAATTTTAATGACAGGAATGTGACTTGAGGATAAATACTGAAGTTAGTTTTTAAAAATAAAGCATAATTGGGGCCAGAGTGGTGGCGCTAGAGGTAAGGTGTCTGCCTTGCCAGAGCTAGCCTAGGACGGACCACGGTTCAATCCCACGGCGTCCCATATGGTACCCCCAGCCAGGAATGATTTCTGAGCGCCTAGCCAGGAGGAACCCCTGAGCATCAAACTAGTGTGGCCCAAAAATCAAAATTAAAATAAATAAAACATAATGATTATATGGTGGGAATATAAACCTAAAGTTATTATGGTGGAGGTACAGTTGGGTGGAATGTGGGTTATGGGAGTAGTTTAGTAATCAAGACTAATAATTTAAAGGCCAGAGAGATACTGCAAGGGGTGCTGCATGTGCTTTGGATACAGCCAAACCCAGTTTGATCCTCCAGTATCACATACATTTGATCTCCCCAGCACTGCCAAGAGTAGCTCTTGCCAGATGTATTTACAAAATAAATAAATAAATAAATAATAACAACAAAGACTCAAAGCTTTCAGAGAATGGATACACAGTGCTCCATGAACAAAGAAATTTCTTATCCAGACTAACATTTTTGAGAATATATACTTAGAAGTAGCATCATGCAGAAAAATATGCACTAAAATATCATTAAAATATTAAAATCTTGGGCTAGAGCGGTGGCACAAGCAGTAAAGCGTCTGCCTTGCATGCTAGCCTAGGATAAATCTCGGTTTGATCCCCCGCCTCCCATATGATCCCCCAAGCCAGGAGCGATTTCTGAGTGCATAGCCAGGAGTAACCCCTGAGTGTCACTGGGTGTGGCCAAAAATCTTCCAAAATTTTTCAAATAATTTAATAAATGTTGACAACTATATCAAATATAAATATTTGACATGATACTAGCATAAAGAAAGTCTCATGATGTAATAAAAGATAAGTAAAAAAGAGCCTAAGATGAAAGAGAATTTAATTATATAGAAACTAGGAGTGGGGCCAGGGCGATAGCACATCAGTAGGGCGTTTGCCTTACATCTCATATGGTCTGTTGAGCCTGACAGGAGTAATTTTTGAACGCAGAGCCAGGAGTAACCCCAGAGAGCTGCCGGGTGTGACTCAAACCCCTCTCCCCTACCCCCACCCCCACACACAAAGAAACTAGGAGTGGTTAGTAGTTCAGTGGAAAAATTAAAAGGGGAGGAGAGGAAAAGTATTAATCAAAATATTAATAATGACCAAAAAAAGTTGATGCATCTAAACAAATTTGCTATTTTTGCTCTGCGTGCAAATATCTTCACATTTTTCACAATCAAGAACTGTTCTAGTTCTGTCATTAGGACCTCTCTTCAGGCCACAAGTATTAGGCACATCTTGTCTAGGATGTGCAATAAAAAATCTTGCCATGCTGTTCTGAGAATTTTGTCCTTCACAACAATTTCTACCATCTGCCTTTAATATCCATGTACATCCTGTGGGGTCTTATTCAAAATGCAAGTTCTAATGCATTAGGTCTAAGTGATATGTATGTAGCATTCTAAGTACCCTAGCTCCAAAGTAACTTTTGCTTCAGGTCCATGGAATATGTTCATAAATAATAAAGATGTGGCTGATCTCATGAACAAATTTTATGAATAAATTTTATGTATATTTATATAAACATAGCATTAACAGTATATATAAATTAGAATGCAGGAAACAGAAGTTACGAGAATGTTACTATCTTCCTAGAAGCTAATGGATCTGAAGCATGAAAGAGTCTTAACCTAATTCAGTGATCAATTTTGTTATCTGTTGTCATTTCTTATATACAATAATTAACTTATTGATAATTTACAATAATTCTGACTTACAAGAATTTATGACCTGATCAAATGATACACAAAAGTATTATATTTTAAAATCATATAAAAACCAAATATAAAGTTGATTACAATCAAGTAATCCATGTAATGTTGTTTTGCTACTACTGCTGCTGCAATACCAATGCACTTCATCATTGAAACCTAATCCCATTAATGTTTTTTTAAATTACTCTCATACTTAATAATTATATTGGTAAAAACTCATGTATGGGTTCATGTGGGAAGGATTTTAATTTGCTTTAGGATTTTCCTTGGTTTGTTTTTATTTTGGGGGCCACACCTGGCAATGTGGCTTTATCCTGGCCTTGCATACCCAAATCAACTCCTACTTGACCACAAGCATGGCAGACACCTTGCCCACTGTAATATCTTTCCAGTCCACTGGTTTGGTTTTAATTGTAAGGTTTTCTTTGGACTGAATCTTGTCTTAGACTGGATTCTCCATTTGGAAGGTGACTCTAGGAATGCTGTAGAAAAGCATTCAGGAGAAAGTAGAAGTTCCCACTTGGATAACTAGACTTTAAACTAGCTGGTTATTCTGAGAGGAAGTGTTGTCCATCCAACAGGATCCAATTTAGGGTTTTGATATTTCATTTCCTGTCTAGCAAAGCCCAAACTCCAAAATCTGTTCCTATGCCAGCAGGAATCATTTAGGAAACTGAGCAAGTGATGAGAAGAGCTGTGGAACCCAGAAAATAACCAGAAATTAATGCATGTTTTGTTAATTTAAAGTTGACAAAAGCACGGAAGTAGGGAGGGTGGAGGTGCCTCTTGGTACAAATTGTCCATTCCTGTTTCAAGTCACTCCTATATTTAATCCTCATATCAGGTTAATTTCACTTTTATTTTTCCTAACCACTTGCTTTTCTAGATTTTTTTAAAATATCTTGTTTGTCCTTCATTCAGCTGTATCCTTACCTTTCTTAATTCTGATCAATTTTCTCACATTCCTCTAGAATGTAGAGAATTACTGTAATCATTTAAACTTCTCTCACCCAAGTTTTAAAACAATCTTTCAAATAATTTTCAGATGTTTTTAATTTTTATTTAGTCACTTACAAACTACAAACTTACTCACAATTGGGTTTCAAGCATACATTTTTTTTCTTTTTCTTTTCTTTTTTTTTTTTTTTTTTTTTTTTTTTTGGTTTTTGGGTTACACCTAGCAGAGCTCAGGGGTTACTCCTGACTCTAAGCTCAGAAATCACTCCTGGCAGGCTCAGGGGACCATATGGGATGCCAGGATTCGAACCACCATCCTTCTGAATGCAAGGCAAATGCCTTATCTCCATGCTATCTCTCCAGCCCCATACATTTTTTTTCAATACTGTTCTCTTCCTCCTTTTTTTAATTGACCAGTGTCCATTTGCCTCCAACTACCAGCCTTCCTCTAAGAGGGGAACTATGTATATATTCAATATCACCTTTCAGCACCACCTCCATTTTCCACTTAAATGTTTTTCTCCACCATAATCTTTTAGGTAATTTCTACTGTCTCAAACAATTCACTCTCAGCACTATTCTCCAAATAGTAGTAGTATAGGGCTAATCCTAACTCTTTTCTAAGAGAAAATTTTTGGGAACCATGTGGTACTAGAGACTTAGCCCAGACCTTCTCTGTGCATTGCATACCCTCAATTCTTTTGAGCAAACTCTCTGGCCACCCCCACTTTTTTGTTTGTTTGTTTGTTTGGTTTTTTTGGTCACACCCAGTGGTGCTCAGTAGTCTGAGCTTTGCGCTCAGTAGTCGCTTCTGGCAGGATCAGGGGACCATATGGGATGCTGGTATTCAAACTGGAGTACTTCCTGTGTTGGCCAGTTCAAGTCAAATGCCTTACCACTGTGCTATCGCTCAGTGATCCACAAAAATTATTTTAAAAAACACAAAATCTTGGGGCCAGAGCTATAGCATGGAGATAAGGCATTTGCCTTGCATGCAGAAGGACTGTGGTTCGAATCCCGGCATCCCGTATGGTCCCCTGAGCCTACCAGGAGTGATTTCTGAGTGTAGACTCAGGAGTAATCCCTGAGTGCGCTGGGTATGACCCCAAACGAAACAAAACAAAACAAAACAAAAAGAACACACAAAATCTTTAGGCAATTCACCAACCTTTTAGGATCAAGCCTCTCTCTCTTATCAAGTGTTTCCCATCTGTAGATGGCACTCCTAAAACACAAGCTACTTGTCATTTCTTAAACAATTTATGCTATTTATTCATCTATATTGCTTTATTCTATATGAAATGTTCAATATTGTCCAGGGAAAAAAAACTCATTTGTAGTCTAAAGTTGAAAACATACTCATGCTAGACTCTAAATACTCGATCACAATGAAATCTTCCCATACCTCAGGTTTTTGGGTCACACCCGGCAGCGCTCAGGGGTTCCTCTTGGCTCTACGCTCAGAAATCATTCCTGGCAGGCTCGGGGAACCAAATGGGATGCCTGGATTCGAACCAGTGTCCTGCATGCAAGGCAAACGCCCTACCTCCATGCTATCTCTCCGGCCCCCAAGCTACTATTTTAATTGCAAATAAAAGTCCTTATTGTTTTACAATCTATTTTTCTTGCTAGACTCTGAACTCAAGAGAATAGCTTTAAGAAATATTCTCAACATCACAGAGCCAGCACATTCTAGTACCTTGTTTGGGATTTGCTGAGTTCAGTATAATAATTTGTAGAGTGCAATTGAATAACTGAGTGAAAGTTTAACACAGACACTTATAAAAAGAGTCTGTTGAATAGTTTAACTTGCTAGAAGAGCTTTACTGTGCTTAGCCTTAGTCACTATGGTTTGTGTATTTTCACGTAGTTGGTGGCTCTAAATTTTTCAGTTCCTTTTCTTAACATCTTCTGATTAGCAGTTAAGGCATTTGTAATCCAACAATACGAAGACTGTAACATTGCCCTTACTCTCAATTTCTTTCTAATTCATCAATGAAAAGAAAGCATAGTTGTTGTTGTTTTTTAAGTAAAACAGGTTTTATTTGGAAACTGAGGAAGAATGGAGAGGAAGAGGATAAAAAAGAAAAAATGTGGAGCTAGAGAGATAGTATAGTGAGTAGAGCATTTGCCTTGCACGCTGCCAACTGGGGTTCACTCTCCAGCATCTCCAGAGCTCACCAGGAATAATTTTTGAATGCAGAGCTAGGAGTAACCCTTGATCATTGTCAGCTATGGACCAAATAGCAAAAAAATAAATAACTAAAACAAAGAGAGAGTAACTGGACTCAGGAGACAGCCTCAGTACACCAGTGTGAGAATACATGAAAGCATGAAAGTACAAATAATAAGAGGCTCTGGAGAGGCAGGCGACATGTGCTCAGGCATCAGGTGCCCAGGCAACACATGCACGTGCCAACATAGCTTTCTTACACACAATTTGTAAATATAGAAATTAATGGTTAAGCATTAAACCATTTTTTCCCAGGCATTATCACACCTGATCAAGTCTTACCACTACTTATAAAAGTCAATTTGTAGATGTTGAGATATTTCTGCCATATTTCTAACTCTTTAGAATTTCTCACCAATATTTATACTTATTCCACAATTGAATAGATCATGAACTTTGAGTTTTCTCACATTCTGTCACTGGAGGAAAAGTTTGTGACAAAAAAAAATTGTAGAATGAGACATGAGCTGAATGTTGTAAGTAGCCAAAATGTTCTGTTTTCTTGGAGTGTCAAAGAAAGGGGGGAAATAAAGCATGTTTCGAATTTTATATTTTCCCAGTTATTTCCTATGCAATTTTATTTCCAAATTTAAAAACGACACATGCTCAAGTGAAGTTTTTCTTTTTAACTCAGAAAATTAAAAATTCACCTGATTTGAAATTCTAGGAAGATTAGGAAGAGAATTATTTTTTTTTGGGGGGGGGGGGTTGGGTCACACCCAGCAGTGCTCAAGGGTTACTCCTGGCTCTATGCTCAGAAATTGCCCTTGGCAGGCACAGGGGACCATATGGGATGCCGGGATTTGAACCACTGACCTTCTGCATGAAAAGCAAATGTCTTTCCTCCATGCTATCTCTCCAGCCTCAGGAGAGAATATTTTTACCCTCCAAGACTGAGGCTGAATCAAGGGCTTCAGCATGCACTCGAGGGCTTTGAGCTATCTCCCATTATATTTTGTATATTTTCTTCATTTACATTATAAGTCCTTTTCCCTGAAAGTGGACATTGTTTCACTTACCTAGGCAAATGTGTATTCATAGTTTTGTTTTTTAAATTGAAAAAATTTTATTTCTGAACTTATTCACAGCCAATGGATGAACCAGGAAATAATAAAAGGCATCATTCTAAATCTAATCAAAATATTGCAATCAAATATTTTTTATTTTTCAAAAAAATTCTTCTTTTGTTTGCTTGATAATTTTCTGTTTATAATGCCCTTCTGAAAGGTGACTCATTAGTGCCAGGACATATCAACACTATGGCACACGAACATTTTGAGAAGAAATTAACTGGCACATATGGGGTTGGGTGTTACTTTCTCACTAGCTCCATCCTGCCACATATTTCAAAACATTTGTTTCAAGTCACTGTGTTCTGTTCTGTGAATGTGAGGGATCCAAATAATAACTGCATATTAAGTAAGAGAATTCCTTAAATAATAGCACCCATGATATGACAAGGTTACTAAACATGGAAGCCATGTACACAACCAAGCTGATTTTTCTGTTTATTTCATCTTTGTATGTAGTTTATTAACATTTTCTATGACAGTTATACATAGAATGTGTGAAAAAGAGAGCTTTTATATCCCCAAAACTATTATTTCTAGGAACTATAAAGGGATGATTATGTGATTTTGACACTGTAATAAATCATGCTTTAAGAGGATTCAATTTTAGCAGAGGTTTTTTTTTTCGAGGTACTAACCAGTAAAACCGATGCTGTATGAAAAGTCATTAACCTTGTAAAAATGCTATATAATAGTAATTTTATAGATACTAGCTTCAAATTGTATCACTTAGGGAACTAAGAGCAGCACAGTGCCATCCATGCTCCATCTCACTGATAGCTTATTTATTATGGGCTCTGAAAGGAATATTGAGCAGTTTTGCTGCTAAATATAAAAAAATATGAAAGATTATGTCTTAGATTTGGTGATATCTTAAAACACCTGCAAGTGAACTATAGAAGAAACTATGTTTAATTAACTCCCTAAATTGGGATCATATGGGTAATACACAAAGAAATAGATTCAAAATTGAGAATGTTGTACTAAGATCTAAAGCTGCTCTATGAAGAAAAACTTTAAATTTAACAGGAAAGAAGTAAAGATTATTAATTGAATGAAAGAAATATGAGAGAGAGAAAAAGAAAAGTAACAGTTAATTTGAATGAAAAATGTGTATTTTCAGACAAATAGAATTACTCTAGATATTATTATTATTATTATTATTATTATATCAGTGTCATAAAAGGGGGGCAGTAAAGGGTTACATAGAACAGCAGGCAAGGTGCTTGCCTTCTATGTGATTGACCTAGGTTTGATCTTGACATCCCAAGCACTACTATGAATGGTTCCTGAGTGTAGAGCCATGACTAACTCCTGAGCACGGCCAAATGTAGCTCCCCAAAAACTTTAATAAAGATTTTTCAAGTTTGTTGTAATTTTTCTTTTTCTTTTGCAGATGGTTATGTCCTTCGTACTTACTTGGAGGACAAGTAAGTTTATTTCTTCTGATTTACACTTGTAATAATAATGTTATGCCTTTTTTTGTTTGTTTGTTTTGCCTTTCTTTAGGCAACATTGCTGATATATTAAAGCTTTATAATCTTTGGGAGTATCTTTAAAACACTATTATACTCATGTAAGTATAGTAAAGGAAAATATAGAAAAAGTTGTTATTTTTTAAATAAAATAATTTTATTTAAGGAAAATGACTTAGAGAAATGAGAAGGGAGAGAAGGAGAGAGATATACATATTCAAGAGAGAATATGGGTTTCTCTAGAAAGGAAAATCTGAGTGCACATCGCAGGTCCGTATGCAGCCAAGTCTCTAGGGTAGAGAACAAGCACAGAATTACAGTTTTCATTTTTTATTTTAAATGAACAAAAAGCACTTCTTCTATTCATTATTATGCAGTTAAAAGCTTTACACATTTGTTGAAGATGGAAAGACACTGCACACACTGGAAATAGATAGGGCAAAGCAACCACACTTTTGTTAAAACTCTGCGTTACATTTGCTGAGAATACAGTTGGTTGAATTGGTCTGGACTCAGTATCACACAGTAAATGCTACTATACCTGTAAATAGTTTGCAGCTTGGTCCCTAATTGAGGGCTTTTCTTTACTCATACCAGACATAGTAGAGTATTAAGTTGCCTTTTTGAAATCATGCCAGAAAAAAAAGGAATCAATGATTCCTCTATTCCTCTGAATAAGACGCTGTCACAGCTTAGTACTGGTGTACTATCAAATGCAGCAAAGAAGTAATAACATTCTGTTCCAAGTAAGCCAGGGTAGGGTTATATATCATTAGGCAGATTTACAGCATAATAAAATCAGAATAATAAAAAAAAAACCACAGCAGATTCACAAATACCTGACAATAGTCTGAAAGAGATAAATCAATACAAGCTAGTGAAGTACCCAAATAAAATAACAATAATAATGCTTTTGTTTTCCTCAGAATCTTAATGCAGGAAGTAATCATGGGGCTTTCAATGATTTTATTTTATACAATATGCATATTTCAAGAAAAGAATGTATACAAATGGTAGAATAGTTTCATTAGGAATTTTTAAGAGGTGAGAAAGCATATTCGCGAAATTACTTTGGGTCTAACTACCTATTGAAATAAATACTTAATAAATTTCAGTGAATGATAGAGAGAAAAAATATCTATCATCAGTTTTCCTCTTAGCCAGACTCCCTCAGTCTCATAGAAAGGATCCAAACAGAAGACATAGCGAACTCACAGCATCTGCCACAGTTGGCAGCTCTTTGAAGAGCCTACTGCTGTTTCCATGATGAAAGCACAGAGCTAGGCCTGGAACCAAAGGAGGGCCTGGTCTATGTGATGAGGCCTCTTGCATTTTTTAATTTTACCACTGTATCCTGCACATCGAGCTCTAATATTTAGAATGCTTTCTATTTTAGTTACCTGTCTATCATCTACTCCTCCATTAGCTTATAAACTGAATTCACAGCTTCTGTCTCCTTTTACATAGGAGGATCTCTGTTGGGTGTATAATAGAATATTTCACAACAGTTCAGAGCCAGATGTAATTCAAAATGTGAAAAAGTAGTTAGCATTATTATTTTGGATGCTGCCTATAACCATAAATGTTTTTAGAGCTATTTAATGTAAAAGATCACTGTGTTAACCATAACTCAGTGACTTCTTTTGTAATATATATTGTGATGAATATTTATAAATTATAATTAGAGCTATTTGAAAATGATACACACATTTTCTATTATATATTATATTTATTGTACTTAATATTCATTTATTATATTTAATATATTTATTTATTACATTAATACATATTATTGTATTCATTAAAGTGAATGTATAATCTTATATAAACAGGCATAAATAAATCATAGCAATTTAGATTCATGGTCCCTAGTATAGTTTGACACCATGGGAGTTCAGTCTGTTCAGTTTAACAAGAACTTCTTACTAAAAAATAAAAAAAAGAACTTCTTACTAAGCTCAGCTGGTTGGGTCTAAATATAAATAAGGCAATGTTTGAGCTCTTATTCTTGATACAGAATAAGTCATTTTGTTTTAGTTTTTAAATAAAACAGAAACAAACTAAGCCAATAAAAGAAGATATATTAACGATCAAATTTCTTCTTTATAAATATGTAATGTCTATAAATATGTAATGTCTTGGGACCAGAGCGATAGCACAAAGGTAGGGCCTTTGCTTTGCAAGCTGCGGATCCAGGACCTATGGTGGTTCAAATCCCTGCATCCCAAATGGTCCCCGTACCTTCCAGGAGCAATTTCTGAGCACAGAGCCAGGAGTAATCCCTGTGCGCTGCCAGGTGTGACCCCCCCAAAAAACAAAACAAAACAAAATAAAAAACAAAAAAAAAATAAATATGTAATGTCTCACCCTCAGCTGCCATACTATGTTACATAAAATAATACTAACCTGGGGCTGGACTTCTGAGCACATAGCCAGGAGTAACCCCTGAGCGTCACCAGGTGTGCCCCCCAAAAAATAAAACAAAAAATAATAATAATAACCTTTAGCCTAACATAACCTTCATGTTAAAGCATATTTACAATAAAAATTATTTTCTCTATTTCCAGTGATGGAGAGATCTATGATGATATTGCTGATGGTAAGTAAGTCTATGAATTTGATATTCACCCTAAATAGACAGTACCAGTGACTTTGCTGTTCTTATAAATACTAAAAAGGAACTAGAGAGAGATCGTGCAAAGATGAGATAGTTCAGTAGCTCTTGCCTTGCAATTAGCTGACCTGGGTTCAATCTGTAGAGTCCCATATAGTCTCCAAGCCCCACCAGAAGTGACTCTGAGCACAGAGTTAGAAGGAAGCCCTGAGCACTGTCAGGTATGGCCCCAAAATATCCCGCCCCCCCCAAAAAAAAACCCAAATACTAAAAAACTTAGTTTTATGGATATTAGTTTGTAATCTGCTATAAATTTGAGTCATTTGAAAAATTAGTAAAGCATAACCCCATAATATGTAAATATACATAATACATAAATATTGCTAGAAATGAAAAAGGATCTCACTGATTTTCCTTGAAATGGTGACTTTTTAATTATTATTATTACTGGGTTTTTTGTTTGTTTTATTTTTGGCCACACCCAGCTGCCCTCAGGGGTTAATCCTGGCTATCTGCTCAGAAATTGCTCCTGGCAGGCACGGGGGACCATATGGGATGCCAGGATTTGAACCACCTTTGGTCCTGGGTTGACTGCTTGCAAGGCAAACGCCTATTATTATTTTTTTTCTTTTTGGGTCACACCCGGTGATGCTCAGGGGTTACTCTTGGCTATTTGCTCAGACATTGCTCTTGGCTTGGGGGACCATATAGGATGCTGGGGGATGGAACCACTGTACGTCCTAGGTTAGCATGTGTAAGGCAAATGCCCTACCACTTGTGACACCACTCCGGCCCCAATTTTTTATATTATGACTCGTGAAAGAATTGTTTTGATCATCAAAAATATGAGTACTTGAATAAGTATAGGTGCTTAGTGTCCTATAATACTCATTAATATTCTCTAAGTATTGCATTATTTCTTTCAAATTATTTTTTATTTATTACTCATTCGCACATTATAGAATTTGAGGAGTTTAGATTCACACTCTCTATTTGTGTAATTCTCACCATTTCTATCACCACAAAGTTCTAATGCAATCCCCCATT
Source organism: Suncus etruscus (assembly GCF_024139225.1). Taxonomy (NCBI): domain Eukaryota; kingdom Metazoa; phylum Chordata; class Mammalia; order Eulipotyphla; family Soricidae; genus Suncus; species Suncus etruscus. Next base: position 102,321,681 of record NC_064849.1, on the reverse strand, counting down.
CAAATGACCCTCTGCTCATTGCTCCCACCCACCTCTGCCTTTTTTTTCTTCTGGTAAATACCACAATCTTCCTGAATCTAAGAATTTTGTGGGTTGTTCTGTGTTTGAGTTTGTTGGGGTTGTTTTTTGTTTGGTGTTTTTTTTTTTTGGTTATTTATATTCAATGTATTAGTGAAGCCATTCATCAATTGTACTTCACTTCCTATTTCATTTAGCACAGTCACTTCAATATTTATTTATTTTATCCAAAAAGACAAGATTTTATCTCCTCCCCAACCATGGTACATTATTATTTCTGAGTATAAAAACCATAGTTTTTTTTTCCAGTCATCTTTAAATGGGCAGCTATGTTGAGTCTATGTTTTGACTGTTGTGAATAATAATGCTCTAAGTATGAGGTGCAAAAATCATTTTAAATTAGTACTTTTGCATAATATCATATATTCTTAAGTTATAATAAAAAAAAAAGAAACCTAGAAGCCTGGGTGTTAATTTAGCTGTAGAATCTTGCCAGGCATGTGTATTGTCCTGGAGGTTCTATCCCTGACACTGCAACAAATTGAAAGAAAAAAATAATTATCCCTAGCTTACATGAAACATGGTATTTAACATGTTTCCTATTGGCCTTCTTTTAAATCAATGGTCCTCAAACTACGGCCCGCGGGCCACATATTGTATTTATTCCCATTTTGTTTCTTCACTTCTAAATAAGATATATGCAGTGTGCATAGAAATTTGTTCATAATTTTTGTTTTTACTATAATCTGGCCCTCCAACAGTCTGAAGGACAGTGAGCTGGCCCCCTGTTTAAAAAGTTTGAGAACCTCTGTTTTAAATATACAATTAATAATGTTTAATATTTAAGTCTTCTTAAGAATGACTACCAAAGGAAGTTTTCCATGAATAGCATGGAGTACAGTTAGAGCAGATTGGTGACCATCATTACAATGATAGTTGGAAATGAGCACTTTGGACAAGAACTGGTGCTGAAAGGAAATAAACCGATATGCATGCTATACTTTTAATAATATTGCAGATATTGTCTAAAAGGGAAAAGAGAGAGAGGCAGATGTTTGTTATAGAGGCAAGCAGGAGAGGGGGTGAGGACAAGTAAGAGGGAAACTGGTGACATTGGTGGCAGGAAATGTGCCCTGTGTGTTCGCATTGTATGACTGAAACTCAATCATGAACAACTTTGTAATGGTATGTCTCATGCTGATTCAATTAAAGAGTTTTTAAAACTTTAGTTTTTAAAAAAATGTCTACCAAGAAGTACATTTAAATTTAATCAATCACCAGGTAAAATAATTGAGTTTTATTGAGTTTAATTCAGATTTTTACTGAGAAAGGAAGTTTTCCATAAACTTTGTTGGAATTATATATTTAATAATGATAAATAAATATCACATTTCTTTTAACTATTTTTCATAAAGTGAGCTAATTCTATTGTTTAAATCCTATGCCAGTATATTATGAATTATTCATTGTTCATTATGTCCAATCCTGTAACACTTTGAGAATATTTGTTTTGTTCAGATATATTTAAGTTTGTATTTTTTTCCCTTTCAGATACCATTTATGACAATGACTAGCTCTCAGCTTCACTCATTCTACTATGTTCTTTTAATGCCAATTCAATGGCCAAAATTTTTTAATTGACCTGTTACTGGACAATGTGGAAATGAATATACAAAGCTACTCATTACCATATATTACAAAAAGTTGATTATCTGCATCAAGTTTAAAATTTTTAAACTTAAATGAAGATCTCTCCTTAATCAGCTTCTCAAAAACAATATCAATGAATGCAAGAATTTTTAAATATCTCATTTTGCCTCATTCACAATTATGAAGGTACTTCTTTTAGACCATCAGTAAGTAAATTCTCTGAAAAAATCATTTGAGGTGCAGTATGAAGAAAAATGAAGCATAAAGAAGAATATTTTAATACAACCCACAAAAAAGCTATTTTTGTACCTCTAATTATGACAGTATATTCTTTATCCAATTATCTATCCTCAAATAAGCAGAAATATCTTATTTCCTGTTGGTGGACTAAATGTTTTGGAAATTATAATAGCAGAGCTTTTTCATAAAGTTTTTCCTTATACATTGTGAAAATGTGTTAATTATTTAATAAGAAGACACCTGAGATTAAAGAAGACATCTGTGATGAAAATTTCAGGATTCATTTTGAAGATTCTTTTCTTTTATATTTTTACAAATTCACTAACAGTTTAATTCCATACTCTGCTTAAAGTACTGTTGTAACTAGATTAGACACCAATGAGGACTATCCTAAGATTGTGAAGAATGTAAATATGTGCTTAGAAATTAATTAGCCTTTGTGGCACCTTTTACTATTAAAGACTCAAAGTATTTGTTTTTGTTCTCAGTTACTGCTATACAACTTTTATTTTTCACCATTTTTCTGGAAAGCTGACCATCAGGGGAATAAAAATATTTAAAACCTAATAGTTGTAATAGCATGTTAATTTTTATTCATTCCTTGTTTATACATGCTCATTCCCAGAGCAACTTCAGAATGAAATCTTAAGCATTGGACTCCAAATGCTAAAAACACTAAATACCATGTAATAAAATTCAAAACTGTATCATCCAAGAATAATAGCAGGAAGGTTGCACTGATGAAGGGAGGGTGTACTTTTTAAGGCCAACACCCAACTACAAACATGTTCGTAGCCATGGTGATGAAATTTAAAAAAAAAGAATTGCATAGCAGGTAATTTTTCCATACTTTCAAAATAGTGAAATGTAAAAGTCATGTTATTGATTTTGACCTCTTTTTTTTTTTGTTGTTGTTGTTGTTTTTTGTTTGTTGGGGACCACACCTACTCCTGGCTCTGAGCTCAGAAATCGCTCCTGGCAGGCTTGGGTGACCAAATGGGATGCTTGGGATTGAACCCAGGTTCGTCCTGGGTCGGCCATATGCAAGGCAAACCCCATACTGCTGAGCTATCTCTCCAGCCCATGCATTGATTTTAAGACCAGTGAACCATGATGTGGCATGTGTGTAAATCACTTACATCTTCAGTTCTCTCATTTATAAATTATGAGATTAGATTGTTTAACACTGTTTATTTCTACACTTCTATAATTCTTTTCCATTTCAGAGCCTTTGCCTTGCAAACAGCCAATCCAGGACTGACAGTAGTTCAAATCCCTGCATCCCATATGGTCCCCAGAGCCTGCCAGGGGAGACTTCTAAGCACAGGGCCAGAAGTAACTCCTGAGCACCACCGGGTGTGACCCAAAAACAAAACAAAAGAATAAGCCCTCTGAGTTAAAATAATTTCAAAAAATTGTAAAAAAAAAAAAAAAAAAAAGCCAAGATTCTCATGTGGGGAAAAAAAGTTTCTATGAGAGACAATCAACTTCCACTGCTCAATATACAAATTCTGGGATTTGGAGCCCTCAGATTAGAAGCCAATATCTTAAAAATCTCCTTTAAGAAGATCAAATTGATAATAAAGTAGGTAGAGCACTTGAATTGCATGTAGTTTGACCACATATGGTCTACCAGGAGTAAGTCTTGAGCACAAAGCCAAGAGTAAGCCCTGAGTACCATCAGGTGTGACCCACAAACAATACAAATTCCTTTAATTATGAAATATGTTGATGTCAACTCTCTGATAGGGTAAGTCAATATTTTTCAGTAAATTCACTCATAGTAAACTTATTTAAATGCTCCATTAAATTATGCTGCTCAGAAATGGTTGAAAATTATGTTGCAAATATACTTAGTCTAGTAAGTTTTAATTGAAAATGGCATGAAGGTAATACAATGTCAGGGGTTTTATATGCCAAATTAAATTAAGTAGATTTTTTGGAGTTAGGCTTTATCACCATGAAATACACATAAATGCCTATGAAATATTTATGTAATAATGATCTTAAATATATATAAATCTTATATAAATATAAAGCTACACTTGAGGTATTGCCTTCATAGACCAAAAGTTATTGTTGTCATGTGAGAAGAGAAGAAATAAACAATACCATCAGCAGATGATTTTGCATTCTTTATTGTCAAAAAAAAATTGAAGCCATCAGCCTTTCTTGAACAACTTGATTCTTTGCCTTCAAAAGTATCTGCCTCTGAAACATCCTTCATTCTCTCACTTCATCCTCAAAGGATGTGGCACCTCCTCCTGTTCAAGACCAGCCCTTCCACCAGTGCCTCTAATACTTTGCCTTCTGTTTTGTAGTTTAAAAATGAGGTAGTAAAATGCAATTACCTTTAGCATCCTAATACATTTAGCTTGAACCCATATTCAGATACTAACCCCCAAGACAGGGTGTCAACTCAGATTTAAGTAATCATCCGTTATCTGACCTCCCTGGAAACTTCTTCCACAATTATTTCTTTTACTCCTTAAATCTACTTACCATTCCTGTTCTTTCCTCTTCTCTCTCCCCACCCCATACACCCATCTACATCCATTCACTCTTCCCAATCTCTCTTTATTCCTCCCCTTGTTTTTATTTTTTACTTTCTGCCTTTGTGAAGATTCCCACCCCTGCACTTACAAAGATAGCAAAGTCTTAATGTTTTTCCATTAAAAAAAATGCCTGAGCTGTTTATTTGCATTTAAGACCCTTACTAGAGTCCTTTTCTATCTAACTTTAATCACTTCGTTGCCTTCAAAAATGGGGCAGTCAGGAAAATATGTCTCATAAATCTTCAGTTTGATTGGCCAAAGATTCTGCTTCTTCACACTGTAACTCATCAACTCCTTTGTATTGATGTTAGGCCTTCAAATAATAGTTCCAAGTCCATGACTGAACATGGCTGGATCCTTCCTTGAAGATATGGAACTGAAGTATTACCTTTGTTTGAGGACTCCCTGACAGTCTGGCCAAACTTCCTCACCCTGCCTAGCTCTCTTCACACTTCTACCACACATTCCTTCACTACTGTCAGAGTTGCATTGTTGACTGAAGGTTCCTCCAGACTCTCCTGTCTTCCTAAAAAAAAAAATGTTGATTTTTTTTTTAAATATAGCTTGTGTCTGCTTTCCAGAGGTTCTGGATACAGATCATCTGGAGATTTTATATAAATGTCCATATTCCTGTTCAAATCAATTAAATCAGAATTTCTGGGGAAGGACTTTTTTTTACTAAGACAAATGTAAAAATAGTGTTTAGTCACTCAGCATTTTCAGCTATCCAGGTCTCAGATATAAATGCTGTTCTTAAGAATTATATTCCAAGGCATATTAAAAACAGGGGAAATTTTACCTGTAAAAACAAGCTCTTATCTACCAGTGATAAGAACTTATACTTTTTACAACACAGGGACATCTCCCACCCTGAATGTATGTCATGGGGAACCAACCTAGACTCCAGGGAAATAGGCACCTACCACCCAGCCTTGACTCCTGGATCCCAGACATAGAAATGACAGAGTTCTCCACAACAGCTCCAGGAACCAAGTCCCCTCCAGGGCATTCATAATACTGCTCTGATGCCAACGTACACCAGTTCTAATTTGATAACCCGACAACGAGGAAATGGGAACTAGATCTAAGAGCAAGTTATCCTTCCTCACCAGCCAACGATAAGACAAAATCAGAAGACATGTCACCCTTGGATCTGTGCAAAAACCAAGATTGCTATATACAGATGACTGGTTGTTACAACCAGGACTAGACAGTACGCATCCCGGGACCAACAACAACAACAAAAAGCTCTAACCTAGCTTTTGGTCTACAATCTATTCAACAAACAAGATCTCCAATTCCAGAGGTCTGACTGAGACAACTGCAAGTGAATGGGTCTTCCAGAAACATAACAAACGACTGTCCCAGGCTCCATCCTAGGAGCAACATAATGACCAAGAACACCAACTACAGAAGATGAATTAAAACGACACTGAACTGAACTGCTAGAACCACAAAGAAAGCCTTCATCATAAGCTCCATTCCTTGAGCTGCATAGTCACCAAGATCTCTAGATACAGAGGACTGATTTTACCATCCATGACGAAGCAGATGTCTTCCATACACCACAAAAGCACCGAGGGGAGAGTAAATGATCATGCAAGGAGTCTATAGTTAATCCCATGACAGTATACTACAGAGATGGAGAAACCCTGTATCTCCTAGGCCAAGGGAATTCCCTCTACAATATCCCCAATAATTACTGTACCTATGCAGGGGGATAAAAGGAAAAAAAAAGCACAAGATAATCATTTTTCCACATGTATATTTATTGATTGATTGATTTTTTGATGTCTTTATTTTGGTATAGATATTGAAGTTGATGTCTCCTTTTTATTTTATATTATTTTATCTTATCTTTCTCTTTCTTTTTGCATTCCGGCATGATTTGAATTCAGAACCAAGACTATTGTGTGGTGCTTTTCTTTATTGCTGTAGGGCTCACAGGATATTTAATTTGGCATTTATTTTGGTATTATTATGGTGTTTCAATTACCTTTTTCATGTCCTCTCTCAAACTGAGGCTGATAGCCACTAGAAGGACTCCGCCCATTTTCAGCATACTTTTATTAATTTAAAAAAAATTTTTTTTGCTTAATCTTAACACATTCTATTGCCTTTCTCTCCCTCAAACAAAGCCACATAACTCGATTTATCTAGGTTAGCCTCTCAAACAGAGGGAGAAACAAGGGAGGGCACCAGGACCAAACAGATGTATGATCACTGATAGTAAGCTAGACAAAGAGGGGACCACCTACTCTAGCAGCCTAGGGGGTGATGGTGAGGGATATAGGTTGCAGAAAGGGAACAGGGAAGGGGGGAGGACAAATTTGTTGGTGGGTATTCCCCTGATTCAATGTCAATATGTACCTAAAATACTAATGTGAAAGATATGTAAGCCACTATGATCAAAATAAAAATTAAAAAAAAAAAGAATTATATTCCTGGGGGCTGGAGTGATGGGTTTGATCCCCAGTATCCTATCTGGTCTCCCTACCCTGCCAGAAGCAATTTCTGAGTACAGAGCCAGGAGTAACCTCTGTGGTTACCTACACACAGCTGGGTGTGGCCCAAAAAACAAAGTCATATACCTGGGATGGAGTAATAATACAGTGGGTAGGGCATTTGCTTTGCAAGTGGTCAACACTTGTTTGATCCCCAATATCACATATGGTATCCCGAGCAGGTCAGGAGTGATTCCTGAGCAGAGACAGTAAGTAACCCCTGACCATCACTGGTGTGACCCCAAAATCAACAAATAAAAGTATATTCCTGGTACAAAGATTTAGTATAGCATGTCTGGTGCTTGCTTTGTGCAAGCTAAAGAATCAGAATTCAGTCCCCAGATACTGTCCAAAGTGATCCCTAAACTCAAAGCCAGGAGTAAGTCCCAAGTACTTCTGAATGTGGCCCAGACAAAGAGGTTTTTTCTTCCCCCTTCAGGCCAGAATTCTTATCTTGCTGGTCACCAAATGTAGGCCACCCTAAGAAGGCTATGACAGTGCATGATGACTCAGGCTGAGGTGGACTTTGAAAAGAGACAGTTGGAGTGTTTCTGCAGCCAGACTTCACTCTGCTTGACAGAAAGTACTTCCTTGAAGGCAGTATGGTAGTCTGCAGAATTGTGACTAAAATGTACTGTCTCTATTTACGCATTCTGATGACCAAAATAAATTTCTCATCCAATTTGAACTACATCCACACTTCTTGACTCACAGTTACCAAAAGCCTTGAAATTTTTAAATGCTATGAAAAATGAAGGTATCACTTGTTATGCTGATGAAATTAACTTCTTTAAATTATTGTTTTAACTACAGCATCAATTGTATACAAAGCATTGAAGTAGTTTTTGCAGTTGCAGAGATGCTATAAATCTACCTATCTTTAACTATCCCTCCATTATTATCCCAAACTCCCTCCTCCCACTGTTAGGTGGCTGGTTGCCATGCAAAACAGAGTAAAGAGGATAGAGATAGATTTATTAAGTTTCAGCTCCAATGACCTGCAAGTCAAAGGAACTTGGAACTTCCAGCAGAGAGTAGGCATACAATTTATACAGCCCACGCATTCAAGGCACATATCCATTTTCCTTCAAGGCACATATAAGCAAGACAGATGTTAGATTAAGCCATGCATCTTGGGTTTTTTTTTTTTTTTTTTTTTTTTTTTTGGTTTTTGGTTTTTGAGTCACACACGGCAGTGCTCAGGAGTTATTCCTGGCTCTATGCTCAGAAATCGCTCCTGGCAGGCTCATGGGATGCTCATATGGGATGCCGAGATTTGAAGCACCATCTTTCTGTGTCTAAGCCTTACCAATGTGCTATCTCTCCAGCCCCACCGTGCATATTGTTTAGGAGCCCTTTTTGCTTATTGTTGTCAGGACCCTGCTCCAGGGACCTGGGGAAGGGGAGGGAATTTTTCCTAATCTCATTCCAGGTACTGGGCAGGCTGGGTCTCTTGTTTTCCTAGGTCTAGAAGCAAACTTTTTTGTTTTGTTTTGATTTGGTTTGTTTAATTTGGGGGGGGGGTCACACTTGGCAGCACTCAGGAGTTACTCTCAGGCCTGAACTGTGTAATGGCATTGCTCTGGTTTACTCCACTTCATCTGAGGATGGGGCTGAATACCAAGGAAGCCAAAATGAAGAAAAGTTTGGATCATGATCCTACACCCTGAGCAATGGAGAGAGGGACTGAAGGTGAGACTGAAATGGCCAGTGCAAATAAATGAGTTCAACAATATGTAGCAGAATTGCATTTCCATAAAAGACCAAAAGGACAGCTCTCAAGGAACTTCAAAGAGTTCATGTTGGTAAACACACTAAATTTATAAAGAGTTGCAATCCTAGAAAACCATTCCCTCATGCCTTGCCTCACATAACTTATTTTTCCCTTCTGTTCCTGAGTTACATCCTTTATTACATGCTGGTAGTCTAGTGAGGAAATGAGTTTTCTAGAGTTATTTGAGCTCTTCTAGCAAATACATGGGACCTGGGGAGAATATCCGGTTGATAATCTGATTGATAGTTAGCCAGGTAGATAGGAATTTGAAGTCTGAGATGGAGGTCATGAAACCTATTGTCTAGCTGCTTGATCAGAAACACAGATGACACCTAGAATTGTGATGGAAGACTGAGATGGAAAAAGGTCTTGGGAGTCTGAGGCCTTAACCTGCAAAAATTGGCAAAATCTCTGGGCAGAAAGTACAAGAGTTTTTGGTTGGTGTGGAAAAGCGTACTCACAGATATTGTAAATCAAAGAAGCTAAATACACAGCATATCCTAACTCCGTGAATGAAATAAAATTCCAAAAAATGTTGCCAGATAAATGAGCAGCTTTATGTAAGTAACACACATGTATGAAGATAAAGTGAGGAAATATTATTTTAAATTGTATTGGGGGAGTGAAGTGATAACAGCGGTAGAGCATTTGCATTACACGTGGCCTACCTGGGTTTGGTCCCTGGCATCCCATGGTCCCCCAAGCCTGCCAGGAACAATTTCTGAGTGCAGAGTCAGGGGTAATCCCTGAGTGTCTCTGGGTGAGGCCTAAAAAACAAATATAAATAAATAAAATTTAAAAATAATAATAAATTATGTTGGGGATATTGTTTGCTACCTAAAACTGAAAAGACTCAAATTTACTCAAAAACTGATAAAGGAGCCAGCCAGAGAGATAGTAAAATGGTTAAGTGTACTCTGTGGATGCAACTACAACCCTATTTCAAATCCCAGCACTGAATATGGTTTCCTGAGCATCACTACGCATGGCTTTTGAGCACAGAGCCAAGAGGCACTGGGTGTGGCCCCAAACCTCCTCTACCGAAAATAATTAGACTGTGGGCCAGAGTGGTTGCACAGACAATGGGTAGGATGATAGCACAGTCAGCTTTGCATGCTACCAATTTGGGTTTGATTCCCAATATTCCATATGGTTCCAGAGCCTGCCAGAAATAACTTCTGAGCACTAAAACCCCAGAGTTCCTCTGGGTGTGGCACAAAAACAAAAACAAAAGTTGGAGGGGCTGGAGAAATAGCATGGAGGTAAGGCATTTGCCTTGCATGCAGAAGCACAGTGGTTCAAATCCCGGCATCTCATATGGTCCCCCGAGCCTGCCAGGAGCGATTTCTGAGCATAGAGCCAGGCATAAATGCTGAGCACTGCCGGTGCGACCCAAAAACAAAACAAAACAAAACAAATTGGACTGATGGAAATAATCTATCTGGAAGGAAAACTATTTTTATTTTTTGAAGTGAAAACAGGCTTTATTTGGAAATTCTTAGGAAGGGGAGGGAATAGATAAGAGAGAGTAATGAACTGAAAGAGAGAACACAGGCTTGGGGCTGACTCCACCTAAGGAGACATAGTCCCCATGTGTACATGTCACCGCATATTCCCTGTTGAGATATGGACTTGCCTACTTTCATGTTGGGTTGTGTACTGGGGCTCTCTCCACTTTTGGAGAAAGAAGAGGAGAGAGAAGAGGAGAGAGAGGGAGAGAGAGAGGAGAGAGAGAGAGAGGGAGAGAGAGAGAGAGAGGGAGAGAGAGAGGAGAGAGAGAGAGGGAGAGAGAGAGAGGGAGAGAGAGAGAGCAGGCTTCTCCAGGGGTGGAAAGAGTCCCAGTACACAACCCAGCTTGAAAGAAAGTTCACATCTTAATAGGATAGAGAAGATGCAGGTGATTTGTCTCCATAGGTGGAGACAGCCCCAAAATACATCTCATTGTAAAAGTATGAAAGTACACATCTCAGAGGGAAATGAGGGCAACATGTCTTCAGGCAATATGTACATGAGTCAAGAGCACACATATGTGCAGCACCAATACATGGATACAGGGAGCACATTTGCTGAGAGGAAAGCATTTAAACAGCAAGAGTAAATCACAAAAATATGAGTTTATGAAGAGGTAGAAGTTTGAACAGATATAGGATATAAAAAGTATAATTTTCCCTAACAAATTATTTCTTCTTTTTGTTTTGGGGCCACACCTGACAAAAAACACTGGGGTTACTCCGGCTCTGTCCTCAGAAATCACTTCTGGCAGTCTTGGGGGACCTTATGCATGCCGAGAATGGAATCAGGGTCCATCCTAGGTTGGCTGTGTGCAAGGCAAATGCCCTACCGTTGTGCTATTGTTTCGGCCTTAGTAACAAATCATTTCTTATAACATCTTTGAAATGCTAACCATTTTTATGGGCACATCATAGGACTCAAATATTATCACTTATTGCCATATCTAATTTTGAAATACTTGCATATGCTGCCTATATTTATACAATAATAAAACAATTAAGGATCTTTATTTTTTAGTGTAAGTTGTGTTATTCTTTATGCCTTGTATTTGAGGTTACCTGCTATGTTATGTAATCAAGAACAGGATTCTAGAAAGACAGTACAAAGGTTAAGACACTTGTCTAGTGTGTAACTGTAGGCCCTGCAATCCTGGTTTGAGTCCTGGCTCTGCTTGCAACTCCCTGAAAACTGCCAGGAGCAAGGAGCAACTGCCACTGTACTGCTGAATAAGCCTCTATCGATCCTCCCACAAGAAAAAAATTCTAAACTTTGCTACAAATTAGAATCTTTAGTTGCAAAACATGAAAGTATCTACAGGATTCTAAAATATACTTGAAGCTATGTACTTTATCATAGGACAATGTCTGACACATACTATTATTAACCCCCTCGCTTGCTAGATTACTAGTATACCTTTTAAAAATGTCAACTCAGTGAAATTTTTTGACATTATTTTCATCATCATCTACTTGCTCTGAGTGTCAGTGATTTGTCAACTAATATATGGGAATATTACAGAAACACTTAAGACAATAGGTAAGGAATTTGCATTGTATGCAGCTGACCCAGTTTCAATCCCTAGCACCTCAACAGCAGTGCAAACCTGCCAGGAGTGATCACTGAGTATAGAGCCAGGAGGAGTAAGTCCTGAGCACAGCTAGCTGGGTATAGTTCAAAACAAATGCAAAAGAAACATTGAAATAAAAGCAATGAAATTGAAAATAAAGCAATGAAGTTAAACAATGCCTGGGGCAGCTTCAACTCCTACATCTAAGTGATAAATCCTTTTTGGTTGGGGATTGAAATAAAAGTATATGTGATTGGGAGGTTTTCATTTCCATTTCCTGAAATTCTCCACTAAAAGGAGAAAGTCGTCCTGGCTTTCATAATACAAACTTTTGATATTTGTTTCATAATTCAGTGATAGTTTTTGCTGCATTTCACCAGTGGACAACATTAGACTCTTATCTGACTATGGTAGTCTGGATTATAGTCAGTCTTCAGCTCTATGGGTAAATTTTCCAACAGAAACAAGTTATCTTTGAGGGGGCTATTGGTAGACAGACAGGCAGGCAGGCAGAAAGACAGACAGACAGATAAAGATAGATAGATAGATAGATAGATAGATAGATAGATAGATAGATAGATAGATAGATAGATAGATAGATAGATAAGAGCCACAGATGGGAAACAAGATCTATTTAATTTTCTTTTCTTTTTTAAGCAAGCAGACTTTATTTCTGGCTTGCCAGGGCCGTCTCCTTAGAGAGCAACCCTGGCCCAAATTTTCAAGCAGCTTATATACTCTTCAGATCATTCCATTCCATCTTTTGTCAGTCACACAAAACTACAAAAGGTGATATTTCTTTTTTTTAATTATCTTTATTTAAACACCGTGATACAGATATAATTGTACTTGTATGATTACAGTCATGTAAAGAACACCCCCCCTTCACCAGTACAGGATTCCCACCACCAATTTTCCAGATCTACCCACTCCCCACCCCACCCACACCTGTACTCGAGACAGGCTTTCTTTTTCCCTCATTCATTCACATTGTTATGATAGTTTTCAGTGTAGTTATTTCTCTAACTGCACTTATCATTCTATGTGGTGAGCTTCATGTCATTAGCTGCACCTACATGGGAGGATGGGGGGAAGTAAGGGTTGGGACTGAGGCAGTAAAATATTAGAAATGAGCTTTGTAGGGCAGTATCAAGGTCCCAATACAAGATGGATATTATGGATATATAGAATATATGCAAACAATAATATCAATATGAAAAAAAAGAGAAAAAATTTCCACTGACTGTCCCAATATAAACCAGTACTAGAATAGCCTGCCCTCCTCCCAGAGTGCATTCCCATTAGTGTAGGGAGAGATAGGGGGAAAGCCTGTTGACCCCTATAGAGTCCACCTAGACCGGTGTCCAGGGAAAGACTGAAATCCAGGGGAGAAAAACCCTATACCTGGCAAGAGCTGGTCTCCAGAATCAAGGACGAAACGGAAGCCAGATGTCCGCCTGCCCTCCTCCCCATGCACCTCCCCACTGGAGTACGGAGGGAGGGGGGAACCTGAGGACCACTAAGAGTCCACCTGAATCCACTTCTGGCCATCTGGGCTAGCACCCAGGGAAGGCCTGGAGTCAGGGGAAAAAGACAAGGACGCCTGGGGGCCTGCCAAGCCTCCCAGCACTCCACAGGCTAGGGAGAAAGGTTCTGGTATGGGGCCTCCCCAAACCCCATACCTGGCAAGAGCTGGTCTCCAGAATCAAAGAGGAAACCGGAAGCCAGATGTCTGCCCGCCCTCCTCTCCATGTACCTCCCCCCTGGAGTATGGAGGGAGGGGGGAACCTGAGGAACACTAAGAGTCCACCTGAACCCACTTCTGGCCATCTGAGTTGGCACCCAGGGAAGGCCTGGAGTCAGGGGAAAAAGACAAGGACGGCTGGGTGCCTGTCAAGCCTCCCAGCACTCCTCAGGCTAGGAATAAGGGTCCCAGTAAGCTCAGTTTTTCTGATCTGTTAGTTCAGTGTGAAAATTTCAGTTGACAAAACTTCTTGATGCTTAATTTTGCTCCAGTCAAGTTTATCGATGCTTTTTTTTTTTTTGAGCTCCCTGAACATTTTCCATAATTCTACTCTAAACTTCTTGAGAGGATACCTATTTGTTTTGTAATTTTTAGATTATTAGAGGAGCCATCTTGATTTCTGTAAATATGGGGGTGTACTGCAAAATTACTCCATTAGCAAGGCTGTAGATTGCTTCTTAAAATGTACAGAAATGGGGCCGGAGAGATAGCATGGAGGTAAGGCGTTTGCCTTTCATGCAGGAGGTCATCGGTTCGAATCCCGGCGTCCCATATGGTCCCCCGTGCCTGCCAGGAGCAATTTCTGAGCCTGGAGCCAGGAATAACCCCTGAGCACTGCCAGGTGTGACCCAAAAACCACAAAAAAAAAATAAAATAAAATGTACAGAAATGGAATTTTGGGGTTACAAGATAAATGCGGCCGTGAAGCGAAGCGGAGCTGCCGTGTTTCGGGTGTGGGTCCTTAAGAGGCTATAGTCCTTGGATGTAGGCAGGCTCAGCAGAGAAAAGGGAGAGCAAGGTCGCTGTGGTTTAAAAGTCTCTGGGTACCCAATCACGGCAGGAATTGGTCCCACGTGCGTTGGATGGGGACATCCTACTGGGATGGGTCCTGAAGAGGCTATAGTCCTTGGATGTAGGCAGGCTCAGCAGAGAAAAGGGCTATTTTCAAATATATTAAGCACATATTATTTTTCTCCTATAAGAAAATACTATGCTGTCTCAGATTTGATCTCTCTCTCTCTTTTTGGTATTTAGTCTCCTGATATTCTCTTACTCACCTTTGACAAAGACATTGGCAGTGAAATGGTTCTGTCCTGTAAGAAAAACCTATAGTGCTAACATGACAATCTGTAGCAAATGATGTCCAACTTTGCTTCGGGGATGGAGCTCTGGTGTCTGTGACAAAAAGTCAAATATTAGCTGTCTATGGGAGTGACTCACTAATTGTCCTGGTTGTATTCTGTTTGGCCATCCAGAGCCCTATCTTTCACCTGCTCTGTTTCCTTCAAGACGTTATAACCTTCGAGGATCACAGTAAGAGACTTTGACTTTGACTTAAAACGTCTAGCTTTATTTGATCCAACTAAGAATGCTAGTAATCAGTCAGAGGAACATAAAGTAAAGTTTGGTATTTATTCTTCCAGAGTCATTTTTCAAGTGTCATTACAAGCAGGCTGTGTCTCCACCCATGGTTACAGCTGTCTAAGACAAGTTTCTCCACAGTGGCTGACTGTTCCAGAGCTTGTCCCTCTCATTGACCTTCCAAGACTAAAGTGGCTTTCCGAGGTTATACTTTTCAGGTGACTACACTTTGATTCCTTCACACTATACACAGATTTACAAAACATCCTTTATTAAGCCTTCTCTAAATTTCTCTTTTTTGTTTGCCATTTACTTACCATCTGGGTATTTACTTAGCTGTATTAGATTAGAACCAATATTTGTATATTTCAATTTTTCAAAAGAAACAACATGGAAAACTATATACATATATGCACATTTATGTGTATATGTACATGCACATTAATATATAATAATGTTACTTATTTTATTGCCAATTTCTCTGAAATGCACCATTCAGACAAAACAATTATCTCATAGACCAGATTGGATTCATCTGGTTAATCTGCCACATGAGTCATTTATATGAGGTATTTGATCAGATGAAGTGTGGAACACTCTGTAGCTATCTAACTCTTCCAATATGGGGAGCCTTTTTGTGGGCGAGTGATGGACAAGCCTCATTTATTGTCTATGACAGCCAGATTTCATCTTCCTTAGTAGCTCAAAACACAATTGAGAGCTCTAATAGGCATGCAAACATAAAAGTTGCCACATGTAGATTCTTTAGAATTTGATATGTTGCAAATATCAAGACCTGGAGCCAAAGAAAAGTCTCAAGATGATTTGTAACCACAAGTTGGAACTTGCCCAAATAAGAATGATATCTAATAGCAGATGTATATGTGTGTATCATCTGTTAGTGACCAGGTTCTTTTTGTGTGTGTGTGTGTGTGTGTGTGTGTGTGTGTGTGTGTGTGTCTGTGTGTGTGTGGAGAGAGAGAGAGAGAGAGAGAGAGAGAGAGAGAGAGAGAGAGAGAGAGAGACTTGACAGTGCTCAGGAGTTACTCCTGGCCTGTGCTCAGAAGTGGCTCCTGGCAGGCTCCGGGACCATATGGGATGTCAGGATTTGAACCATGGTCTGTCCTGTGTTGGCCACGTGCAAGGCAAACACCTTACAGCTGTGCTATCACTTAGGCCAGTAACCAGGTTCTTAATAGCAAAGGAGACCAAGGAAATACATTGGATACAAACTTTTCATGTCAGTTCTTGGGAACTGATCTTTGAAATAGTGTTGCTTTTCTTTCTGGAGGGAAGGGGATTTTGCCACGCCTGGCAGTGCTCAGGACTTCCTTTAGTGCTCAGGGATCATTCCCTGTCTTGCTTAGGTAACCATATATAGTGCCAGGGAATTACGGGTGTATAAGAAGGGGACAAGGTGGGCAAATGCATGCATGCAAACAAGGGCTTTAGCCTTTGGACTATCTCTCCAGCCACACAATATTTTGAAAATTTTAATTAAGTTGATGAGGATCTTAATTTGGGCATGGTAAATAATATCAACTTCTTTAAGTTCATAATCCAACACATTTCATCAAATGTCGAAGTTTAACACTGATAACATCTCTTATAGCAGTGTTGAAAGTAAACCTTTCTAAAATTAGAATGAAATATAGGTTATTGTACTGTAGCTAATATTATCTGCTTGTCAGGACTTCATCCTAAATGGTAGAGCTGTATTAAGAAAAGCACACAGTTTCTGTTACCTCCCACATGCCTCAGGGGACCAGAGTTTACCTTTGGTTTTGCGGAACTTTAAGATCTGTATTACCAAATTTGCCTATGGAAATAGCAAAAATGTTGCTCTGTGAAGTGTTTCTCAACTGGGGCCATATGGCCTCTGAGGATCTACGGGATATTCCAAGGAGGACACGGGTGAAATTTCTGTGTAGGGAGGACACAGGGAGGAAACAGATGTTTGATAAACACTTCTCTAAACTATCATGGTTACTAACCTTTAAGACATAAATATATAAAATTAAAAACCAAAACCACAAAGCATTCACAGACATGTAAAGATTTTCTACATTTGTATAGAAATTACTCTTTCTAGTACAGCTCTAGAAAGGGATACTCAGAAAGTTTTCTAAGGTTGGATTCCTTAGATTAGGAGGTGGGATTTCTTTGAGCTTCCTGGCCAAAAAACAAAAACAAAAAGAACCAAAACTGTATTAAGAGTGAGGTTGCAGGATAGCATAGGGGAGGAAATCAGACAAAGACAGTGCATTTGAAGTAGTGGAGTAGAAAGTGCATTTAAAGCAATGGAGTAAGTAGACAAAACATTTAAAGCAGTAAAGTCTCAAATTGTTTCTAGAGGAAGCATTGCAATAGGGATGGAACCACTGAGTCATGCATACCTCCCTGAGGCCAAGGAGCCAGGCTTGTCTGCCCCAGGAGGCAGTTAGTGGCTGCCAGAAGCTTCCTCCTCCCCTAGTGTCAATGTACTATGCATCTGAGTAAAATTTTTCCTTTGGGCTGAGAGCAAGTCTCTAAGGTGCAGGTTTGAAATAACTGCCTCTGCAGGAAAATATTGTAGATCAGATGTAAATTTCTGCAGGAATATTGGTTCTTTCATCAGATAGAAAGAAGCATCAAATGTCTTTTTTGGTGCATTAAATCCTAATGCAGATGCTCCCCAACATCACTGAGGAATTGTTCCAGTGTTTCGGGTCCTGTTGGCATCATCATTTATTCCAGCTACATCACCTCAAGCCACCACAGGTAAGTGTGTAAGTCACACTTATTTAAGTAAATCAAGAGGTAGTTGAAAGCCTATTTATTATGAACCTGTGTCTTTTACTCATTTTTTGAATGGCAAAAATCACCCATATTCTTTTGTTTGTTTTTGAGCCACACCCGGTGACGCTCAGGCTATGCACTCAGAAATCGCCCCTGGCTTGGGGGACCATGTGGGATGCCAGTGGGGATTGAACCCCAGTCCTTCCTAGGTCAGCCGTCTGCAAGTCAAACCCCCTACTGCTGCGCCACCGCTTCAGTCCCTCATCCATATTCTTGAAGCTACTAATCATAACTATTCCTTCCGCATATTCAAATAAAACTTGTGCCTAACACTATTTTCGTATTTTAGGAAGCAAACACTCTATTATTTCTCTATTATCAGTTGTTGAGAACCAAAAAAAAAAAACCTTTAACCCTTTCTTTCACATCCCATATCCAATTTGTCAACAAATTGTTTGGATTCACTGTCAAAATAAATCTAGGATTCTATCGTTTTTCATTGTTGCTACTGCCCTAGTTGACACCATTATCCTACTATCTGGAATTAAGCTACTTTCCCTCTCCCCTTTAGTTTATTTCTCATCATAGCAGCTAGAAGAATTAGTCTAAATGTAAGTCAGATAGCAGCTTTCTTCGTCTCATTTTCCTCCAGTCTAAGTCCTTACTAATAATTGCACAGCACACTCAGCACCCACTACCTTTCTTTTTTTTGGGGGGGGAGGGGGTGAGTTTTCGGTTTGGGTTTTGGGCTACACACTGAGGTGCTCAGGAGTTACTCCACTTTAAATAGTTTTACATACTCTTCTCCTCTCATTGATGACATTTTTAATTTGGGGGGAGGGTCCACACCCAGCAGCACTCAGGGGTTACTCCTGGCTCTGCGCTCAGAAATCGCTCCTGGCAGGCTCGGGGACCATACGGGTTGCCAGGATTCGAACCACCGTGCTTCTGCATGCAAGGCAAATGCCCTACACCTCCATGCTATCTCTCCAGCTCCTCATTGATGACTTTTTGTATTAGTGTCACTTGTATATTGTTATACATATCTTATAATTCCCTCTTTTACCTTATTCAACATTAACACCTTTGTTATTTGTATCATAATGGAAAAAGACACAATTTACCCAATTCTGAGTGTACAGCCAGAAGTAACCCCTGAGCACTACTGAGTGTGACCCAAAAATCAAAAAAGAAAAAAAAAAACCAAAAATACAATTAAAAATAAATTTGCTGAGTTTATATTCATACATTTGATATCTAGATATACTCATTCCTAGTATTTCACAACTATGGTTATTTCTATTATATTCATGAAGAGCATAGCTTGCCATTTGACAGGATAATTTCAAGTTTTTAAACTTGAAATTTCTACAGACAATATAAACAATTTTATAATGCCACTATATTTCTAAAGACTAAAATAATTTTTTAAATCTCATCATTTGCAGCTGATTAAAGAATTACTATTTCTTAAAAGTAAAAACACTAATTAAAAAGTCATAAAGTTAGGTGAGAGGAATTAATTAAAGACTATAGATGCAATTTGTGAAAATGTAAAAATGAAAAATAGCAAAAAAAGACCTTTTAAAAATTTCTCTCCTCCTTGGGGCCAGAGTGATAGCACAGCGGAAGGGCATTTGCCTTGCACATGGCCAACCCGGGATGCACAGGTTGGACCATCCTATACAAACCTGCCAGGAGTGACTTCTGAGCACAGAGGCAGGAATAATCCCTGAGCACCGCCGGGTGTGGCCGCCAAACAAAAACAAAACAAAACAAAAATCTCTCCTCACCTAAGAGAAAAAAAATTTTAAGGACTCACAATGTTAGAGAAATTAAAGTGTATCATGTTAAGTGAAGTAGTCAGAGGAAGAAGCACAAATACTGGGTAACTAACTCACCTGTAGAACAGAGAGGCAAAACAAGGAAATAGACTGTCTTGAATGATAAACCTTTGACCCTCAATTACAAAACTGAGGTTCCAATCCAGGACCAAAGGTGGTTGGTTCGAATCCTGGTGTCCCATATGGTCCCCCGTGGCTGCCAGGAGCTATTTCTGAGCAGACAGCCAGGAGTAACCCCTGAGCACCACCGGGTGTGGCCCAAAAGAAACCAAAAATACCCAAAAAACTGAGGTTACCAAGCAGCAGGAGGAAGAGAGGAAAAGAAGAGGTAGATTCGAAGTAACACCGAGACAGTGGTGGCCAGTCTTGGGCATTTTGTAGTAGTCAGAGCTACAGTAACTATATACCCGACCCAGGAATGTTAACACCATTGTAACCATGTTATCTAAGCAAAATTTTAAAAATTAATTATAAAAAATGTTTCTTTTGGAGCCAGAGCAACAGGACAGCATCAGGACACTTGCCTTGCATGTGGCTAACCCAGGTTTAATCCCCAGCACCCAATCTGCCCCCCTTAGCATTGCCAAAAGTGATTCCTGAGCTCAGAGCCCCATAGGATGTGATTTAAAAAAAAGTCTCTCTAATTCCATGCTGACCAAATAACATTATGATCACTAGCTCTGTTTCTTGGGTGTATCTAGAAGGAGACCGCAGAAGAATGGAAATGAGTCAGTCACTAGAAAATTTATTCCACTGGTAAGCTGTTTTGGTATGCAAAATATTGTTATGAGTGTATGTTAGAGCCAAATCATCAGGAAATTATTAAAACAGGATCTGAAAACTACTAGCATGTATCCTCTGATGTTTTGCCCTGCTTTTGAAAATATGAAATCTCAGTGACTGTGACCTTTGCTTTTAAGTCATTGTCCCAGAGTTGTTCTTCTGATTGACAGATGAAGTGTCTCCACTGGAAGTGAACAAAACTGAAACAAGGACACCGGGAAAGATCCATGACAAAAATGCCAACCTAGCAAGCATGAGATCTTAAATTTGACTCCTGTCACCATTCCACATGCACCAAGATTGACCTTAACCCCACTATCATTTGGGTTCCTGACACCACAGCTGAGGTATGAGATCTCAGGCCCACAAGAACCACAAATATGACAGCACCAAAAAAAAAAAAAAGAGTATGAAACCCTCCACCCCTCAAAGAGCATGAATGTAAGCATTGCAATTAAGTGCCTGTGACTTCAGTCCAGTTACTGAAACAAAAAGGAAAGGGAAGGGGAATAAATTTAAATAAATGCATCATCATTTCAAAAATATAAAGTTAAGCAGAACAACTATTTTGCATTTCTTTGCTTGAGATTCCTGCTTATTTTTTTTCACAAATAATCACTGATTTGTATATCCTCACCCATTGTATTATCTCTCCAGCTGCATACATTTCTTTTCTTTTTTTATAGTTTAGCCTCTTTTCAAATTGTTAGGATATTTTCAGTAACAGGTGTTTTTGTTTTGTTTTTGAGACACACCAGTTGGGCTCACGGTTTAGGAATTAGTTTTTTTTTTTTTTTTTTTTTTTGGTTTTTAGTTTTTGGCTCACATGCGGCAGCGCTCAGGGATTACTCCTGGCTCTACACACAGAAATCGCCCCTGGCAGGCTCGGGGGACCATGTGGGATGCTGGGATTCAATATGCAAGGTAAGTACTTCCTGTACTTTTTCTCCTGTCCCACAAATTACCCTATTTATTTTATCTATCTCTTTTCTCCGATGTCAGTGCAACAACTCCAGCATTTTTTATTTTACATATGTTCTCATCTCTTAATTTTTTAACATATTGTGTTTGTGTTGTTATTTAGTAAATAGTATGTAGTGTGGTTTTAAAAAATAATTCAACAATTTCTGCCCTTTAATAAATTTTCATATAAATAAACTTATAACTATGTATAAATATTTTAATTTATTTTTTATTTTAAATTGTTCTTTCTATTATTGAATTTCTTTCCAAGTTTTTGCTCTCAAGTCTTTCTCTCAAGAATATGTTTCTTGCTTTGCTGGTATTTTTGTTTTGGGGCCACACCCACCAATACACAGGGGTTACTCCTCATTCTGCAATCAGAAATCGCTCCTGTCAGGTTTGGGAAACCATATGGGATGCTGGGGTTCTAACTGGGTCCATCCCATGTTGGCTGCTTGCAAGGCAAATACCTTACTGCTGTGCTATCTCTCTGGCCCCAGTATTTTGTATTGTGTTTTATTTCCTCCATTATCCCCTTTTCAAATTCAAGTTTCATTCTTTTTTCCTGTTTTTTTTTTTTTTTTTTTTTTTTTTTGAGGGGAATGGGGGTGGTCATCCTTGTACTTTTTTGTGTATAGTTTTCAAAATCTAAAATTGACCAGTTATTTAGCTCCTCCTTCAAACAATGCTTTAAGAAAGTTTAACCAGGGCTAGAGTGATAGCACAGCGGTAGCTTGTTTGCCTTGCATGTGCTGACCCAGAATGGATTTGGGTTCAATCCCCGACATCCCATATGGTCCCCCCAGCCTGCCATAAGTGATTTCTGAGCCCAGAGCCAGGAGTAACCCCTGAGCATCACCAGTAGGTGTAGCCCAAAAACCAAAGAAAGAAAGTTTAATCAATTAAAATTAAACATTTTCCCACTCCTAAATATGAAGCAACTGTTTCATTGTTTATATTTTTCCTTTGTGAAATCCGATGTTAAAATATTCATTTTTTCCCCTTAACCACAACTAGCTGTGCTTAGGGCTTAGTCCTGGCTCTGCACTCAGAAATTACTCTTGGCTGGGGGGGTGGGGACAGGGGGGAGTCGATGCACAGCAGTAGGGCATACAGCTGATTTGGACGGACTCAAGTTCAGTTCCCGGCATCCAATATGGTCTTCGTAGCCTGGCAAGAGCTATTTCTGAGCGCTAACTCCTGAGTGCAGCAGGGTGTGGCCGAAAAACAAAACAAAAAACCAAAAAACAAACCTCTTGGTGGGCTCTATATCATTCTGACCCCAAATATGAATGTGAAATATTGACTATTTTTGTTTACCTCTCAACTATCCTGGCATAATTTTGTTCTTTGAATACATACAATGAGGGTCAATGAGGGGCAGGAAAGGTAGTAGAGCAAGTAGTGAGAATGCTTTGCCTATGACCAACCCTGGTTCAACTTTCAATTCCTGAATCCCTATATGGTCCCCTGAGCATGAAACTAGGAGTATGCTATCGACACCACCACGCATGACTCCAAAAAAACAAAAAACAGAAATGCATATAACAAAAGCTTTGCTAGTCAAATTTTTGGATGGTAAACACTGCTAGGTTATTATTTTTTTTATAATTGTCTTTATTTTTCAATTTTGGTTGTTTGTTTGGTTGGTTGGTTCTTAGTGGTTCTTAGGGGTTACTCCTGCCTCTTCACTCAGAAATCGCTTCTGGCAGGCTCTGGGGACCATATGGGATGCCTGGAATAGAAACAGGGTCCAGATTGGCCGTGTGCAAGGCAAACACCTTACTACTCTGCTGTGGCTCTGGCCCTTCAATTTTGTTTTTTAAAGGTAACATTTCGTAGCATTCTGGATAAGAATTGTTAATTGAAAAGAAGTAAATGATATGCATAATACTCCTTCAGTAACAATATTGCAAATATTAGATAGTGCCTAAAATGATAAAAGGGAGGATAGAAGTGGGGTGACATTAGGGTATTGGGAAATTGAGGGAAATGAACAGTGGTGAAGGGTAGGTGTTAGAATATCATATGATCAAAATTCAACTATCAACTACTTTCTAACTGATTTCACAGTGATTTAGTAATAAAAATAATTAAATAAAATAATTAAAAATGTTTTTAAAAATAAACTTTTGTAGACAGCTATTATCTATTGTTTTATTTCCTTCTGTCTACTGGTATTTATTGCTTGTACAATAATTCCAATATTTAATTTTTTTATTTTATTTTCCAAAAAATATTTTTTTCTGGCACCAGGGATTAAATCCAGGTTCACCTCATGTACTTAATCACAATGCTACATCCTCAGCTTTCGAGGTGATTTTTTTTGAAGATTTAATACAAACAAAAAGTAATCACAAGGGGCCGGAGAGATAGCATGGAGATAAGGCGTTTGCCTTTCATGCTGAAGGACGGTGGTTCGAATCCTAGCATCCACATGGTCCTCTGTGCCTGCCAGGGGCACTTTCTGAGCCTAGAGCAAGGAGTAATCCCTGAGCACTGCCGGGTGTGACCCCAAAACCAAAAAAAAAAAATATCCCCACTAATAGGTCAGAGAGATAGTTCAACAGGCTGAGTGAGTGTTTTGTGTATAGAAGATGCAGGTTGGATCACTGGAACTGCCTGACTTTCTTCTTTTCTTCTTTCTTTTTTTTTTTAATTGAGATACCATGATTTAAAATACAATTAATTATACTTTTTATACAAACACCATTCTAATGTTTGAATCCATCACTCCCAGAGAGCCAGCTTCCCTCCATCCTGTCCCCCATCCCTAGGTAAGTTCAGTTATGTGGGAAAAAAAACTCCAATTCCATATCTTTGTTCATTTGTTGTTTCCTATTATGTTTCTTTATACCGCACATATGAGAGAAATCATGTTTTGTTTTTTGTGGAGGTGACACCACTTACATACATAAAACTAAACCCTTGACATTTCATAAAATTGTAAATCCATGGTAAATTGTTAATTTTTTAAACTGAATATTCCTTTTGTATTGCATGAAATATAATAAATCTTATAAGTAATAACTCAGTAAGAGTGAGATTATTTTTAAATTTTATTTTAAAGGAGACTCTGTATAGACTATAAAAGTATGTTTTACCCAAAAATTAAAGAAATGTTGGTTTTATGTTAGGAAGCATAATATTATAAGGGCTGGAGTGATAGTACAGTAAGTAGGGCACTTCTCTTGCAAATGGATATCTGGGTTCAATCTCTATCATTTCATGCAGTCCCCTGGGCACCAGTAGGAGTGATTCCTGAAGAACCAGGAGTGAAGAGCCAGGAATAACTCCTGAGCATAGCTGTGTGTAGCCAAAACTATATAGTACTATAAATAAGGTTAAATACCTGCATTAATAAGTGAAATATTTTAATTTTTAAAACTATGGATAATTTTAAAAATCATTCTAGTAGACATAGATAGGATATCCATTACAATTGAAATATTTAACACATTGAAAGGGTATAAAACTTCTAGGAGGCTAGGAATAAACAGCATGAGTGAATGCTATACTTAAAGGCAAAATGCTAAGAAGTTTGTCTGGTTTTTAAAGAAGCTTCTTTAATGCTTCTTGCAAAGCTAGTTTCAAGACTGGTTTCCCTGAGTTGTTGTTGCCTATGCATGGAGCTTTATATCATTTCTTTAATTCTAAATGCTAATCTAGCTGGACAGAATATTCTAGGTGAGGTATTTATCTTATTGATTTTTTTGAGTTGTCATTGTTTGTATGTTTGCTTGTCTTACCATATTCCATTATTCTCTTTTGGCTTATTGAATCTCATTTGATAGATCTCCTTTACCGTTGCTCATAGCTGATTTATTTTTTATTCTCTTTTTTCTAACTACTTTTAACATTTCCATTTTAAAAAAACAATATTTTAATTTGGGTAACTTTCTGGGATACTTGGGAGTCACAGGACTGTATCTGGTGGTGTTCATGGAGTTACGTGGGGACAGAGATCAAGGTCAGGTCTAACAAGTGCTTACCCATGTACTCATTCTATCTTCCTGCCCTGATTTTATCTTTTAGGTTTGTCAGTTTTCCAATATTTGCCTGATTTGTTAATAATATTAAAACAAATTGTTTTACTTTATGATTCACTTAGTTTTTTGAGTCTGTAGCAAACATTTTGCTATTATTTCTTCAAATACTTTTTCTGTCCCCACTTTCTCTCTTCACTTCTTTTGGGGCTCCAATGATACATATTTCTATTCATTTGATATTTTATGCAATTTTTGTTAAATTGTCATTGGCTTATAGCATTATTAAATTGGAGGACATAGCTGTATGCCTCCATTTGTATACAGTACTCAGTACATCTACTCAAAGTTTCAGTTTAATCCTGCCACCAAACAAACCTCTGTACCCATTCTTCTTATTAGTCCTCTCTTTCCCCTCTGGAAATCATTTCAGTGTGTTCTGAGTCTAAAAGTTTAATTTTTTATTGCCAGTTCATTTGTCAGTTTATTTATTCATATTACACATATGAATCAGACCATCAGTAGTCTTTAAGATTTTTTCTTTATCTTTATCTTTACTTTTTAATGGCTGCTTAAAATTAATGGATCCTTTTTTCTGTATCCTGTATGTCATTATTTAATGAATTTTTACACTTCTAATGCTTTTTAATTTTTAGAACTTTCACATGATTTTTTATGCTTTACTTTTTTTATACTTTTTTACTCAGAATTCCTGTTAGTTCAATCTTTACATATCCTTTCTTAGAATTCTTCAACTATACTTATAAAACTGTGCTGATTGCAAATCTGTATTGACTTTGGTTCTATTTTTAATCAATTATTTTTTATTCTGGTGATACGTTGCACTTTTTGATTTGTCATGTATAATCACATTTTAATTGTACATTAGACATTTGTAATTAAGTTTTGAGAATTGGGGTAGTTTTTTCTTTTGTCTGGAGGAATAGATGGGAGGAGATTCCTGTAATTGAACATAGAACCTCATAACTATCCCAGTCCCTCTTAGTTTCTTTTTAAATAAACTTTTTTTGGGAGGAGGGGTAAAATTTATTAGGTAGTTTAATGCCAAGTCTACATGATCCTGCTGAGACGTGTTTTTAGATTTTGTTTGACTATGTTTATAGTAGTCCTTATTCTATAGCTAATGAAGTTTTTTCCTGTGTTATGACATTTTGAGGAGTCTCAATACTATCATTCACCTACGTGGTCTTTAGGAGGTCTTACCTAAATGATCAGTGTTCACCAAAGTCTTTTAAGGGTTCAGACTCTGGAGATATTCTCTAACATGCTTCAGAGTCTTATTCTATACTTGCACAGCTCAAATTTCAACTAAGTCATCCATTGAATCCATGTACAGTTTTCTGGAATTCCTGAACCACAGAGTTTCCTACTCTCAGGTGTTTTGTTTCTTCTATTTCAATTGCTTCATTATCTCTGAACTTTAATCTTTCTTTCCTCCATCCCCTGTGAGGGCTGTTATCTTGTTGGTTTCCTTAGCTTTGTGTTGTATTTTGAAAGGTGTGCCCAGGCAAAATGCCAGAGAAAATGTGTAATTTACCTTTGTTTCTTTTATCTCAAGGTCTCAGTGCTCCACTCTTGATCAATGGCTCAAACCAGTTGTTTATATATTTCGTCTAGATCAACACATTTCTTTTGTGAAACTATAAGTACCATATTTATCCTTTTCATGGAATTCTTTATGTAAGAAAATATTTTCTGATGCAGCTTCCTTAATGATACTCTGTTCTGGTCATCAATATTGGATGGAAACCCATGGGGAAAAGTCGTGGCTGATTTTTATTATTTATTATGTATAGTGAAATTTTTCCTACAAGATCTTATTTGTTTGATCTTAATTTGTGAAAATTATAAATACTGATGGGGTTACACACTTTTCTCCAGAAAGGATTTATAATTGCAACTACTAGAAGTTAAGGGTGCTACCAACCTGGGTCTAGTTTTGTCCATTTCTAGGGTTCTGGGATTAATACTTAAGTCTCAAGTTCACTTTTTTTCCCTCTCTCTGATAGCAGCTTCATCTTCAGATCTCAGATATGCTTGAAACATTTGTTTTCTAGAGAGTTCTGCTTTTCCAGTTTTCTCATTATTCATCTAATTTTAGTGCAGTTCATTTTTATGATTTTGGAGAAGTTTGAATACATTTTTAGTGAGAAAGAGAAATTAAACTTTGTATTATACAGATTAACAATGGAGCTCTATCATTTGGTCAGAAGATTAAACAAACATACAAGGTACTTACTTTATGGGAAAGTAGCAACTCAAAAGAGTTTTAAAACTATCATCCACTCCCCACAGAATGCTTTACACTTGATCATTTGGCCATATATTATGTCCAGATAAATGCATTTAATTAATACAGTTTAAACTGCATTATATGGCTTTTAAAAATATCTTGCAAAAATAACAACTGAAAACCAAAACCTGTATGGAATACTTAGAATGAAAACAAAAGCATTTATTATATGGAAGACTAGTTATTTTTTCTCCTAATATTAGGTCTATATCAACTTTATTTCAGGGAAAAAGAAACTTATTATATAGTTGGTATCATAAAATCATATAATTTTTTAAAATTAGAATATGTGAGTTAATTAATTTATATATCTTCATCTTTACTAATACCCAAATATGTGGTGGTTCTTTGAAATTTTAGCAAATAATAGTAGAAATTTGATTAACAACTTAAAAATACACATTTGGAGTATAAATGTACTTTTCTTTATGTTTTTTCAATGGTGCTAGAATTAGTATATATTGAGTTCATTACTTTGCAAAAAGACAGACTTCTTTTTAGTAACTAACAAAAATACATATATCAGCAGGGGATATGCTGTATTTACTGCTCTGGTTTTCTTTTTCCTTTTCTTTTTTTTAAAAAAGCAACTTAAAAAAAGAACCCAAAGAAAAGAGTTTGTTGATGAAACCAAAATGTTGTTCTACTAGTCAACCATAACAGTTAAGGGTGAAAAAACTGGATATTTGAAGAAAACATTTTTGAAAAATAGTGTTATTAAAACATTGCCATGTAGTTGGAAGTCTAGATACCTTTATACTCGTTTCATTTCCCAGTGTTTGCTGGTAAATGAGTAGGGATAAAACCATATGTGAAAGTTTTATAATTTTAAAATGTAAATATTTGCACACTAAAATGAGAAAGGGAATGAATGACTATGAAAAAATTGTGTTGCTTAGATATTTTTTTTCATTGCAAACCTCTTTTTTTCTTTTATTTTCCCCATAGGCTTATAGTTTCCAGTAGCTTATTACCTATCAGATGTTTCAAAATAACATTAAATTTAATCTTTTCCTTCAAAGTAAATGTGATAAAAATTAACCACAAAATTTATTAATTTAAAAATAATAATTTTAGGAAGATAACTTTTTGAAGTTACTTATGTTTCATTCCATAAGAATTAAAAATATTAACTTATTACCTATAAAAACTTTCACATACTTATGTGAAATATATTCATACATTCATTTATCATGGAAATGGACTTTTCTAAACTTTAAAATTTTTAGATAAAGTTTTGAAACTATTTGAAAACATTAAAAATGTTTAAGTGTTATATCCTCTAGTTGGCTACGAAAATCGATTGACATTAAAGAAAGTGGGTATTCTTTAAAAAAATCTCGTGTATAACTGATGGAAAGAATTGAGAAACACAAATGCTAAATTTAGAAATTGTAGTCAAATAGTATAGTTCTTCCATTTTTTTTATTTGTATTGTGCTAGATCTAGCTACTAAAACATAACATCAAAATAAAGCTTCTTAGAATAAGTACTGACTGTTTAAAAAATTTTTTTGAGGCCACACCCAGAAATGTTCATGGCTTACTCCTGGTTCCATAGTCAAATTAATCCGGGGGGAGGCTGGAGAGATAGCATGGAGGTAGGGTGTTTGCCTTGCATGCAGAAGGACGGTGGTTTGAATTCTGGCATCCCATATGGTTCCCCATAAGGGACCAGGAGTGATTTCTGAGTGTAGAGACAGGAGGAACCTCTCATCGCTGCTGGGTGTGACCCAAAAACCAAAAAAGAAATTAATCCTGGGGGTGCTCTGGAGACCATATTGGGTGCTGTTTATTGAACCCGCATGCTTGCATGCAAGGCAAGTGCCCTACTTTCTGTGCTGTCCCCTATCCTCTGTGTTATTGCGTTGGTCCCAAGGAAGTTTTAAATAATGAAGTATATCCAATTTCATTGCTTTTATTTGTGCCACTAATAAAGAAAAATACATTTTTTATAATTTTATTTTTGCTTTATTTTAATAAAAAAGCAAACATACATGTTTGGGTCATTGTATAAATGCTCTTTTATGATGATGAGATGTATAAATAATTTTGATAGATCCGTTATTTAAGTACTTTTAATCAAATATTTATCTGTGGTGTCATTCAACATTTCTCTAAAGTTATTTGCTTTAAAAAATAAATACACAAGTAAAAACTTGTTTTAGAACAATTACCATGAAGAAAAGAAAGATAGAAATTACTTAAAATCCAGAGATAATCATTGGTGAACCCTTTCCAGTTTTATTTGATAAATATTTGCCTTCATTTTCAAGTGAAATTCTTTAACTCAAGTTTTGGGACAAATTAAAATTTACAATAAATAAAAAGACAAAGTTTCTCTTTCAGTTCCTGAGCAAGTTTAAATCTTCACATTCAGTCATGTGTGGGATTAGAACACTAATTTAATTAGCCTATTGCCTGTCATTTAAATAACTTTGTCTAGATGTTAAATATGTGGCTTGTTTGTCAAGAGAAATTACCGAAAAATAGACTGGACAAACGTTGTGATATTTACTAGTTTTATTTTCATATAGTCAATGAAATAGGGCAGATAGTTAAAGGGAACTAAAATTTTGGCAAGGCTTTGTTTCTGTTCAACATTAAAACTATAATGGAAACTGATAAAATGTGATGTTTGTTAGGGTTATTTACTGTGTACAACAGAGAAAGAACTCAGAGAGTGACTTATCAATAGAGGCATCATCTTCTAAATCAAGCAGTTATCTTTCAGAGTTGTGGCTCTGAACCAAATCTCATACAACGTTCTTTTTTAATCAATGACTAATACTATGAGAGAAAAAAAAATCATGCACATAGCATATGAAACCAAGATGGGAAATGAAAACTGAGAAGAGGAAGTCACATTCTCAATGACCAGATTAGAATCTAAATGACCAGGAAAATTGGAGAAGTAGTAAGAAGAAAACAGAATGAGTATGACATGGGGTAGACTAAAATAAACAAGGAAGAAAAACAAGTTTCAAAAGAGAAATGGTTACCTATTGGCTAGAATAAAAAGGAACTTGGGAATTTCTACAAAAACAAGTTGATTAAGATCAATAACGTATTGTTTAAAAAGCAAACTCAAATGTTGTGAAATGTATGCCTTTCCAAACTTTACCTAAACTCCTGCTTCCTAGTTCAATGTCATTTGCAAACACTAAGAACTTGTTACTAGATTTGCTGTTCACCTTGAGAACCAAATGTAGACAATAGTCACTTAAACATGGACCAAAGTTACTCAAGTAACAGAGAAATAGTTTCGTTATAAAGTGGAAGGAACAAGGTATCCTCCTACCCCTACCCCAGAGATGGAGTAATTGAATAATGAACTCTAAACAGGAATATGAGTTACCGTATATAGATGAAAGTTTTTTGGGTTCAGAGTAGTTTTAAGTAATTTCAATTTAAATAATTTAAAAATGGAACAAAGGCACTGAGTTCTGTAAACAGGATGAAAGAGAAAATGAAGTTAAATTGTACTAGGAAGGACTGATTTAGAATAGATGGGATAAAATCTGAATAGCAAAGGACTGGTTAAAAATTGATACAATTGTAAGAGTCTGGGAGACTTTCTAATAATAGCTTTTTACTTCTTTAAATTGTTGAAGTATGGAAGATAAACAAGTTTTAAGATCCTACACAGACTTCTTCAAAGTTTTGCCATTTCTGCCTTAGATTGTACTAGAATAATTTACACCAAGACGCATTTGGTGTTATTATTGTTACCAGGAATGCCACGCAACATTAAAGAAAAAAGTATTCTGTATTGCATCCTTGAATTCAAGTGCAGTAACAGGAATAGGAATTTCCAATTTCAGACCTAGTAAGGAAAGGATGTGAAATAGTAAAATAAATAAGTGTTCCCTCCCCACCCTGTCCCCTACTTTTTCCTGATGGTGCTAGTCTGTTTTTGAGTTTTACTTACTTTATAATTGATATGTTTAATTATAGGACATTTAGAAGGTCCAGACAAACTAGAACAAAAACCATATGTATAATTCCACCGCTGGGGGAGGGAAATTACTCAGTAGTCAGATGTGAATCTTTTTTTTCTTGTGTACGTACTTTTCTATACATTTTTTATGCTTTTTTAATTTGCCATGTTTTTCAAAGATTTATAAAAATGGGAGTTTTGTAATCTCGTGTTAGATTTAATTTCGTGGGCATTATTTTCTATAAATGCAGTATCTTTACATAGTCGTTTAAGATTTATAATAAAATATTGCTATTTTAATAATTTACGTAATCCCTGTTTTTGGTCATTTTAAGTGTTTCCAAATGTTCAGTCGTATTAGCAACGGCAGAGTACTTTCAATGTGATTTAAAGCATTCGAATAAAGAAGGAATTCAGGGCATTTCCTCATGCAACAGATCACTTATTTGCACTGGACACAGCATTGAACTGGGAGCTGGGAAAAAGACAGGTGGTTGAAGTAGGATCCCCGATGCTGTTCTTGTCTGATGGACTGACTAGAAGGACAAGTTGAGACATTGGAGGAACAAAATAATCACGTTTCCCTTTCATCTCTAGTTAAGAGAAAGCTGTGGGTCAGGAGTCAGGTGTTTGTGTATGTTCTATTATTAATAACTGAATATAGTAAGTTGTGGGTCAGGAGCAGGTTGGTGTGTGCATTATGCAAACAAGTGGCGAAAGCAGTTTATAGAAGGGGGAAACTCCAGTTAGTAATTGTTTGGTGCATGCATTAAAAAAAAAAAGACTGATCCAAGACATCAACACTGTCGATAGTTCTGGGAGAAAACAAAGACCCGATCATTCGGACCCAAAGTTCTCAATAGGGAGGAAAAAAAAAACCTTTTTGGGGTCTCCCCTTCTAGCTAGCTCCCGCGGGCTCGGGCCCAATCCCTGAACCCACGGCGTGCCGCCGGGAAGACCACCGGGCACTAGAGCTAACTAATCCTTGCCTGGCGCTCAGAGCCAAAACAAAACAAAAACAACAACAACAACAAAACCCTAGAACTTGCAACCCAACAAGCCAGCTAAAGAAAGCAGCACCCCCTCCTCCCCTCCCGGGTCCCAGCATTAGCTGTGAAGCCCAAATGCAGGCAGGGATTGACTGCCTGATTCAAGCCTGGGTGCAGACCAAACTTTGTTCTGCAGTTCGCAAGGCTGGAGCAGAGCGATTTCAGGGAAGAGAAAAAAAAAAAAAAAAAAAGATGTGCAAAATTCCCTCGCGAGCCTTATTTTCATCCGTGTGCATCCTTGAGATCCCAAGGGACTCTTAAAAAAAAAAAAGCCCACCCAAGAGCCGGGCAGGACCGAAGGCGTGAGTCAGCAGGTGGTCGGTCGGCCGATCAGCCAGTCAGTCCCTCGGCCGCATCCCCGGGGCCCGCCTGGAAGCAAGCCGGCTCGTGCTCGGGCTGGGATTGCGCCGGCCGCTGCCGCTGCCGCCGCTCGCATCCCCGGGCTGCCCCGGGTGGGCTCGGGGAGGGAGGCCCCTCCCGCCAGACGCGCTGAGCTCCGCGCCGCGCCGGCCGTGCCCGAGGGGCGGGGGTGAGATGCGCGCGGAGGGGAGGGGAGGCGAGGCGAGGGGAGGGCAAGGCGAGGCGAGGCGAGGCGCGGCGGGGAGGGACGGGAGGGGAGGGGAGGGGAAGGGGTTCTCGCGCGATCGGGCGAGGTTTCCGGTGTTGTGACTGAAACCCGTCAATATGGCGGCGATCGGCCGCGGCCGCTCGCTCAAGAACCTCCGGATCCGAGGTAAAAGTCCGCCGGCGGCGGCAGCAGCCCCCGAAGCTGGAGCCGAAGCCCGCGGCCTCCGGGGGCGTCCTGCAGCCCTGGGGGGGGGGGTTTACGCTTTCCCTTCCCCACTCTCCCCGCTCGGTTCCTGGGGGTGTTTGGGGTGGGGGGGGCGGCCGCGAGCCTTCCCGGGGCTCGCTGGGACTCCGTCCTTCCCTCCCGCTAACGGGGCTCCGTGTCTGTGTCGCGCAGGGCGGAATGACAGCGGGGAGGAGAACGTGCCGCTGGACCTGACTCGAGGTAAGGAGAAGGGGCCGGCGCGGAGGAGCCGGGGCGAGCTGCTACAGACACACACTAGGGGCGGGTCCCGCTCGAACCCGGGCCCAGCCCGCGGCGCCTCGAGCTCTGCGACCTCGGGGGACCGCGCGTGCCCACCCCCGTGGCCGGCCTGCAGTGGGGTGCAGCCGATCCCCGAGGAGACAGACGCCGGGAGGATGTCGCGGGGCGACCACATCCTCCGGCCGGGCTCGTCCTCGCTCGGCCTCGTGCTGCTTCCTTCCGTCCCCCCAGCCCCGGGGACGCTCTCTCCTTCCCCCCTGATCCCCCTCAAGGCGTGGCTCAAATCGGGGTGCAGGGAAGCCTCCCCCCGCTCGGCGCCCCCTTCCACCCCGCAGTCCCGAAGAATCCGGCCCCCCACCGCACCCCATCCCCGAGTTGGCCAACACCGCCCCCTTCCCTTGCTGGGCCCCGGCGACGGCGGCTCATTGTTTACCTCCCGCAGTGGCGTGCAGGGGGGTTTGTTTACGCCGCGGAAACGGGGTGCGTGAATTGCTTAGCTGAGCTGAGCTTAGCTTTGCTCGGCGGGGCTGATTGGACTTCGGGCTCCCTCCATCCTCTTCTCAAGCTCTCCCGGCCCAAGTTGGTTCTAGCGCTGAGCCCGCTGCCTGCTGGCTGGCTCGGGCCCCCCCCCCCCCAGTTGCCTGCCCTTTGGGAGCTGGAGCTAGAAGACGCAGCAGTTGTTAAACGCGGGTGTTTTGTTTTGCTTTTTGGCGTGTGTGTTTTATTTCCTCCCCTCACCCCCTTTCTCCGCGCGTAAACAGGATCCGCTCCGCCGATTCCTTATCAAGTCGTCTTAAGCACCCGGGTTGTTTGTGGTAGCTCCGCAGCATGCACTTGGTTCTGGACACAATCCGTTTTTTTTTTTTTTTTTCCTTTTTCGAGCGTTGCCCAATGGCGCTAGGAAGTTGCAAAGGGAAAAACAGAAAAAGTCGTAAAACATGACTGTGTACAATGTTCAAAACAAATCCGCCTAGGTGGGACCAGACGGATCATCCGCCTCGCCTAGCCTCTCCTCGCCTCTGGTCTTCTTTCTCTGCCACAGTGGTTCCCATTGTTGAGACGCTTTGTGGTGGAAGCCGCGTGCCTTCTCTTCCTTGTTTTTATTTTTCCCATCCTGCTGTTACGACGTCCTTTGTGAAAAGAAAGGTTCTTTTTTTAAATTTTTTATTTGGTTTCGTTTTATTCGTCAAGAGTGCATTTTTTTTTTTTGGTGGGAACATTTTATGCTGAAAGTTCAGGGACTTAGTTTTTGTGGAAGAGTTCTAAAATATCTAATACTACTTGATAGATGTGGGACCTAATGCACCTAACTGATCTCTAATGCACTAAACGCACTACATTCCCCCTCCCTCAGCAATTTAGGTGGGACTGTTACCTGTAGGAAGAATTCCATATCTGGTATCATGGCTTGGAAACGTGTTAATATATAGCACACGCGAGACAATTTATAACATACATGTGGAAGGGACTGGAGAAATGGTACGGCGGGTAGGACACATACCCTCACCCTGTGGGCCCCCGGTTCCATCCCCTCACAGCCTATTATCCCTGTTATCCCCTGAGCATTGTCAGAATGATCCCTAAATACAGAGCCGGGAGGAATCCCCAGAGCACCAACTTGAGAAAAGTTTTTCTGATCAATGTTCTTCTCAATGGGCTCAAATTTAGCAAATGTGACATGCTGCTTATTAGTGATTTAATTTCTATATAAGCACATGGTTTAGTCTAAAGTGTAACATATTCATGAGATCTTGTCTAGTTTGTGCACGGAAAACCGATTTAATGGAAATAAGTTATAATTGTGTATCATTTGCTGATCAATGTATAGCTATATATATATATATATTTTTTTTTTTTTTTTGGTTTTTCGGGCCACACCCTTTTGATGCTCAGGGGTTACTTCTGGCTAAGCGCTCAGAAATTGCCCCAGGCTTGGGGGGACCATATGGGACACGGGGGGGGGGGGGGGATTGAACCACGGTCCTTCCTTGGCTAGCTCTTGCAAGGCAGAGACACCTTACCTCTAGCACCACCTCACCTGCCCCAGCTATATATAATTTTATATATGTAATTTTTTGTTTGCTATCTGGTTGTAAAGAACTTATGTACAAGTGTAATACTTTTGTTTACAAAATTTTACATTGTATGCTTACTATTTTAAATGCTATAATTTTCTGAACATTTAGTAGATTCCTTTGGCCATGAACATTTCTTGGGTTAATACTGAAAATGGAGTAAAACTATTTCTGCTTTCCCTAATATTTTAGCCCAAACTGCTTTTCATTTTGTACTAAAATGCACACATCCTGTTGAATTGATTTCAAAGAGTGAGGGGCAATGTGAGGTTCCTGAATTCTAAGTAAGTTTAGAATTTAAAAAAAAGGGGAAAAGTTATGTTCATTATATAGTGATGTTGTTTAAGAAACTGGTGTTCTGGGGCCGGAGAGATAGCATGGAGGTAAGGCGTTTGCCTTTCATGCAGGAGGTCATCGGTTCGAATCCCGGCGCCCCATATGGTCCCCTGTGCCTGCCAGGAGCAATTTCTGAGCCTGGAGCCAGGAATAACCCCTGAGCACTGCCAGGTGTGACCCAAAAACCAAAAAAAAAAAAAAAAAAAAAGAAACTGGTGTTCTGAATAAACATCATTGATAAAAGGTTTGTGGATCTGACATGAAAGTTCATAAAGAATTAAATTTAAGAATAATTTGAAAACTATTGACTGGAAAAGTTTCTGGGAAGGGTAGCTGATTGTGGTTTGAATTACATTAAGTTTTAGATAAAATTTGGATAGAAAACTTTTTTTGGGGGGTCACAGCCAGCAGTGCTCAGGGATTACTCCTGGCTCTAGGCTTAGAAATCGCTCCTGGCAGGCACAGGGGACCATATGGAATGCTGGGATTCGAACCACAGTCCTGCATGGAAGACAAAAGCCTTCCCTCTATGCTATCTCTCCGGCCTCAGCGAATATATTTTTAATACTAAGTGTTTGCACTCATTCTAAGTGTCTCTGTGTAACCTTTAAGAAATTTATTGTGTAGCT
The DNA here is from genome assembly GCF_024139225.1 of Suncus etruscus. Classification (NCBI taxonomy): domain Eukaryota; kingdom Metazoa; phylum Chordata; class Mammalia; order Eulipotyphla; family Soricidae; genus Suncus; species Suncus etruscus. The sequence continues at coordinate 102,285,008 of NC_064849.1, read as the reverse complement.
GTCTACTCATTATGAATACAGGTCATGGTCATTGTAATTCCTGCAGGAGCCATTACTGTATGGGGAAAAGAGTAGAGCCAGTTAGTTTTGGATTATAATCTCAGCTGTGATCCTTAGTGGGTAATTTGGAGCTAGTTATTTGACCTCGCTTAACTCTTAGTTTCTTCATCTCTAAAAGAAGAGATAAACTTCAAAGGGTTATTAAGACGTGAGAAGTAAATAAACTAGTGCATAATTAAAGTACTCAGCACAGGATCTGATACTAGTTGAGTGATGTTAACTAAAGTCAGTTTTAACTACATTGAGAAGTCAGAATTTATAATACGTTAGAATAGCCCAAATAATTATGTTTATAAACTTGAGGCTTCCATTTTATGGAGATTTACTATTATTGAATATTGTCTGTCTATAGTAAAATTTTGAGTATAATAACTATAAAGTATAAACTGTGAAATTGCCAGTACATTAACTCTAATCAAAGAATCTTTTTGTTTTAAAGACCGTTAGAAGTGTTCATGATCGCTTCTCGGCCTTTTGGCTAAGATCAAGTGTAGAAGTGTTCATGAAAGCTAGCCTTACAAGCTTCTTGAGGATGTGCAGCCTTTCAAGTTTCTTTGGTCTTGGTACAGGTTTTTGTCTATTTGTTTTTGAGCCCTAACTGATGGAGCCTCTGGCATTGCTGGCTTTGCTTAGGGTACTTTATGCTTTGTTGGTTGTATATGGCCTGGTTAGTGTCTTAACCCCTATACAAAAGTCTTGTAGTACTGGTTGTAGTGCCCTGGTTTATAATGTGCTTCAATTAGAAGCTGCTGATTTTGAACTAGTTTCGAAACTTCATACTAGAAATCAACAATGAGCTATTGGTGATGATACTTTCAGATTTAGGCAGTTGCTGTACTTAACTTGTGAAACCTATTGATAATACGCTGTTGATATCACTATAGTTTTTGCATAGTAGAACCTATTTTGAAATCAAAATGCTTCCTGAAGCCACTTAGACTGCGTGATAGTGGAAGTATTTGGTGTATTTTTTTTATTAGTCCAATGGGGCATTTTTTTTCTTATTCTGAACAACTTTATGAAAAGACAGATTATTTGCATGTAAGCTCTTATAGTATAATTTGTTGGTCACAATGAATTTTCACTTGTCCAGTACAACCAATTTAGCCTTTGTTGTTGTTGTTGTTTTGTTTTGTTTTTTTTTTTTGGGGGGGGGGTCACACCCGGCTGCGCTCAGGGTCACTCCTGGCTCCGGCTGCGCTCAGGGTCACTCCTGGCTCTGTGCTCAGAAATCGCTCCTGGCAGGCTCAGGGGCCCATATGGGATGCCAGGATTCGAACCACCGACCTTCTGCATGAAAGGCAAATGCCTTACCTTCATGCTATCTCTCTGGCCCCACAATTTAGTTTTTTACATCAGTCAGTATAATTATTAGGTTATAATTCATTTTAAAGGTTTTTTTTTTTTTTTTTGTTTTTTGGTTTTTGGGTCACACCTGGCCGTGCTCAGTGATTACTCCTGACTCTTGCTCAGAAATCACCCCTGGCTGGCTTGGGGGTACCATATGGGATGCTGGGATTCAAACCACCTTCTATTCTGGATCTGCTGCTTGTAAGGCAAACACTCTACCACTGTGCTATCTGGCCCCTAAAACAGTTGTTTTTTTTTTTTTTTAAACCCAGCTCTTCTTCCTGTTTATAATCAAAGGTTGACTGTCTTTTTGTGTGTGTATGTGAATGTCCCGCTCATTGGTGCTCCAAGGGTACTCCAGGCTCAGTGCTCAGGGATCACTCTTGGAGCATCAGGAGGACCATATGGGATGGTGGGAATTGAACCTGGCTCAGTCACATGCAAGGTATTTAGAAAGGAAAGAAGGTTATTTGTTCTTTGGGGCTACAATCAGCAGTATTCACGATTTATTTCTGGCTAGATGCTATGGGATTGTTTTTGGTGGTTTTTGGAGGACCATATGTGATGCTGGATATTCAAACTTGGGTCAGCCAACATGCAAGGCAAGTGCCTTCCTGTCCTCTCTTTCCAGCCTTGGGGAAGAGTTATTTAAGTGATACCGATTTGAACACTTTGTTTTCTGTAATTTTTTTTTTTTTAGTTTAGAGAGATTGCTCATGTTATTTAATCACTTTACTTCAGGTCTACCAAAGAATAACAACAAAATGACTAAAAACCCATATACTAGGTGCCGGAGAAATGAAAATGAGGAAGATATTATTCCCTTTTTAGGATTTTACTGGAATAAAAATAATATTTTGCAATATGGAACAGCTAATTAAGTAATCAGGGTGACAAGGAACAAAAGTAGCCTAGAGGAGATAATGAATAACTGCCTGGTGGGTATGTAGAATATCACAGAGCTTCATAGACTATTTGACTATGAAATTAAAATAGAGGTGAACATAGTAGAAGGAAACGGTAGCTCTCAAAGGAATATTCCACGTAGGTAACAGGAAAGAGCTGCAAGTGAGGCTGCTGCCTTGATAATAATTTATGAAATATGAGACGGTGCTTGTTTCACGAATAAAGCTGGATATATATTGGAAACATATTCCACAAAATTGTTTTCCTTATATTTCTGGCTGCTTTGGAATCCTCTGTGCTAGAACTTTTTTTTTTTAATCAAGATGGTAGATGTTCGGTTTGAGAGAGATCAAGGCACTAGCCCTGGATGTAGGTGGCTGTGACAGTGATTTAAATCCTGACACTTCATGTGTGCCCCTAGTACTTACTGCCAAGTGTGGCCTCTGACCAGAGAGCCACAGGTGTGTGACCTCTCATACACACACCAACAGGTAGATGTTGTTTCTTGTGATTTATTTCATCTTAAAGATGAGAGGATGTCTCACCCTCTCTTCTCATCACCCTCCCATCTCATCTCTTTTATGTCTCACTCATTTTGACATTTGTTTTCTGTCAAAGAATAAAGCATTTGTTTTCATTCTTTTCTAAGGCTAATTTGAATTTTCATGTTCGTACTTGTTAGTCTTTAAGATTCTTTATTGATCTGAAATCTTCCCTTCCTACTTTCCTTTCTTTTTACTGTGCTTTTCTCACGTTCAGCATATATTTGCTTTATCTGTATGTGGGCCAGGTATTAGACTTGGAATAAGATGAGTGTAGGAGATATAAAAGACAAAGACTAAAATCTATGGTATTTTTCTAAATATTTTACAGACAAAAATTTATCCTCATTCGACAGCTGTCTTTAACTTTTAGTCTTTTAAGTGTAGTTCTCCCGCTGTACTGAAAATGGTTTCCTTTTTATGTGCTTTTGGGCTATACCCAGCTGTACTCAAGGCTCACTTTTGGCAATGTGCTCTGGGCTTCTGATGGTGCTCAGGGAACCATATGAGGTATGGAGGAATGAATCTAGGTGGGCTGTTTTGTATGCCAAGCAAGTACAGTCTCTCTGGCATCTGAAAATCTTTGAAGAAATGACTTTTAATAACATTATGCAAAAATCATTGGCATTTTTCTGTTCTGTCATTATTATTTTTTGCTGTGTTAAAATTTTGTTTTGTCACCAAAATATATTTAAAAAAATTTTTAACAGCTCTGAGAATTTCAACTATTGTATAATTTGAGGGTTTAGGCTTTGAAATTCTAAGGAATTAAAACTTACTGTATTTTCCCGCGTATAAGACGACTTTTGAAACAAAAAAAGTCAACCGAAAATCGGGGGTTGTCTTATACGCCAAGTATATCCTGAAAAATGTTTCGATATGCCGCTAAACGAAACAAACAAAAAATATCAGGCCCCAGAGTTTCCAGATCTCTTTCTGGGGGTCATTTCTGGCAAAACCCAGCTAACCGTGTTGGTGGTTCAGTGCTAGGGTCCGAGGATAGGGTGTTATTTGGTTCATGTAGTGGGGGAGATTAACTGGCCACCAGAGAATTGCCAGAAAAGGTGCCTATGATAAGGGACCAATCACTGCAAGGCTGCTCGGACCGCCTCTCTAACTCAGCCAATCCAAGCAGGCTTTTTATGCATGCAAATTAGACAATGTTTTGGACCCAATCTACACTGTAACAAGCCTGCTCAGATTGGCCAGAGCCAGAGAGGAAGTCTATTACAGTATAACCTTTGAACCTTTGCTTGTTGTGATTGGCTCACTGTGGAAGATACAGTTGCAGCACAGGAACGTTCTGTCTGATACAGCGAATATAGGCCTAAACCTATGTTTTTTTTTGTTTGTTTGTTTTTTGTTTTTTTTTTTCAGCAAGGTTGTTTTATATTTAGAAATTTTCTTTTCTTTTTCCATTTTTGGGTCACACCTGGCGGCGCTCAGGAATCGTTCCTGGCAGGCTCAGGGGACCATATGGGATGCTGGGGATCAAACCCAGATTGGCCCCAAGTTGACGGAGTGCAAGGCAAACACCCTACCCGCTGAGCTATCGCTCCAGTCGGTGGCGCTGGAGGTAAGGTGCCTGCCTTGCCTGTGCTAGCCTAGGACGGACCGCGGTTCGATCCCCCGGCGTCCCATATGGTCCCCCAAGCCAGGAGTGACCTCTGAGCGCATAGCCAGGAGTAACCCCTGAGCGTCACCGGGTGTGGCCCAAAAATCAAAAAAAAAAAAAAGAAATTTTCTAGATGTGGGTTTTCTGTTTTTTTGTTTTGTTTTGTTTTTTTTGCTTTTTGGTCTTGTTTTGGGTCACACCTGGCGATGCTCAGGGGTTACTCCTGACTTTGCACTCAGAAATAGCTCTTGGCAGGCTCGAGGGACCATATGAGATGCCAGGATTCGAACCACCGTGTGTCCTGGGTTAGCTGCGTGTATGGTAAACACCCTACCGCTGTGCTATTTCTCCGGCCCCAGATATGAGTTTTTTAAAGTAATTTATAATGTCATCTCAAGCAGAAGTACATTCACTTGATGTTGTCCTGACTGAATTTTAATTGAAGAGCATTACAGGATGGGCCTGGATTCTGTGCCTGATTCATACAACTTACCTTCCCACATGCTCTACAATGATGCCTCCTTTTGGTGAATGTAAACCTGGCTTCACATTTCATGCAATTTGGAGCCTGAGAATCCGGAACCCACACAGGAGCCACCTCTTGTTTTAACTGCAAAATTAGGGCGTCGTCTTATACGCTCAGTTGTCTTATATGCCGGAAAATACCGTAGGTAAGTACCAGTCAGAGTCACAGGGTTAGTGAGTAACTTTCTAACGATCAGACACTTGTAAGCCACTTTTTTTGTGTGTGTTTTGTTTTGGGTCACACCTGGAAGAGCTCAAGAGTTACTACTGGCTCTGTGCTCAGAAATCGCTCCTGGCGAGGGGGACCATATGGGACCCCAGGGATCGAACCCAGGTCCATCCTGGGTCAGTAGCGTGCAAGGCAAACGTTCTATCACTGTGCTACCACTCCAGCCTTACTATTTCTATGTTTGCAACTTCCATCACTTTGGTGAAATATTTTCCTAGTTCTCTTCCTAACTCTTGTCATTTCTCCAGATTTTTAAAAATAATACTGATATTAAAAGTGCATGATTTTTCCTGCTCAGTAAGCAAGTGAGCCTTAAAATTATACTATCTTCTCTTTTATTTTTCTTCTTTCCAACTTTCCTAATAGGGCTATCTCCCAAGGAATACTTTTCTTTTTTTTTTTTAATTATTATTTATTATTCAAGATAGAGACCTACTTCTCATTCTCTTTGTTCAAGGTAACACATTCCTCCAGCATGTTTTAAGAAATATGTGCTTAATCCAGTCTTTCCTATTCGTTCCATTCCTTTCCTTTCACCATTGTCCTTAGTTTATTTCATATCCTAATTACCTCTTTTGATTAGAATAAATAATATCTCTCTGTCCTGTTTGCCAGTTGCCTATTTCTTTCTTTTTTGGGCCACACCCGGTGACGCTCAGGGGTTACTCTTGGCTATGCGCTCAGAAGTCGCTCCTGGCTTGGGGGACCATATGGGATGCCAGAGGATAGAACCACGGTCCGTCCTAGGCTAGCGCTGGCAAGGCAGACACCTCTAGCGCCTCCTGTTTCTTTCTTTGAGAAACTCTTAGCTTCAGTCAGTTCACAAGCTCATTTTTGTTACAGAAAAAAATTCCAAATTCGTTGAATGACTTTTGTGATTATCTTAAGAATAATATCTTAAGTATACTATTCTAAATATATCTGACACTACAAAATTGACCAACTTAGCATCTCCCTTTCCACTTGACAATTCTCAAATGCCCCTTCCCCCTGTGGAGATTGTATTAGATGCTCCTAACTCTTGTTAGTTAAAGATGACTGTTACTCTTGGTAGGTAGCACACAATTTCTATTTACTTGATGTTTTATGTTATTTCCTCAACTTGGAATTTCAGTTCTACCATTCTGTATTGAATCCTAATAATTGTATTAGGGTAGGGAATTTAGGCCATACTTTGATGTGATCAGGGCTTTCTCCTATCTTTGAGCTCAGGGATTATACCTGGCAGTGGCTGGAAGACTGACTATATGGTGCTGGGGGTCATACCAGGATTGACCATGTGTAAGGCATGGGAATTACCCGATGTATTCTTGTCTCTGACCTCCATTGTCTATTTTTTTTTTTTTTTTTTTAGTTTCTTCTTTTTCTTTATTTGGGAAAGGGACTTCCAAGCAGTTTCCAGGAGCCCTGGGACCATTCATATAATTCTTGGCCCGCTGTGTGTGGACTGGTGACATATTGCTATGCTGCTTGGAACCTAGTGGTGCTGGTGACTACCAGTGCCACACCTGGTAGTGCTCAAGGGGCCATGATGTGCTGGAGATCTTTGTATTCTGCTTTTTGAGCTATTTTGCTCCTGCTATTTGAACTATTTCTTTGACCTCTTTATTTCTTTCTAAATAGTATTTACAATATTACTATTGCCCTATTTAAGTTTGTATAGTTTTTCCTTCTCATTAGATACTAAGCTACTTTTACCTGTTATGAAATATAAGTTACTTTCCTATTATCTATTATGAAATAGTAACTTAAGTTTTATTGAATGGAAGAATAGAGAAACCAGGAGTGGGGAGGGAGGGTGTAGAATAACATTGAGAGTAGAAGTAAGAACATTTTAAATCTGCAGTCCTGAGAAATCATCAAAGTGATGACCATGAAATGGAGAAATCATTTCCAATGGGATAGTGAGTTAGACTTTGCACTTTGAATTCCAGTGATTGACTCTGAGATGTGAGGTAGCATCAAGTGCTGGAATGGAAATTGTAGGAGTTCTGAATTCGCAATTTGGTTGTTCTCTGCATAGGGTATTAAGAGAAGAATGTAATTGGAGAAAGCAATGAAGATTAGAGTGTGAAGAGGATTAGCTGGATATATGTCATAAGGCAAGAACCAATAAGAAGAAAGAAACTAATTGAAGAGAAAATTAGTGATATTATGACCTGAATACAGTAAGAGTGTTTTGGGTTGAAGGGATTAGAGAAACTAGCATTAAAGATGAGTTCTGGAAAACTGTTCTTTTCTTTAATCTGAGAATAATCATAGTATATTCTTTGTAACAATTTTCACTTTTCATCTATCTTTGTAGCTTTTAGATAGCACCATTTCCCTGGAATATTGAGAAGTTAAAGAGAAAGCATTTGTGGTCATGTTAAATCACTGAAGTAGTTTCATAAACATTATAAATACCTGTAGGAGTAATTGTATTTCATTGCACTTTAAATGTAAATTATAGTCAACTCTCAATTTCCTTTTATATGATAATCTACAGTGACTTGGTCCTCCTCCCCTCCTAGGTCTCAGGCTACTGAAAATAGGGCTGTGAAAAGCACTGTGTGGTGAGTGAATGGTTTGCATGCCAGTGTATCTGTATCTCTGACTATCACGAAGTTAAATGCAGTCCACTCTCACTTATTTACTCTTTGAAAGGTGAATAATGGGGTGGAAGATTGTCAGTGACACAATATGAAAGTCACTATTTGTATGTGATCTGGGAAGATTTTTATATTCTTTTTTTCTACCCCATCCCCAAAAGATCTTTTCTTTTACATTATATTTGAATTTATTAGCATAAATTCTTATATCCTAATTAAACACTATTAGAATAACATAAGGAAGTTAACAGGCTAAACTATTGGACCATTCACATTTGAATAATTGAGAGTTGACTGTTACTGTTTTTTTTTTGATCATCATGTTTTGTATTATCTATGCTTTTTAGTGTGATTAGGTTAAAATTAAATTAGGTTAAAGTTCAAAATTATAGTTTTATGACAAATGTAGTTATAAATTATACAGATACCCAACTAAGTTGAAAATAATTATGTAAACATTGCTAAATATAAGTGTTACTGTCAATATTGTCAGGATTGGAAGAGAACCTAAACCTTCTTAAAATTTCCTCTTGGAATTGTCTAGCCAGATTCTGCAAACTGAGCACTGTATGTGGCAATAATGAAATTTATTTAAAATACAAAAAAAGGGGCCGGAGAGATAGCACAACAGTAGCGTGTTTGCCTTGCAAGCAGCCGATCCAGGACAGAATCCTGGCATCCCATATGGTGTCCCCCCATGCCTGCCAGGAGCGATTTCTGAGCGCAGAGCCAGGAGTAACCCCTGAACACCACCGGGTGTGTCCCAACCCCCCAAAAAGAAAATAAAAACAATAAAATTGGAAAATGCAGAGGCATTAAATGTATCTGAGTCATTTGTTTAAGGAATCAGTAAGCTTAGTAAGAAATACAGAAAAAAAACTTTGATTTATATTATAAAGAACCTGATCCTTTTACTTTGCCTGGTAATTTTTAAACCTTAATATGTTGCGAAATTTATGTTTGTAGTTGTTCAGTGTTGACCAACATATTTTTGATAAATTTACAACAATCAGATTAGTAATGTTACTGTGAAATACATGAAAGGCCATAATTTTTTTTAGGGGTGGTTCTCTTCAGGGCTTTCTTCTGGTTCTCTGTACATGCATTCACTTCTGGTGATGCTCATGGACCACACATGTGGTGTCAAGGAATGAACCCAGGTTGGCCTTGTGTAGGCAAGCACCCTACCCACTTTACTCTCTGTTCTGGGGGGTATAATTCCTGGCTTTAGGGAATTTTTATTACAGTTGGAACATGTCTATCATTGCACAGTATAAAATAGAAATATTTGAAGTTCCTACAACATATGTTTATAAAAGAAATGAAGAACCAAAGAAAATATTTTATTTATTTATGTATTTATTTTTTGGTTTTTGGGTCACACACCAGGCAGTGCTCTCCGGGGTTGGCTGAGTGCAAGGAAAACTCCCTACCGCTGTTCTATGGCTCTAGCCCCAGAAAAATATTTTTAAAGGAGTGGTAAATATGGAATGACAAAAAGATCTCATAGAAATGTTGACAACTGTTGGACTTATGTGTAAAAAGATAACACTTGGAACTGTTGATGAGTGCTTGCAAAACTTTTATTTTTATTTTATTTTTTGTGTGAACTGATGTGTTCCTGGAATATTACTCAATATTTGAAGTTAATGTTGAGACAAAGTAGATGAATTCTCTATGAATGAATCCCTTAACTTTGAAGTTGGGTTACATTTCAAGGTAGGGCTTTATGCCTTCTGAAGAGTATGCTGAATTGGGCTTAAATTTTAGGTTTATTGTGAAGTTTTTGTCTGCTTGTGACTAAGTATATACATGGCTAGGTTGCATTTTAAACCTGAGCATAAATAATATTTTTCTGTTATGTTTCGTTTGTGTTTTTTCATTAATATTGCATGTTTAGAGACTGCAATTTGTTAACCAGCCTTTTTCTAGATGTGTTCAATTTGGGAAGACATTGTAACTGGGGTTGATAGTGTTTTTATTATTTTTTTACACTGAATTGTATGACCTGTTTTATAATCTCAAAATTTGAACAATGCTATCTTAGAGTAAGAATATTTGAAATCAAGATTATCCTAAAAAAATGAGACTGTTTCCTTTCCAGATGCCAAGCCCTCTAGTGTTTGGTTACATGATAAACAATACTTGGGAAAACTTTTACTTTAATAAATACATGAAATGAATCTGGGCTTGTCACTTGTAGGATTTAAATAATCTTGTTCAGAATCCAGTTAATTTCTGTGTCTTTTTTCCTTATAAATTAAGATTGAAGAAATATAAGCTGTAAACAAGGAAGATTGCCAAGTAATGTATGCTAGCTGCTACGAAGGAACAGCTTCTACATAGAACTGCTTTTTGATATATTCTCGTACATATTTTTTACTTATTTTATATTCAAGTAAATCAATAGTATTCCTAGTTATGTTGTGTTCTTTCATATTCTAAAACTTTTCATCTCTCCTCACCACCCATAATTTTGTGTGATGCATTCCCTAACCTTTAACTACAATACCATCATTACTAGTCCCCTTCCTTGGGAGAAAAAGCAAAAGAAAATAGAGGGATAAAGTTAGAGAGAAAACTCCAGTAGTTGGAGGTAGGTGAGCTCTGAACTTTAATATTTAGCTCTGTAGCAGTTTCTGTGTATGATCAGGTGACAAGTAAAATGATGGTGAAATGTTTTATTTTCTCCTGTTGTAGATAAGTTAGTCATATCCACTACAATGTATTAATATAAAACAATGATAATGAAATATTTGAATAAAAAAGTTCTTTCTTATTTTAAATGGCTTTGGATTATTTTAGTACTATAGACTAAATTCTAGTGTTTTTGAAAGGCATAGCCTGGCAAAATATAAGCCCAGATTAATTTTTATATTTTAAGATTTAAGAATAAGGATTAAATAAGAATAAGAATAGTTCTTAAGATATAACCTATGTGAGTTATTATAGATAAATATATATAGTAGTATATAATATATATAGTTGTATTACTTTAAAATGTTTAAATCAAATTATTTTAATAAGAACTTTAAAGTTGCTGTTTTCTATTTTGCCATGGTAGGATTTGGTGGTAAGTTCATTTTTTAGCTCCTAAGTTTTTGTGTACGTACTTAAAATTTACCTAGCTAAATAGGAAGAATTCAAATGGTGCCAAAGAGAAGTAAAGAGATTTGGATAAATTGTCACAATGCCTTTTACTATGTTGCTGTTTTATGAATATTTTATTTCAAAATTTAGACTTTAGTTTTAAATCCTATGAAAATGTTCACTGATGTCAGTAATTATTTTTATGTTATACAAGTATCTGTAAAAAGTAATTATTTAAAAATGAAATATGCTAATGTTAAATGTTTATTATGAATTTGGTGTCTGTAAATAAGTATTTTAAACATAGTTGGACTCTAGAAAATACTTTACGTTTTCTACATCGGATATAGTTCTGGGCTGGGTAGATAGTACAGTGAGTAAAGTGCTTACCTTACCTGGTAATCCCAGACCACAAATGGTCCCCAAGCCTCCAAGAATGACCTGTGAAGGCAGAGCCAGAAGCATTACTGGGGTGTGGTCCCCAAACTAAAAAAAACAAATAGTCTTCTGTAGCTTATTTTACAGTTGTCATCCATCACCACTCAAACCTTTCACTGATAAGTATCTTTCAGAGTTATTTGCTCTATGTAAAATACCTATGCTTGCTAATGAAATTATTGTATTAGAGTAGCTAAAAATTGTAATTTTTGGAAAACAGTATTTTCATTCTTTTGTTCTCATAAATTTTTACAAATAAAAAGCAATAATCTGGTTGGTTACTGTTATATATTTATATGCTATGAGAGATTTTTACCTTGGAGCCAGAGTGATAGAACAGTGGGTAGGGTGCTTGACTTTTTAGTGTGTGTGTGTATATATATATATATATATATATATATATATATATATATATATATATATATACAGGGTTTATATATATATACAGGGTACTTGTTTTACACACAGATTTGATCCTTACCACTCCACATGGTCCTTTAAATCTCCACCACCATACTTGCAGAACCTGAGTGCTGAACCATGAGTTAGCCCTGAGAATTGCTAAGTGTGGCCCCAAAAGAAAACCAATAACAACAAAAAAGAAATAGCTAATAGCTAACTCCCTTAGTCCATTTACCAAGTTGTTGACTTGTGATTGCTATAAAAAAGACATGGTCTTTAATTATAAAAATAATAACATTGGGGCTGGAGTGGGGGCACAAATGTTTGCCTTGCATACAACTAACCTAGGATAGACTGCGGTTTAACCCCCCAGTGTCCTTTATGGTTCTCCCAAGCCATGAGCGATTTCTGAGTGCAAAAAGCCAGGAGTAAACCCTGAGTGTCACCGGGTATGACCCCCCCCCCAAATAGCATCATCATCATCAACTTACCTTAAACTTTTATTTTAATAACAGTGTTATAAACATTAATTTTTCTATGACACTATATATTAATAGCCTTACCCCTATATTCCTGTATTTAAAAAATAGGACATAGAATTTTCCTAACTAGTAGTAATAATAAAATAGCATTAAGATTTTTAATGATAGGGAAGAAATGGACATTAAGAGAACAATCCCATTCACATTAGTGCCACACAAACTCAAATATCTTGGAGTCAACCTGACTAAAGATGTGAAGGATCTATACAAAGAAAACTACAAAACACTGCTCCAAGAAATAAGAGAGGACACGCGGAAATGGAAACACATACCATGCTCATGGATTGGCAGGATCAACATCATTAAAATGGCAATACTTGGGGCCGGGAAGGTGGCGCTAGAGGTAAGGTGTCTGCCTTACAAGCGCTAGCCAAGGAAGGACCACGGTTCGATCCCCCGGCGTCCCATATGGTCCCCCCAAGCCAGGGGCGATTTCTGAGCACATAGCCAGGAGTAACCCCTGAGCGTCAAACGGGTGTGGCCCAAAAACCAAAAAAAAAAAAAAAATGGCAATACTTCCAAAAGCATTGTACAGATTTAACGCAATTCCTCTGAAGATACCCATGACATTCTTCAAAGAAGTGGATCAAATACTTCTGAAATTCATCTGGAACAACAAACAACCTCGAATAGCTAAAGCACTCCTTGGGAAAAGGAATATGGGAGGCATTACTTTCCCCAATTTTAAGTTGTATTACAAAGCAACAGTTATAAAAACAGCATGGTATTGGAATAAAGACAGACCCTCAGATCAGTGGAATAGGCTTGAGTACTCAGAGAAGGTTCCTCAGACATATAACCACCTTGTTTTTGATAAAGGAGCAAGAAATCCTAAATGGAGCATGGAAAGCCTATTCAACAAGTGGTGTTGGCACAACTGGTTAGCCACTTGCAAAAAAGCGAACTCAGACCCACAGCTAACACCATGTACAAAGGTAAAATCCAAATGGATTAAAGACCTTGATATCAGAACTGAAACTATAAGGTATATAGAACAACATGTAGGTGAAACACTCCAGGACATTGAGACTAAAGGCATCTTTAAGGAGGAGACAGTACTTTCCAAGCAAGTGGAAGCAGAGATAAACAGATGGGACTATATTAAGCTGAGAAGCTTCTGCATCTCAAAGGAAATAGTGCCCAGAATACAAAGGCCACCCACTGAGTGGGAGAAATTATTCACCCAATACTCATCAGATAAAGGGCTAATATCCAAAATTTACAAGGTACTGACAGAACTATACAAGAAAAAAACAACTAACCCCATCAAAAAATGGGGAGAAGAAATGAACAGACACTTTGAAAAAGAAGAAAGGCAAATGGCCAAAAGGCACATGAAAAGATGTTCAACATCACTAATCGTCAGGGAGATGCAAATCAAAACTACTATGAGGTACCACCTCACGCCACTGAGATTGGCACACATCACAAAAAAGGAAAACAAGCAGTGCTGGCGGGGATGTGGAGAGAAAGGAACTCTTTTTCACTGCTGGTGGGAATGCCGTCTAGTACAACCTTTATGGAAAGTGATATGAAGATTCCTTCACAAACTGGAAATTGAGCTTCCATACGATCCAGCTATACCAATCCTAGGAATATACCCAAGAAACACAAAAATACAATACAAAAATCCATTCCTTACTCCTATATTCATTGCAGCGCTATTTACAATAGCCAGACTTTGGAAACAACCAAGATGCCCTTCAACAGATGAGTGGCTGAAGAAACTGTGGTACATATACACAATGGAATACTATGCAGCCATCAGGAGAGATGAAGTCATGAAATTTTCCTATACATGGATGTACATGGAATCTATTATGCTGAGTGAAGTAAGTCAGAGGGAGAGAGAAAGACGCAGAATGGTTTCACTCATCTATGGGCTTTAAGAAAAACGAAGGACATTTTTAACAGTATCTCAGAGACGAGAGATGAGAGCTGGTAGGTGCGGCTCAGGACATGCAGCTCATCACATAGAGTGATGAGTGCAGTTGCAGAGATGACTACACTGAAAACTATCATAACAATGTGAATGAATGAGGGAAGTGGAAAGCCTGTCTCGAGTACAGGTGTAGGGGGGTGGGGAGGAGGGAGATCTGGGAAATTGGTGGTTGGAATGTTGCACCGGTGAAGGGGGGTGCTCTTTACATGACTGTAGTCATACAACTATAATCATGTTTGTAATCACGGTGTTTAAATAAAGATAAAGAAAAAAAATATTTTATTTTATTTTGGTTTTTGGGCTACACCCGGTGACACTCAGGGTTTGCTCCTGGCTATGCTCTCAGAAATTGCTTTTGGCTTGGGGGACCATATGGGATGCCAGAGGATCGGACCTACGTCCTTCCTAGGTCAGCATGCGTGTCCAAGGCAAACACCCTATCGCTGCACCACCATTGCTCCGGCCCTCCATTAAGATTTTAAAACCCAAGCATTTAGCCCTTTACAGTCTTCCTAACACTACTACAATAGAAGGTAAATGATACTGCTGGAATAATTTAACAGATAATTTTTTATGTTATATGCTATAATTTTATATGTCATAGGGTACATTTGGAATCTTTAGGAAACAAGGTATTGGCTGAGATCTGAAATACACATCTCTATACATCTTAACTTTTATTCTTTGAGAGGGGTCATACTCTGTGGTGCACAGGGGTTACTCCTGGTTCTGTGCTCAGAAATTACTCCTGGCAGGCTCGGGGAACCTTTAGGATGCCTGAGATTGAATATGGGTCAGTTGCCTGCAATGCTGCAAATACCCTACCTGCTGTGCTATCGCTCTGGCCCCAACTCTTTGGATAAACTTATTTCAAGAATAGGCGCCAAATAGTATGGGAATAATTGCTTGTCTGCCAAGTGGTTTAACCTGGTTTAAGCCCTCGTGTTGCCTGTGTCCTCTAACCATCACCTAGATGTGGTTCCTGAGAACAGATGGGTATTTTTCTGCTTTTCTTAAATAGCTTTAGTTTTTATATCAACTTTAAAAATACCTTCTACTTTTATACAGTATAGATAACTAGTTTATATAAACATCAATTGTAATTTTTCTCCTTGGTTAAGGTCAACGTGAAAATTGATTATTCTGTTGGGCTGGGAGGCAACATATTACTATGTGGAGTAATGTTGAACTGCCCTATTAAATCTAATGTACAGCTTCATTGTTCTTTTTTGTTGTTTATTTTTTACTTTTACTATAGTGTAAAATGGAAATTATTTAACTAGTCTTGTTACACAATGAGAATGAGGAAAAAGAGTGTAGTTGTGAGTAATGAAAGGTCCTTACTATCAAGAGTATACCTAACACATAATGAATCAATTTGGCTTTTCTGTTGCTGCTTATTTGAGTGCTTACTATTGCATCTTGGTTGGTGTAGGTGAGTTATGACTTAATAGATTGGTATTCTGTATATATATGATGTGAATATTAGCATTATATAACTGAGATAATAAGCATATAACTAATATGATAAAAACATATAATGATGAGCTAATTGTTTAGTAGATGATCTGACACTGTAGCTGAGTTCCTGAGTTAGACGCACCTGCAACTGAATGTTGCTTTGTTGCCTAGGAGTTTTGGACTTTTGTCAGGTGGCTTTTTCTTAACATGTTTTTCTTATTGTTGATAACATCTTATTGATAACATTTGAGAGATAAACTAAATGTTTGTAACTTATTACAGTTTTGCACTTAGATAATACTATTTTTTAATGTGGTCAGTTAAAGTAGAAGATGAGAAAAGGGAGGGAGAAGTGAGAACAGAATAAAATGAAACAATGTGGTGCATTGTTTTGATTTCGACAAGTAGGATGTGGTTAGATTAAGAATGATAGACCATGAGTATATATAGGAACCGTTTCAGTGAAGAATAGCAGTAAAGATATACATAATTAAGCGTTTTGGTAAATTTTTCAGATATAGATAAGTTATTAAAAACTATGTAGATATTCAGAGCCTTTATTTCTTTTTACATATTCAAAGACTGAAGTCTGAAGAGCAGGGAGTATGGAATTTCTTGAAAGTAAAATCACTTACCTTGGAAGAATTGTGCTTATTTTGAGTCTTGACTACTTAATTCACTTAATAGGTTTAAATTCTGTATGGATTATAAACTACCAAAAGAATACTTCTCATTTTCTGGGAGAGAGCACTTGAAGGTGCTCCTGGGTCACTGCCAGTGGTGCCCAGAGGGACCTTGTAGTGCTGGGTAAAGAACTTGGGCCTTTGGCATGCAGAGTTTAGCTCTTAGGTCTTTGATCTGTCTCTCCAATCCAAGAATACTTTTTCATAGTAGTACATTCGGAGTTTCTGCTTGTTTGATTCTGTTAGGAATTATAGAATTTTGACAATATTTTCCAGGATTAGCATTATTGCCTTGTATGTATTGAATGTTATTTTATCTTTTTTCAGCTCTTTAAAAATGTGGTTTATATATATGCTCAAGTTGTATGGTCAGAATTATACAACTTCAGAATTTAGTCTGAAAGGATAGTTTATTAAAATTATGAATGTGTATAGTTATCAAATACGTTTAAGTAAGCAGCCTAGAAACTATATATACCATATACAAAGTATGTGCTCTAATTTTTTGTGTGATCTTTCTAGCTTTATAGAAGTATTGGTCTATTCTTGAAAGCTTGTTTGGAAGTTCTAGCAGGGGAGCACAGCTACTCGTATACCCTGGACGGAAGAATGGTCTGTCCCTATTCGGGGAAGGCCGTCCTCTTCGACCGAGCGCGCAGCTTCGGGAGGGACGCACATGGAGCGGTGAGGGAGGAAGGGGACACCCGCCTAGCCAGCCAGATCAGCCGAATCAACCCTGGTGATCAATGGGGTGACAGATGTCGCAGCCAGATTGCCCTCTCATCCAGTATTGGTCTATTCTTAAATTATTTCAGTCTAGTCATACAAATGCATAGTATAATTATTATCATTTCACATGTTTACAGTGATACATTTATGATCTTGATGTTACCAACCTCATTAACACCAAAGTGACTACATACTCTACCAGTATGCTAGCATTCTATAAAGTCCATGCAGTATTCTATATTTGTTTCAGTGGTGACATCACTGTCCAAAACTTTAAAGAAAAAGACTACAGATAGCTATTATAAGGAATTTCTTTTTTTTTCTTTTTTCTTTTATTTTTCTTTTTATTTTTTTTACTTATAAAAAGGTTTTGTGACAGGCTGGAGTGATAGCACATTGGGTAGATCTTTTGCCTTGGCAAGTGGCAGACCTGGGTTTGTCCCTGACATTCCATATATTACCTGAGCCACATGGACTGATTCCTGAGCATAGAGCCAGGAATAACCCCTGAGTGCAATATGGTGCAGCCCAAAAATTAGGGGAAAAAAAAGTTTTGTGACATTTAATTTTGATATCAATATAAAATAAATATTTTATTTTATTTTAAATTTTTATGCTCCTTCCTTCCTTCCTTCTTTTTTTTTAATATGTTTTTTATTTAAACACCTTGATTACATACATGATTGTGTTGTTTGGGTTTCAGTCATGTAAAGAACACCACCCATCACCAGTGCAACATTCCCATCACCAATGTCCCAAGTCTCCCTGCTCTCCACCCAACCCCCGCCTGTACTCTAGTCAGGCTTTCTATTTCCTTCATACATTCTTATTATTAGAATAGTTCAAAATGTAGTTATTTCTCTAACAAAACTCATCCCCGTTTGTGGTGAGCTTCATGAGGTGAGCTGTAACTTCCAGCCCTTCTCTCTTTTGTGTCTGAAAATTATTATTGCAAGAATGTCTCATTTTTCTTAAAACCCATAGATGAGTGAGACCATTCTGCGTTTTTCTCTCTGACTTATTTCACTCAGCATAATAGATTCCATGTACATCCATGTATAGGAAAATTTCATGACTTCATCTCTCCTGACAGCTGTGTAAATATTCCATTGTGTATATGTACCACAGTTTCTTTAGCCATTCGTCTGTTGAAGGGTATCCTGGTTGTTTCCAGAGTCTTGCTATGGTAAATAGTGCTGCAATGAATATAGGTGTAAGGAAGGGATTTTTGTATTGTATTTTTGTGTTCCTAGGATATATTCCTAGGAGTGGTATAGCTGGATTGTATGGGAGCTCAATTTCCAGTTTTTGGAGAAATCTCCATATTGCTTTCCATGAAGGTTGAACTAGACAGTATTCCCACCAGCAGTGGTTAAGAGTTCCTTTCTCTCCACATCCCCCCCACCAACACTGCTTGTTCTCATTCTTTGTGATGTGTGCCATTCTCTGGGGTGTGAGGTGGTACCTCATAATTATTTTGATTTGCATCTCCCTGATGGTTAGTGATGTGGAACATTTTTTCATGTGTCTTGGCCATTTGTATTTCTTTGTCAAAGTGTCTGTCCATTTCTTTTCCCCATTTTTTGATGGGATTAGATGTTTTTTTCTTGTAAAGTTCTGTCAGTGCCTTGTATATTTTGGAGATCTTTCTTCTCTCCCTTCCTTCCTTCCTTCCTTCCTTCCTTCCTTCCTTCCTTCCTTCCTTCCTTCCTTCCTTCCTTCCTTCCTTCCTTCCTTCCTTCCTTCCTTCCTTCCTTCCTTCCTCCCTCCCTCCCTCCTTCCCTCCCTCCCTCCCCCCCTCCCTCCCTCCCCTCCCCTCCCTCCCTCCCTCCCTCCCTCCCCCTCCCTCCCCCCCCCCCCTCCCTCCCTCCCTCCCTCCCTCCCTCCCTTCCTTCCTTCCTTCCTTCCTTCCTTCCTTCCTTCCTTCCTTCCTTCCTTCCTTCCTTCCTTCCTTCCTTCTTTCCTTCCTTCCTTCCTCTTTTTCTTTCTCTCTTCCTCTCCCCTCCCCTCCCCTCCCCTGTCCTCCCCTGCCCTTCCCTGACTCTCCTCCCCTCCCTTCCCCTCTCCTTCCCTCCCCGCCCCTCCCCTCTCCTTCCCTCCCCGCCCCTCCCCTCCCCTCCCCTCTATTTTCCTTTCCTTCCCCTTCCCATTTCTTCTATACAGTTCTGTTTTGGGGTCACACCCAGTGATGCTCAGGGATAATTCCTGGCTCTGCACTCAGAAATGACCCATGGCAGGCTGGGAACTGTATGGGATGCTGGAAATCTAATGGGGTCCCTCCAGGGTCTGCCACATACAAGGCAAATGCCCTATTCCTGTGCTATCTCTCTGGCTTCTAAAACTTTATTTATTGATTGATTAATTGCTTGATTGGTTGTTGGACCACACCCAGTGGTGCTCAGGATTTACTCCTGGCTTTGCACTCAGAAATTGCCCCTGGCAGGCTGGGGTCCATCTGGGTGCTGGGAATTGAACTGGGTCTCTCCTGGGTCGGCTGGGTAGGGCAAGGCAGATGCCCTACCACTGTGCTATCTCTCTGGCTCCTAGAATAAAAATTTTAAACTTACACTTCAAACCTATTTCTCTATAAGAAAAAGTGAATCTTACCATACCAGAATGAAGGATCTGTCCACATAGATCATCAGTGGTAGAACAATTTTTCATTCATTTGATTATATGCAAAAAGAACCTTCAACAGGGGTTGGAGAGATAGCATGTAGGTAAGGCATTTGCCTTGCATGCAGAAAGATGGTGGTTTGAATCCTGGCATTCCATATGGTCCCCTGAGCCTGCCAGGAGTGATTTCTGAGCATAGAGTCAGGAGCAGCCCTGAGTGCTGCCGGGTGTGACTCAAAAACAAACAAAAAAGAATCTTCAACAAAATCAATATCCATTTAGGATAGAAAGAACAATTTAGGAAGAACTAATCATCTTCAATATAATATAAAGCAACTATCAGAAAAACAATTAGTATAATAAAGTATTACTCAATAAAGTAATTTAAGAAAAAGGAAAAAAGTGCAGAGACAGAATTAAAGTTGTCACCATTATACACAATTTTGTATCCAAAGACATGCAAAATAATCTAATATAAACAAGTGACTCAAAAAGTTATGGATCAGGGCTGGAGAGATAGCACAGCTCTAGGGTATTTGCCTTGCTTGTGGCTGATTCACAATGGACCTGGTTCAATTTCTGGCATCCCATATGGTTCCCTAAATCTGTCAGGAGTGATTTCTAAGCACAGAGCCAGGAGAAACCCTCTGAGCACCACCGGGTATGACCCAAAAATCAAAAACGAAAAAAAAGTATATGTATATACATGCATATATATGTGTGTATATATCATAGAGATTGATAGAGTAAATTTTTTTGTTTTGTTTTGTTTTTGGGCCATACTCGTTGGGGCTCGAGAGTTACTCCTGACTCTGCACTCAAAAATCACTCCTGGCAGACTTGGGGGACCATATGGGATGCTGGGGATTGAACCTGGGTCTGTCCTAGGTTGTCTGCTTACAAAGCAAATGCCCTACCGCTATGCTATAGCTCTGGCCCAGTAATTACTTCTTTTAAACATTATTCTAGAAGTTACTTTATTCAAAATTTTGTGTGTACTCTTTGTATATAACTGCATTTTTGGCAGTTTTATTTGTATGTTGCACTTATTTGTTATGCTTACCTATTTGTGTATTTAGGAAATATTTCTTTTAACTTAAATGAGACAGAAATATCACAGAGGGACGGGAGAGATTGTACAGCAGGTAAAGAGTACTTGCCTTGCATGCAGCTGCCGTAGGCAGTTTCACTCATGGTATGTATTTTTAACCCTATATTTTTCTTTCTGGCCCTCTAATTTTACTTTTTAAATTTTTAAATGAGTATATTTATTTTTGTGTTCCAGGCAGTGTCTCGGTTCTGTTTTATTTTTATTTTAATTTTTTGTTTGTTTTTTGGGCCACACCTGGCAGCTCTCAGGGGTTACTTCTGGCTCTGCACTCAGAAATTGCTCCTTGGGGACCATATGGGATGCTGGGGACCAAATCTGGATCTCTCCTAAGTCAGCTGCATGTAAGGCAAATGCCTTACCACTGTGCTACCACTTCGGCCTCTAGGTTCTGAATTTTTTTTTTTTTTTGGCTTTTGGTCCACACCCAGTGACACTCAGGTGTTACTCCTGGCTCAGGAAATCCCTCCTGGCTCAGGGGACCTTATGGGATGCTGGGGGACCAAACCTCAGTCCGTTCTAGGCCAGCTGCGTGCAAGGCAAATGCCCTACTGCTCTGGCCCCAGATTCTGAATAATTTTTAAAGAAATCATAGCATAAGTATGTTTGTATTTTTAATAAAATTAAACTTCAGGGTTCATAAATATTCTGTGTGTGCTGTAGCAAAAGTCATTCAGCAGTCATGCCACTTTTCCTCTAAGCAGTTAAAATTTCCTAATTCTCAATATGGGTTTTCTGATGATGACGTTAGAATTGGCATTAGTGTTGAAACCTCTTTGGCTATAAAAAATTATATAATGTTTGGATTTTGGTTTGTTGGTGGAAAGATGTATTGTACTGTTAGCAAAAAGAGTTAAATAAAAGAGAGATGATGGATAATATTGACAAGTGATTTGCCTTTTAAAAAGATAATTGAGGGGCCGGGTAGGTGGCGCTGGAGGTAAGGTGTCTGCCTTGCAAGCGCTAGCCAAGGAAGGACCGCGGTTCGATCCCCCGGCGTCCCATATGGTCCCCCCAAGCCAGGGGCGATTTCTGAGCACATAGCCAGGAGTAACCCCTGAGCGTCAAACGGGTGTGGCCCAAAAACCAAAAAAAAAAAAAAAAAAGATAATTGATAGATGAAAGTATTGCATGTAATCTAGTTGGATTCAGTTGAACACTTGCATATTGTATAAATATAAGTTTAAGTAGTATGCATGTGATTCTGACTAATACTGTTATTTGTTTGATACTTATTTCTTGACCTGAGTAGAGTGTTCCTTATTTTAATTTAATTTTGTTTTTAGGCCACACCCAGCGATGCTCTGAGGTTACTTCTGGCTCTGTGCTTAGTGATCATGCTTGGAGGATAATATGGGGTGCTGGGAATTGAACCTAGGTTGGCTGTTTGCAAGGCAGACATCCTATCCTAGCCACTAAGCTGAGCATTCTTTAAATAAAGTTTTACACTAAAAAAGTTCTTTATGGGGACCTCTGAGCATCATTGAGTATGGAGTCCCACCCCCTAACAATTCTTCATGGATTATGAAATAGCATAGTTGAAGATTACTAGTGTAGAACCTTAAAGCTGAAGCAGAATAAATGCTTAGAGTTTAGAGTTTGCAGAAACTTTAATTAGATTGGAGGTCTGGAATGTCCAATCTGCAGGACATAAATCTGTCCGATCTGCAAAATCTTGTAGTCTGGCTCTAGTACATGACTGGACATATGCTTCTCATTGGCTGCCTGAGCCTTTTGCCTGTAGTGTATGGCCCATGAATGCTGTAAAATATTCAAGTGGTCCTTGGCAAAAGAAAGATTCTCCACCCTTGCTTTAAGAGATAACAATGTCCAAGTTTAATTTTAGTTTTGTTTTCTTTAAAGGGACTTCTTTTTGTACTAATAGAAAGTCAGCTCTTACTGTACTTTGATGAGACTTAATAACAATATTAACATGTTTACCTCTGTTATCTTCCTGTTGGTTTTACTGTTGTTTATACACATAGGAATATATTTCCACACATAAATATGTGGAAAATGTTTTAGACATTAATAATTCATGCACACCTGGATTAGCTATGGTTTATTTTTATAATATTGTAAATATATTTTATTATATTTTAGGCCATTTGGTTTAAAAATGAGCATATTTTCTTTTTGAACACACATTTTAATTATATCTGTGAAATTTAAACCAAGTTTGTAATAGAGAAGATCTAGATTCAAATTTTTGCCACAGAATTTGTAGGTAATATATGACGTTGTGTATAAATATCTTCAGCCTAAGTTTTCTTGTAGAAAGGATATAATAATATGTATCTTGTGTTTGGAAAATGCTTAGATGAAAACCCAAAGGGCATTCTTTTTTGGAGCCACACCTGGCGTTCTCAGTGGTTACTTTTGGCTCTGTGCTTAATATCCTATCACTCCTGGTGGGTTTATGGGACCATATGGGATGCTGGAATTTAACTCAGGTGTGCTTTGTGCAAGATAAGTACAAAGGGCAAGTTAAGAAACAAATTACTGTGACTTACAGAGTTATTCATGATTGAGTTTTAGACATATCATGTTCCAGTATAAGTCCCACTACCAGTGTCAGCTTCCCTCCACTCTTGTTTCCAGGTTCCCTTCCAGCCTACCATCATAATAGACATCTTTTAGTTTGGTTGTTAAAGATTGGGTCTTGTGATTTCTTTTCTTTTTTCTTTCCCCTCCCCGCCCCTCCCCTCCCACTCCCCTCCCCGCCCGTCCCCTCCCCTCCCTTTTCCTCTCCCCTCCGCTCTCCCCTCCCCTGCTCTCCCCTCCCCTCCCCTCCCCTCCCCTCCCCTCTCCTCTTCTCTCCTTTTTCTTTTTTGGTTTTGGGCCACACTCCGCTGTGCTCAGAAATAGCTCCTGGCAGGCACCGGGGACCATATGGGACGCTGGGATTTGAACCAACCACCTTAGGTCTTGGATTGGATTGGCTGCTTGCATGACAAACGCTGCTGTGCTATCTCTCTGACCCCAAGGGTCTTGTGATTTCAGTGTTGTTGACTCTGTGGTTTGGATATTTAACTCTTCCTTCCCTAACACCACTGATATACCTGAAATTTTTTTGTCACCTTTCCCCTTTACATTTTTTCATCTTTTGATTTCCCTCATGATGTGATGATGTGCAATTGTGATGATGAGCAATTTTTCATGGGTCTAGTTGGCCATCTGTTGATCATCCTTGGCAAAGTATCTGTTTATTTCCTTTCCCCATTTTTGTTGGGGTTTTTAGGTTTTTTTTTGGGGGGGTAATCTTTGTGATTATTCTGTATATCCTAAATATCAACTCTTTATCTGATGTGTTGAGTGAAAATATTTTCTCTCACTCAGCTGTCTTTTAGTTTTTAGCCTGTGTTTCTTTTGCCATACCAAAACTTTTTAGTTTAATTTAGTCCCAGTTGTTCAGTTTTGATTTTTGTATCCTTTGCTGTTGGCTTCATATTGTTGAAAATTCCTTTGAGTTTTAGGTTTTGGAATGTTCTGCCAAAAAGGAAATATTTTTTCCCCTGGATTTTGGGTCATATCTGGTTGTGCTTAGGGACCACTCTTGGTAGAGTTTGGGATCTTTTGGGGTACCAGAGATTGAACTTGGGTTGGCTGCTTGCAAAGCAAGCACTGTACCTCCGAAGTGTAGTTTTAAATGTGTAAAATGATAGTTATTCTTTATTTTCATTATGGGCATTCATAAATAGTGATTTTTTTATAATCTTGTACATAGATCTTGATAGTCAAATGAATTGTTGCTTATACATATTGCATTACATAGGAGTTGTTTGAAGTTAAAAGGTTATTGAAATTTAAATACACACATACATTCCTGATAGGCTTGGGGGACCATATGAGATGCTGGGTATTGAACCCAGGTCTGTCCCGGGCCAGCCGCATGCAAGGCAAACTCCCTACCACTGTGCTATTTCTCTGGTCCCAAAAGTTTAGGAATTCAATAGTAGTCCTGTTATTTTGAAAATTTTAAGTAAGTATATACAAATTATTATATTTAACCACAAAACAAATAATGCTAAATATGGAAATAACTTTGAAGTACTGGTTCAGAATTTAGTATATGAAAAGTACTTAAGATACCTGTACAAATAAAATGTAGCTCAATGGTAAAAGACTTGTCCTACTTGTATAAAACCTTAGCTTAGCACTCTGAAAAAAAGTTGCATTTCAGGGCCAGAGCTTATTGCACAGAGGGTAGAACCTTTGTCTTGCATGCTACCGACCTGGGTTCGATCCCTGGCATCCCATATGGTCCCCTGAGCCCTGCCCTGAGTTCAGAGTCAGGAGTAACTCCTGAGTACTGCAGGGTATCCCCCCAAAAAATTGCATTTGGTGACTCTCTGGATATCCTTTTCTAGTTTAGACAGTAGTAGGACTATTGCCTGAAGAAGGAACTTTAAGAAACTTTTTAAAAAAATTATGAATTGATGAGGTTACAGGAGAAACTGAATTTAAGGTAGACTGACAGGCATCATATACTAGTATTGTTCTAATTGAAAATATGTAAATTTTGAGGTATTATTTTGAGTTGAAAGAGACTATGAGTAGAGAAACCTAAGAGCAAAAGATAGAACTGTAGGTAATATTAAAGATTAAGAATCTGGAGGAGGGAATACAAACCTTTAAGGAAGACACTTAATGAACACCAAGAAATAGGTCTGAATAGGTAGAACAGAACCAAGACAGTTTAATGACAGAAGCCAAAGATAAGGAAGTGGATTTGATTAGCATTGGCCAGTACTACAGTGTCAGCATTAAATTAGAAAGGCTGAGAAAAATAAAAATAAACTGGTGAACAACTTTGGTGTTTCCATATGCCTTTGATGGCTTTTAGAAAATGGAAGATGTAAGACAAATGATTTTACAAACAAGTAGTGTCACTTAAAAAAAACTGGGAACAGTGGAAGGAAAAACAATTTTTTTGTTTGTTTTTGGGTCACACCTGGTGGTGCTCAGGAATTACTCCTGGCACTGAGTTTAGAAATAGCCCCTGGCAGGCTCGGAAGACCATATGGGATGCTGGGAATCATATCTTTTTTTTTTTTTTTTTGTATAGGTATCTTAAGTACTTTCATATACTACTAAATTCTGAACCAGTACTTTAGAGGTATTTCCATATTTAGCATTATTTATGTTTTGTAGTTAAATATAATAATTTATATGCACTCACTTAAAATTTTCAGAATAACAGGACTTTTATTGACAAGAGTTTATGAAAAAGCGTAAAGCTTAATTTCTTTTTCTTTAAATAGGATTAAGGGGTACAAATTTTAAAAGTACATTTAAGTATTAATCTACTCATGTGCTAGAAATAATACGCCCAGGTTTCATTACATTAAAAAAATACCTAAAACCTAATGATCTATACTATCTAATAGTCTTAAAATTCTATAAATGTGTATTTTTTTTACACTGTAAGTAATTTATTTAATTATAAAGATTTTTGTGGTAAAGATGATGCTGAGATTGAAAATAGTAGCAAATGGCTAAGAGCTATTAGATGGGGTACAGATTTTAAATTAAGGGTAAGATTTTAAAAGTAACATTTTAATACAATTTTTTAGTTTTAGATTTTTAAGTTTATACTCAAATGGACTTTTCTGTGGATGAAGAATATATTCTTTGCTCTTAAGTGAGAAACTATATATGTCACCTGTCTGAGGTGACATACATCCAGGTGATCTGAATTACAGTCATGTTATATAGAAAAAAAAGAAACTGAAAAGTAGCTGTACAAAGTACAACTAGCAAACTAGTTTCTGAATAATTTGAATAGACTGAGTATATATCACAACTGTCTGAGTCTTTGGGAACAGCTGTTCTATTATTTTCTAGGGTTCATTTGCATAGTGAATTGTTTCAAACAATTTTTTCTTATAATAGAAGATTCCTAATTAGGGAACTGTGGAAACCTAGTGATTTTACAAATAGCTTTGTAAGATATAATAGATTAAGTCAAATTTTAACAGAACATCTAGTGATTATAATCTTTATGTAGTGGTTGCTCTGAGTTATTTTTACTGTTTTAGAAACTGTTCTAGTTGCACTCTTTTATATTGTTTTTTTAGAGGGAAAAAATGTGAAGTGTCACAACAAAGCCTTTTTTGAATGACAGCCATTCTGTGGCTGGATAAATGCTCTTTGTATATTTTTGTTTACACTTGTATATTCTTTGTACTTAGTTACAAAGTAAAAGTGCTTTGTTAAGCTTATTACAGTTGTCTCTCACATGTTACCATAAAAAGTGTTAAGATTTCTAACTTTATTGTTTAAAAGGGAAAGATGAACTGTAAAAGAAAGCACTTCATAACTTCTTCCCCCATCAAATAGCTCTTAGTCATTTGCTACTATTTTCAACCTCAGTGTCATCTTCATCACAAAAATCTTTATAATTGAATAGATTACTTACAGTGTAAAAATACACATTTATAGAATTACAAGACTATTGGGTAGTACAAATCATTAGGTTTTAGGGTTTTTTTGTTTGTTTGTTTATTTTTGTTTTTTGTTTTTGGGCCACATTGGGTGGCTCTCAGAGTTTAAAATCCTGGCTCTGCACTCAGAAATCGTTCCTGGCAGGATCAGGGAACTAACTATATGGGACACTGGGATTCAAACCACAGTCCATCCTTGATTGGCTGCAAATGCCCTCCTGCTGTGCTCTCTCTCTGGCCCCTAGGGTTTTTTTTTTTTTTTTTTTTTAATGTAATGAATTCTGGGTCTATTATTTCTAGCACATGAGTAGATTAATCCAGTGCTTTGCAAGGAATAGGTGGGTAAAGGTGATTTAAAAAGGTTCAATTCAGAGAGTAATTTTCTGAGGATTGAAAGCAGGTTTAAATTTCTGTTTGGTTTTATATTTATATTCTGTTTGGTTTTATAGATGTTATTTGAAATTTATGTTTGGTAACTTTCTAGCGGATCAAACCAGTCACATTTTAATGACTTTAAGTTGATTTGTTCTTAGTGAGATTCCCTTTCAAAGCAATAGAGGGTTTTGATACTGCAATGCTGTTTACAAGTAGGTACCTTTTTATTTTTATAATTTTAGGCACTGTGATTCCCAGTGCTTTTAATGATAGGGTTTCATGCATACATACATTTTTGGGGGAGACATACCCGACAATGTTCAAGGGAACTAGGCTCTGGACTTAGGATTTAGAAATAACTCCTGGCAGTGCTCAGAGAACCATATTAAATGAAACTTGGGCCATTCAGGGCAAGAAAGAGCTTTATCCACTGTACTATCACTCCAGCCTGTGTAGTTATATTTTAAAGCAGTGTGATCTTTTGGCTGCAGATTCCCTTTCAAAGCAATAGAGGGTTTTGATACTGCAATGCTGTTTACAAGTAGGTACCTTTTTATTTTTATAATTTTAGGCACTGTGATTCCCAGTGCTTTTAATGATAGGGTTTCATGCATACATACATTTTTGGGGGAGACATACCCGACAATGTTCAAGGGAACTAGGCTCTGGACTTAGGATTTAGAAATAACTCCTGGCAGTGCTCAGAGAACCATATTAAATTGAAACTTGGGCCATTCAGGGCAAGAAAGAGCTTTATCCACTGTACTATCACTCCAGCCTGTATAGTTATATTTTAAAGCAGTGTGATCTTTTGGCTGCTCCTTCCTTTTTTTTTTCTGCATATACATCTACACTGTCGTCGTTGTGATAATCACAAAGATATGTATTTTATTATAAATTCTTATATATTATATAGTATAATTTATATAGCATAATATTTTAATATACTAGGATTCACACAGAAGTTCCAACTCGGCAACCTCTTTTGGTTGTAATGGGGAAAGTCAAGTTGAAGTAACAAACAAATTCCTGTCAATATTTATTTTCATTCCTTTATGATAGGATTCCATTCTTATTGTATGAGAGAGCTCATTGTTTGATTTGCTTTTTCTGGTAAATAAGTAACATTTTCATAGGCCTACAAACAATTTGTATGTCCTCTTTAGGGTTGTGTCTTCTCATTCCCCTCAAGTCCCCAATCCCCCCCTTTTTTTTTGCTTTTCTTATGGTTGAACTTTGTGAGTACTTTAAATATCTTGGATATTATATTAGCCCTTCGTGTGATGTGCATTTTTTCCCTATCTGAGTGCAGAGTCAGGAGTAACCACTGAGCACCTCCAGGTGTGGGCCCCCTCTAACCCCAATTTCTTCATTTAGAGAATTATGGCATATATTGGAAACAAAAATAAATCTAAACAATAACTACCCTGATAGATAAAACTATCATAATATAATTATTATTTTTTATAGTTGTACTTTTTATTACATACATATACAACAGTTAAATACAATCTAGTGAGGAGAACCTTGTTGCCATTATATGATGCCAACATTATAGTTTAAGACCTTAGGTTGTGGTGGTGGTGGTGGTAGTGGTGGGTGGTGGTGGTTGAACTAAAAGGAACCAGTGGACTTGACGAAAGGACTAGTGTTTGGTATCATGAATGACATTGTATCCTAAAGTATATAACATTTATGAACTATTGTAGACCAATGCTATTTAAGTAAAGTTTAGTAGTCAGAACAATCATATAGTAGTTAAAGTGCTGGGCTTGCATGGGTGTTTCTGACTCTGATTCAATCCCTGGCATCATATTTGTTCTCCAATGTCACCAGGAATGATCCCTCTGCACACTGATCCCTGAGCAACAGAGGTTGTAACTCAAAAGTTGCTCTCTTTTCCAAGTAATTATGTATCAAGTTTATTGTAATATTTATTTATTTATTTTAATAGCTGCCAAGGATAACTAAATATTTCAAGTACATTACTCTAATGGTCCGTTTTACATAACCACTTGGCTAGGTTATAGTTATTTAATCACTCAGTTGGGTACTGCAATGAATGATTTGATCAATTGACTGAAATCTATTTTTTTATTTTATTTAAACACCTTGATTACATACTTGATTGTGTTTGGGTTTCAGTCATGTAAAGAACACCACCCATCACCAGTGCAACATTCCCCTCACCAATGTCCCAAATCTCCCTCCTCCCCACCCGACCCCCGCCTGTAATATTTAATTGTGCATAACAATAATAATGCAAAATCCTTATCTGCTCAACTTGTGACTATTTATACATTAGCATTTACTCATATGTACTCACAAATATATAAGAAAAAATATGTTCAGCTCTTCTACATCTTATTTCTCTTTGAAATTTTTAAGAATGCATGGGGCCAAAGAGATAGCAAAATGGTAGGGAATTTGTCTCGCAAGCAGCTGATTCGAACAGATGGTGGTTTGAATCCTGCATCTCTTAGGGTCTCCTGTGCCTGCTAGAAGCGACTTCTAGCCAGGAGTAAACTCTGGAACACTGCCGGGTATGACTCAAAAAAAAAAAAAAAAAAAAAAAAAAAAAAAAAAAAAAAAAAGGAGAAACTTTCAAGAAGGCAAAGATTAAAATTTATTATAAAAATGAAACCTCAAGGGGCCGGGCGGTGGCGCTAAAGGTAAGGTGCCTGCCTTGCCTGCACTAGCCTTGGACAGACCGCGGTTCGATCCCCCAGTGTCCCATATGGTCCCCCAAGCCAGGAGCAACTTCTGAGCACATAGCCAGAAGTAACCCCATCAAAAAGTAGGGAGAAGAGTAATGTAAGAGTAAATGTAAAGGCACTTCCTTAAAGAAGAAATACAAATGGCCAAAAGGCACATGAAAAAAATGCTTCACATCAAATCAAATCAAAACATCATGCAAATCAAAACAATGATGAGGTACCTACCATCTCACACCACAGAGGCTGGCACACATCACAAAGACCAAGAACAATCAATTCTGGCAGGAATGTGGAAAGGAACTCTCGTTCAGCTGAGGATATGGTCCAGTCCAGCCTTTATGGAAAACAATATAGAGATTCCTCAAAAAACTGGAAATTGAATTCCCGTATGAATCAGTTATACCTCTCCTAGGGATATAACTTAGGAACACAAAACTCCAATTCAAAAATCCATTTCTCACACCCATATTCATTGCAGCGCAATTTACAATAGCCAGACTTTGGGAACAACCTAGATGCCCTTCAATAGATGAATGGCTAAAGAAACTGTGGTACATATAAACAATGGGATATTATCTTTCAGGAGAGATGAAGTCATGAAATTTTTCTGTATGTGATGTACATGGAATTTATTATGCTGAGTGAAATAAATCAGAGGAAGAGAGATAGATACAGAATAGTCTCACTCATCTAGGGGTTTTAAGAAAAATTAAGGACATTATTATAATAATGCCCAGAGACAATAGAGATGAGGGCCAGAAGGACTGGCATACAATATCACAAAGAGTGGTGAGTGCAGTTAGGAAAATAACTACACTAACAACTATCATGACAGTCTTAATGAGTGAGAGAAGTAGAATGCCTGTCTCTAGTACAGGCAGGGGTTGGGAAGAAGGGAGGGGTTCATTGGTGGTGTGAATGTTGCACTGGTGAATGATGGTGTTCTTTTTATGACTGAAACCCAACTACAATCATGCTTGTAATCATGGTGCTTAAATATTTTATTTAAAAAGTTATAGAAACAAAAAAGTAAAATGTAAAAAATAATTTTTTTTTCCGGAGTGATAGGGGGCACACCCGGAGAAGCTCAGGGGTTACTCCTGGCTATGCATTCAGAAATCGCTCCTGGCTTGAATGACCTACCATATGAGACTCCAGGGGATCGAACTGTTGTTTGTCCTAGGTGCGTGCCAGGCAAATGCCTTATTGCCTGTGCCACTGCCTCACCTCCCCCAAATTCTTTGTCCGACCAGGAGCAATATCAAGCAGTAGGGCATTTTTTTGCCTTGCATACTGCCAACCTGGGACAGCCCCAGGTTCAATACCTGGCATCCCATATGATCCCCTGAGCCTTCCAGGAATGATTCTGAGCTCAGAGCCAGGAGCAACCCCTGAGCGCTGCTGGGTGTGGCCCCATAACAAACGAAAAATTCTTTTTCATTCCTAAGTTGTACTTGTTACTTTCTTTTTTTTTTCCTAAATTGTAGTGTATCTTTTATACTTTTTCTTTTTCTTTTTTTTTTTAACACCACCCATCACCAGTGCAACATTCCCATCACCAATGTCCCAAGTCTCCCTCCTCTTCACCCGACCCCCGCCTGTACTCTAAACAGGTTCTCAATTTCCCTCATACATTCTCATTATTAGGACAGTTCAAAATGTAGTTATTTATCCAACTAAACTCATCACTCTTTGTGATGAGCTTCCTGAGGTGAGCTGGAACTTCCAGCTCTTTTCTCTTTTGTTTCTGAAAGTTATTATTGCAAGAATGTCTTTCATTTTTCTTAAAACCCATAAATGTGTGAGACCATTCTGCGTTTTTCTCTCTCTCTCTGACTTATTTCACTCAGCATAATAGATTCCGTGTACATCCATGTATAGGAAAATTTCATGACTTCATCTCTCCTGACAGCTGCATAATATTCCATTGTGTATATGTACCACAGTTTCTTTAGCCATTCGTCTGTTGAAGGGCATCTTGGTTGTTTCCAGAGTCTTGCTATGGTAAATAGTGCTGCAATGAATATAGGTGTAAGGAAGGGGTTTTTGTATTGTATTTTTGTGTTCCTAGGGTATATTCCTAGGAGTGGTATAGCTGGATCGTATGGGAGCTCGATTTCCAGTTTTTGGAGGAATCTCCATATCGCTTTCCATAAAGGTTGAACTAGACGGCATTCCCACCAGCAGTGGATAAGAGTTCCTTTCTCCCCACATCCCCGCCAACACTGTTTATTCTCATTCTTTGTGATGTGTGCCATTCTCTGTGGTGTGAGGTGGTATCTCATCGTTGTTTTGATTTGCATCTCCCTGATGATTAGTGATGTGGAGCACTTTTTCATGTGTCTTTTGGCCATGTGTATTTCTTCTTTGTCAAAGTGTCTGTTCATTTCTTCTCCCCATTTTTTGATGGGATTAGATGTTTTTTTCTTGTAAAGTTCTGTCAGTGCCTTGTATATTTTGGAGATTAGCCCCTTATCTGAAGGGTATTGGGTGAATAGTTTCTCCCACTCAGTGGGTGGCTCTTGTATCTTGGGCACTATTTCCTTTGAGGTGCAGAAGCTTCTTAGCTTAATATATTCCCATCTGTTAATTTCTGCTTTCACTTGCTTGGAGAGTGCAGTTTCTTCCTTGAAGATGCCTTTAGCCTCAATGTCCTGGAGTGTTTTACCTACGTATTGTTCTATATATCTTATGGTTTTGGGGCTGATATCGAGGTCTTTAATCCATTTGGATTTTACCTTCGTACATGATGTTAGCTGGGGGTCTAAGTTCAATTTTTTGCAAGTGGCTACCCAGTTTTGCCAACACCACTTGTTGAAGAGGCTTTCTTTGTTCCATTTAGGATTTTTTGCTCCTTTATCAAAAATTAGATGATTGTATGTCTGGGGAACATTCTCTGAGTATTCAAGCTTATTCCACTGATCTGAGGGCCTGTCTTTATTCCAATACCATGCTGTTTTGATAACTATTGCTTTGTAGTAAAGTTTAAAGTTGGGGAAAGTAATTCCTCCCATATTCTTTTTCCCAATGATTGCTTTAGCTATTCGAGGGTGTTTATTGTTCCAAATAAATTTCAAAAGTGCCTGGTCCACTTCTTTGAAGAATGTCATGGGTATCTTTAGGGGGATCGCATTAAATCTGTACAGTGCTTTGGGGAGTATTGCCATTTTAATGATGTTAATCCTGCCAATCCATGAGCAGGGTATATGCTTCCATTTCCGCGTGTCCTCTCTTATTTCTTGGAGCAGAGTTTTATAGTTTTCCTTGTATAGGTCCTTCACATTTTTAGTCAAGTTGATTCCAAGATATTTGAGTTTGTGTGACACTATAATGAATGGAGTTGTTTTCTTAATGTCCATTTCTTCCTTATTAGTATTGGTGTATAGGAAGGCCATTGATTTTTGTGTGTTAATTTTGTAGCCTGCCACCTTGCTATATGAGTCTATTGTTTCTAGAAGCTTTTTGATAGTCTTTGGGGTTTTCTAAGTAGAGTATCATGTCATCTGCAAACAGTGAGAGCTTGACTTCTTCCTTTCCTATCTGGATTCCCTTGATATCCTTTTCTTGCCTAATCGCTATAGCGAGTACTTCCAGTGCTATGTTGAATAGGAGTGGTGAGAGAGGACAGCCTTGTCTTGTGCCAGAATTTAGAGGAAAGGCTTTCAGTTTTTCTCCATTGAGGACAATATTTGCCTCTGGCTTGTGGTAGATGGCCTTAACTATATTGAGAAAGGTTCCCTCCATTCCCATCTTGCTGAGAGTTTTGATCAAGAATGGGTGTTGGACCTTGTCAAATGCTTTCTCTGCGTCGATTGATATGATCATGTGATTTTTATTTTTCTTGCTGTTGATGTTGTGTATTATGTTGATAGATTTACGGATGTTAAACCAGCCTTGCATTCCTGGAATGAAACCTACTTGATCGTAGTGGATGATCTTCTTAATGAGGCATTGAATCCTATTTGCCAGGATTTTGTTGAAGATCTTTGCATCTGCATTCATCAGCGATATTGGTCTGTAATTTTCTTTTTTCGTAGCATCTCTGTCTGGTTTAGGTATCAAGGTAATGTTGGCTTCATAAAAGCTATTTGGAAGTTTTCCTGTTTTTTCAATTTCATGAAAGAGTCTTGCCAGGATTGGTAGTAGTTCCTCTTGAAAGGTTTGAAAGAATTCATTAGTAAATCCATCTGGGCCTGGGCTTTTGTTTTTGGGCAGACATTTGATTACGTTCTTAATTTCCTCAATAGTAATGGGTGTGTTTAGATATGCTACATCCTCTTCATTCAATCGTGGAAGATTATAAGATTCCAAAAATTTATCCATTTCTTCCAGGTTTTCATTTTTAGTGGCATAGAGTTTCTCAAAGTAGTTTCTGATTACCCTTTGAATCTCTACCATATCAGTAGTGATCTCTCCTTTTTCATTCCTAATACGAGTTATCAAGTTTCTCTCTCTTTCTTTCTTTGTTAGTTTTGCCAGTGGTCTATCAAGCTTGTTTATTTTTTCAAAGAACCAACTTCTGCTTTCATTGATCTTTTGGATGGTTTTTCTGGTTTCCACTTCATTGATTTCTGCTCTCAGCTTTGTTATTTCCTTCTGCCTCCCTATTTTTGGATCCTTTTGTTGAGCACTTTCTAATTCTATGAGCTGCGTCATTAAGCTATTCAGGTATGCCCCTTCTTCTTTCCTGATGTGTGCTTGCAAAGCTATAAATTTTCCTCTCAGTACTGCTTTTGCTGTGTCCCATAGGTTCTGATAAATTGTGTCTCCATTGTCATTTGTTTTCAGGAAGGTTTTGATTTCCTCTTTGATTTCATCTTGGACCCACTGATTATTCAGTATGAGGCTATTTAACTTCCAGGTGTTAAAATTTTTCTTCTGTGTCCCTTTGTAGTTTATATATAATTTCAGGGCTTTGTGGTCAGCAAAGGCAGCCTGCAAAATTTCTATCCTCTTGATATTATGGAGATATGTTTTGTGTGCTAACATGTAGTCTATCCTAGAGAATGTCCCATGTACATTAGAGAAAAATGTATATCCAGGCCTCTGGGGGTGGAGTGTCCTGTATATATCTACTAGGCCTCTTACTTCCATTTCTCTCCTCAGGTCTAGTATATTCTTGTTGGGTTTCAGTCTGGTTGACCTGTCTAGTGTTGACAATGCCGTGTTGAGGTCTCCCACAATTATTGTGTTGTTATTGATATTATTTTTCAGATTTGTCAACAGTTGTATTAAATATTTTGCTGGCCCCTCATTCGGTGCATATATGTTTAGTTGGGTGATTTCTTCCTGCTGTACATATCCCTTGATTAATACAAAATGTCCATCTTTGTCCCTTACTACTTTCCTAAGTATAAAGTTTGCATCATCTGATATTAATATGGCCACTCCTGCTTTTTTTTGGGTGTTGTTTGCTTGGATGATTTTCCTCCAGCCTTTTATTTTGAGTCTATGTTTGTTCTGACTATTCAGGTGCTTTTCTTGTAGGCAGCAGAAGGTTGGATTGAGTTTTTTGATCCATTTAGCCACTCTGTGTCTCTTAACTGGTGCATTTAGTCCATTGACATTGAGAGAAAGAATTGTCCTGGGAGTTAGTGCCATCTTTATATTAAAGTTTGGTGTGTCTGTTGGTAAGCCTTGTCTTAAAGTATGCCGTTCAGTTTTTCTTTTAAGAATGGTTTTGAGTCTGTGAAGTTTTTGAGCTGTTGTTTGTCTGTGAAACTATGTATTGTTCCTTCAAACCTAAAAGTGAGTTTTGCTGGGTGCAGTATTCTAGGCGAAGCATTTATTTCATTGAGTTTTGTCATTATGTCCCACCACTGCCTTCTGGCCTTGAGTGTTTCTGGTGACAGGTCTGCAGTAAATCTCAAGGATGTTCCCTTAAATGTAATTTCTCTTTTCGATCTTGCTGCTTTCAGAATTCTGTCTATCTATGGGATTCGTCATTGTGACTAGGATGTGTCTTGGGGTGTTTTTTCTGGGGTCTCTTTTAGTTGGCACTCTTCGGGCATGCAGGATTTGATCACATGTATTCATTATCTCTGGTAGTTTCCTTTTATGATGTTCTTGACTGTTGATTCTTCCCGGAGATTTTCTTCCTGAGTCTCTGGGACTCCAATGATTCTTAAGTTGTTTCTGTGAGCTTATCATAGACTTCTATTTTCATCTGTTCCCATTCTTTGAGTAATTTTTCCATTGTTTGATCATTTGCTTTGAGGCTTTTTTCCAATTTCTTCTGCTCTATGTAATTGTTATGTATCTCATCTTCCAGTGTACTGATTCTATCCTCAGCTGCTGTTAACCTGTGGGAAATCTCAAACATGTTTTTCTTCAATTCATCTACTGAGTTTCTCAGACCTGTTATTTGATCTGAAATTTCTGTTTGGCGTTTTCTCATTTCTATCTTCATATTCTCCTGATTCTTTTTAGTTTTCTCTTCTATACTTTGTTTGAGTTCTTTGAACATGTTCCATATTGCAACTCTAAACTCCTTATCTGAGAGACTGACTAGGTGGTTGATCATGTTCAAGTCATCAGAGTTGCCATCTTCATTCTCTATGTCTGGCACTGGCCCATGTTGTTTCCCCATTGTCACACTAGTACTGCGTGTTTTTCTACGGGTTGTGATTGTATTCATTGGCTAAATGCTGTGCACCGTCGCGAAGGGGAGCGGAGCAACCGTGCTCCTCTGGCTTCTCCCTTTCTGGGCGTGTCGACTCACCTCCATGGAAGGCTCACAGGAAGGCAGGCTGGCAGATGGGCCGCACCCAGGATGAAATCAGGCCAAAAATGCAGGACAGCAGAGTAGAGAGGCAGAACGGTGCTGGCCGTACTTGTTACTTTCAAATAGTTGTTTGCCAGTGTAGATTTTGGCTATGTATTTACTAAATATAATAAAAAAATTATTAAAAATCGGTTTTTTATACTTACTAGTATGTGAAAATTGTTGCAACAAGATAAAAGGCAGTGTATAATGAATATGCTTCTAAAATAATAACTATTTACTTTCACACTTTTATGTATGGACATGTTTACATGTGTGTTTAAATATCATAGAGAACAAAGCCAGAAAGAGGTTATATTCACTACATAATCTGTATTATATGAATAACCTTTGTACCTGTATGTACTTAATTATACAGATTATTTATGTATTTATGTATTTGTCTATCTAGATTATTTATGTATTTGTCTATCTTTATCTATTTACCTATCTAATATTTCTATCTATATTTGTCACCCCCATCAGGTTTAGGCTGGCTCTGTATTTAGGAGTCACTTCTAGAGTGCTCTGGGGACCATATGGAATGTCAGGTCAATCATGAGAAAGACAAACTCTCCAACTCTTATTTACATTTGTATTTCGACATACTTGTGTATAAGTTTACATAATATTAAATTATGTAAAATTATTATCTATTAAAGTTGGCTGTTCATTACCTTCAGAGAGATTCATCATGAAAATACATACAAGTTGCACAATAAGAGGAAAAGATCTGCTGTAATTCAAGTAATTATTTTGTGTTTTGTTTCCTTGCTTTTGAATGGTCATCAACTAGCCACATATTTTTTTCTTTTTCCTTAATGTAGCTGTTCATTTCTGAAATTACAGGTTTTAGAAAACATCTTAATAATTTTATTAATCCATCATATTTTTCATACTATTGTGAATAGAATTTTAAAGAAGATAAGTAGAAAACATTAAGAGCATGGGGCCGGGCGGTGGCACTGGAGGTAAGGTGCCTGCCTTGCCTGCGCTAGCCTAGGACTGACCGCGGTTCGATCCCCTGGTGTCCCATATGGTCCCCCAAGAAGCCAGGAGCAACTTCTGAGCTCATAGCCAGGAGTAACCCCTGAGCGTCACAGGGTGTGGCCCAAAAACCAAAAAAAAAACAACAACAACAAAAAAAAACAAAGGAGTAAGTTTCTTTCTATTCCTCCAACCCCCATCATCCATCCTCTCATACATATTGCATGATTATTTTTTGCTCATTATTCCTTTAGGTGTAAATTTTTAGTGTTACAGGAATAGACTAAGGCTTACTCATGTGCTAGGTTATGAAGACACTGTTACATTCATTCATTCATTCATTCATTCAAGTATTTTATACTGTAGCTTTCTTGGTGCAGAGTATAGCTATAACAGAAAACTTAGACCTTAGTTCATCATACCTAAAATACTGTTTGTACCTTTATAGAAAAAGTTTGTCAGTTCCTGATCCAAAAGATAAGAAACCAGGATTTCTCATTTAATTTTTGTTTTGTTTTGTTTTGTTTTTGGGCCACACCCAGCGGTGCTCAGGAGTTACTCCTGGCTGTCTGCTCAGAAATAGCTCCTGGCAGGCACGGGGGACCATATGGGACACCGGGATTCGAACCAACCACCACCTTTGGTCCTGGATCGGCTGCTTGCAAGGCAAACGCCGCTGTGCTATCTCTTCGGGCCCATTTCTCATTTAATTTAACTTGCTGTATTAAATCAGAGTCTTTTTTTAGGACATTATAGCATTTGTGCATTGAATTGTGTATTTTGACAAGAGTAAAAGACCTTATTGTTACTATTTTTAATTGTTCTGGGAAATATTATAGTTTATGGAAGTATGGTGTGTCTTCCAGCAATTGTCTGGTGAACAAACTTTGAAAACTTTTAATGTTTGGGGGCCCAATAATATAGAAAAGAAAAGGTGGTGAGGGGGAGGAAAGAAAAGAAGTTAAGAAAGATTGGCTCATTGGGGATAGAGATAACACAGTGGTAGGGTGTGTATCTTGCACACAACCAATCCAGGACAGACGTGGTTCGAATCCCAGCATCCCAGATGGTCCCCCTTGCCTTCCAGGAGCAGTTTCTGAGCACAGAGCCAGGAATAACCCCTGAGCACCACCAGGTGTGACCCCAAAACCTAATCCCTCACAAAAAGGGAAAGACTGGCTCATTGGACTGGCATTGACAATGATAATCAGTTGCATAACTACTTGCATTTCTTAGGCTCATTTTATATTTATTTATTGGCTAAATCATTGACTGCAACATAGGTTTATCAGCTTCATTTTTCAAATTGTGTGCAGAGGATGTCTTTTCTTTTCATCTTTCATTCTTCTGTCCTTCATTGGAGGAGTCATTTTATTACTTAGTGTATTTCCTGTTCTCAAACAGTACTGGACCATTATAGGTGTTCAGTT
Source organism: Suncus etruscus (assembly GCF_024139225.1). Taxonomy (NCBI): domain Eukaryota; kingdom Metazoa; phylum Chordata; class Mammalia; order Eulipotyphla; family Soricidae; genus Suncus; species Suncus etruscus. Next base: position 102,245,461 of record NC_064849.1, on the reverse strand, counting down.
ACTACTTGTATAAATATATGAATTATATTACTATTTTTCAAAAATATCTGCAATCAAATTTACACCTAGAAAATAATTAGAAATTTGCAAGCCATTATGAAGAATCTATTTGTGTAAATTAATCTTAGCTATTAATCATGTTAGATCATTACATAGTAATGATGATCTTTTTTTGCTCATTTTTCTGAACGACTTGTTGGATACTGTAACAACTTAATTGTCAATATCCCTGATGAACACAGATGCAAAAATCGTCAACAAAATCCTGGCAAATAGAATCCAATGTCTCGTCAAGAAGGTCATTCATCACGAGCAAGTAAGTAGGTTTCATCCCAGGAATGCAAGGATGGTTTAACATCCATAAATACATATCAATCAACATAATACACCATATCAACAAAAATAAAAATAAAAATCATATGATCATATCAGTAGACACAGAGAAAACATTTGGTCAGGTCCCACACAGATTTGCGATAAAAACTCTCAACACTATGGGAATGAAAGGAACTTTTCTCAATATAGTCAAGGTCATTAACCACAAGCCAATGGCAAATATTATTCTCAAGGAAGATAAACTAAAAGCCTTCCCTCTAAAATCCGGTACAAGACAAAGCTGCTCCCTATCACCACTCCTATTCAACATAGTACTTGAAGTACTTCCCTACGAATTAGGCAAGAAAAAGATATCAAGAACATCCTGATAGGAAAGAAAGAAGTCAAGTTCTCACTGTTGCAGATGACATGATACTATATTTAGAAAACTCTAAAGACTCTGCCAAAAAGCTTCTAGAAACAGTAGATTCTTATAGCAAAGTGGCAGGTTACAAAATTAACACACAAAAGTCTATGGCCTTCTTATGCATTAATGATGATAGAGAAGAAATGGACATTAAAAAAACAATCCCATTCACATTGGTGCCACACAAACTCAGATATCTTGTAGTCAACTTAACTAAAGAGGTGAAGGACCTCTACAAAGAAAAATACACAAGCCTGCTTCAAGAAATAAGAGGGGATACATGGAAATGAAAACACATACCCTGCTCATGGATTGACAGGATTAATATCATTAAAATGTGTAATATTCCCCAAAGCATTGTACAGATTTAATGCAATCCCTCTAAAAATACCCATGACATCCTTCAAAGAAGTGGTTAAAACACTCCTGAAATTCATTTGGAACAATAAACACCCACAAATAGCTAGAGCAACCCTTGGGAAAAGGAGTATGGGAGGCATTACCTTTCCCAACTTTAAATGTATTACAAAGCTAGAGTCATTAAAACAGCATGGTATTGGAATAAAGACAGATCCTAAGGTCAGTGGAATAGACTTAAGTATTCAGAAAATGTTCTCCAGACATACAGTTACTCTTTGATAAAGGGGCAGTAAATGCAAAATGGAACAAGGAAAGCCTCTTCAACAAGTGGTGTTGGGGCAACTGGTCAGCTGCTTGCAAAAAAGTGAACTCAGACCTCCCATCTAACACCATGCACAAAGGTAAAATCCAAATGGATTAAGGATCTTGATATCAGATCTGAAACCACAAGGTATATTGAACAACATGTAGGTAAAACACTCCATGATATTGGGATTAAAGGCATCTTCAAGGCCGAAACAGTACTCTCCTTATAATTGGAAACAGATAAACAGATGGGACTATATTAAGATGTGAAGCTGCTGCACATCAGAGGAAATAGTGCCTAGGATACAAAGCCACCCACAGAATGGGAGAAACTATTCACCCAATACCTGTCAGACAAGGGGTTAATAACTGTCAGACAAGGGGTTAATAACTGTCAGACAAGGGGCTAAGATCTATGTTACTGACAGGATTTAACAAGGAAAAAAAAATAGCCTCATCAACAAATGGGGAGAAGAAATGAACAATTTCTCAAAGAAGAAATACAAGTGGCCAAAAGGCACATCAAACAATGTTCCACATTACTGATTATCAGCAAATCAAAACAATTATGAGGTGCCATCTCATGCCACAGAGACTAGCACACATCATAAAGAACAATAAGTGCTGGTGTGGTTGGGGGGGGAGGGAATTCTTATTCATTGCTGGTAGGAATGCCATCTAGTCCAGCCCTTATGGAAAACAATATGAGATTCCTCAAAAAACTGGAAATTGAGCTCCCATTTGACCCAGCTATACCACTCCTAGGGGATATATCCTAGGAACACAAAAATCCAATTCAAAAATCCCTTCCTACACCTTTATTCATCGCAGTACTATTTACAATAGCCAGACTGGAAACAACCAAGATGCCATTTAACAGATGAATGGCTAAAGAAACTGGTACATATACACAATGGAATATTATGCAGCTGTCAGGAAAGATGAAGCCGTGAAATTTTCCTATACATGGATGAACATGCAAACTATTATGCTGAGTGAAATAGTCAGAGGGAGAGAGAGAGACAGAATAGTTTCGCTTATCAATGGGTTTTAAGAAAAATAAAAAACATTGTGATAATGCCCAGAGATGAGGGCCGAAAGGACTGGCTCATGATATGAAGCTCACCTCAAAGGGTGGTGAGTGCAGTTAGAGAAATAATACACTAAAAACTACCTGGCAATGTTAATGAATGAGAGAAGTAGAATGCCTGTTTCGAATACAGGCAGGGGTTGTGGGAGAAGGGAAATGGGGGGCATTGGTGGTGGGAATGTTTTATTGGTGAAAGGGGCTGTTCTTTTGGTCACTGAAGCCCAAGTACAGTTCTGTTTGTAATCAGTGGTGTTTAAAAACAAAAACAAAAACAAAAACTCATGCTCCAGCAAAAAAAAAAGAAAGAAAAAAAAATCCCATTCACATTAGTGCCACACAAACTCAAATATCTTGGAGTCAGCTTATAGAGGTGAAGGACCTCTACAAAGAAAACTACAAAAGCCTGCTTCAAGAAATAAGAGTAGACACATGGAAATGGAGACATTTATCCTGCTCATGGATTGGCAGGATTAATAAAATTCAAATGGCAATACTCTCCAAAGCATTGTACAGATTTAATGCAATCCCTCTAAGGATACCCATGACATTCTTCAAAGAAGTAAATCAAACTCTCCTGAAATTCATTTGGAACAATCAACACCCACAAATATCTAAAGCAATCCTTACGAAAAGGAATATGGGAGGCATTACTTTCCTTAGTTTTAAATCGTATTACAAAACAATAGTTATTAAAATAGCATGGTATTAGAATAAAGACAGATCCTCAGGTCAGTGGAATACATTTGAGTATTCAGAGAATGCTCCCCGGATATACAGTCAATTAATCTTTGATAAAGGGGCAAGAAATTAAAAATGGAGCTAGAAAAACCTCTGCAGCAAGTGGTGTTGGCACAACTGCTCAACCACTTGCAAAAAAGCGAACTCAGATCCCCAGCTAACACCGTGCACAAAGGTCAAATCTAAATGGATTAAAGACCTTGATATCAGATCTGAAACCATAAGGATAATAGAATAACACTTAAGTAAAACACTACTTGACATTGAGACTAAAGGCATCTTCAAGGAGGAAACCACACTCTCCAAACAAGTGGAAGCAGAGATAAACAGATGGGACTATATTAAGCTGCGAAGCCTCTGCACCTCAAAGGAAACAGTGCCTAGGATTCAAAAGCCACCCACAGAATGGAAGAAACTATTCACCCAGTACCCATCAGATAAGGGCTAATATCGAAAATATACAAGGTACTAACAGAACTTAAGAAGAAAAATCATCTAACCCCATCAAAAAATGGGGAGAAAAAAATGTAAAGACACTTCCTCAAAGAAGAAATAAAAATGGCCAAAAGGCACATGAAAAAATGCTCCACATCACTAATCATTAGGGAGATGCAAATCAAAACAACGATAAGGTACCATCTCACACCACAGAGACTGGCACACATCACAAAGACCAAGAACTGGGGCCGGGCGGTGGCGCTAGAGGTAAGGTGCCTGCCTTGCCTGCGCTAGCCTTGGACAGACCACGGTTCGATCCCCCGGCGTCCCATATGGTCCCCCAAGCCAGGAGCAACTTCTGAGCGCATAGCCAGGAGTAACCCCTGAGCGTCACCGGGTGTGGCCCAAAAAAATAAAAAAACAAACAAACAAAAAAAAAACAAACACCAAGAACTATCAGTGCTGGTGGGAATGTGGAGAGAAAGGAACTCTCGTTCACTGCTGCTGGAAATGCAGCCTAGTCTAGCCTTAATGGAAAACAATATGGAGATTCTTCAAAAAACTGGAAATTGAGCTCCCATATGATCCAACTATACCTCTCCAAGGATATACCTTAGGAACACAAAAATCCAATTCAAGGGGCCGGAGAGAAGATAGCATGGAGGTAGGGCGTTTGCCTTACACCCAGAAGGATGGTGGTTTGAATCCTGGCATTTCCCTATGGTCCCCTGTGCCTGCCAGGGGTGATTTCTGAGCCCAGAGCCAGGAGTAACCCCTGAGCGCTGACAGGTGCGACCCAAAAACCAAAACCAAAACCAAAAAAAAAAAAAAAATCTAATTCAAAAATTCCTTCCTCACACCTATATTCATTGCAGCGCAATTTACAATAGCCAGATTCTGGAAACAACCAAGAAGCCCTTCAACAGATGAATGGCTAAAGAAATTGGCACATATACACAGTGGAATATTATGCAGCTGTCAGGAGAGATGAAGTCATGAAATTTTCCTATACATGGATGTACATGGAATCTATTATGCTGAGTGAAATAAATCAGAGGAAGATAGATACAGATTAGTCTCACTCATCTAGGGCTTTTAAGAAAAAAATAAGGGTTTTATTGGAATAATGCCCAGAGACAATAGAGATGAGGGCCAGAAGGACTGGCTCACAATATGAAGCTAACCACAGAGTAGTGAGTGCAGTTGGGGAAATAACGACACTAACAACTATCATGACAGTCTTAATGAGTGAGAGAAGTAGAATGCCTGTCTCAAATACAGGCAAGGATTCGGAAGGGGGTCCATTGGTGGTGGGAATATTGCACTCATGAAGGGGGGTGTTTTGTTTATGACTGAAACCCAGCTACAATCATTCTTGTAACCATGATGTTTAAATAAAGATGAAAAGAAACAACTTAATTGTAATTTAATGTAAAATGATTTGGTAATATAGTTTCATGTGAATTTTAACTGCAAATTTTTATACATTCTAAGTTATCTTCAGCAATGGCTTAAAACTTTGATGAAGGTCTAAGTATAGTTAAATTATGTTGATATGTTGGCTTGATAAGTTTTCTTAGTCTCCCATCAGATACCATTTGTAATAACAAAATGTTTTTCTAAGTACAATTAGTAGTAACCTATCACTGATAATACAGTAAAATTATAAATTATGATGACTAAAATAAAAATACTGATAGTATTTTATTTGTTTTTGTCTGTTTAATTAAATCTGATCCTTTCTTGTGACATTTTCATTCCAATTGTAAGAGAACTGTAGCTACTCATTTTCAAGACATCACAAACCACTTAAAGCTAGATAGATTTTCAGTTATTTAAAGACATGCAAAATTTATCATTTAAAGAGCTCTAAAAAAGAAATAATTATTTCATTATGATGTAATTTCATAGTAATTGGAAATTCCTGGGATATGTAGTAGCTTTAATGGTTTAACATTAGCCACTTTGTGTGTTATGCCCAATAATAATTGTGAAAGTAGGTAGATAGATAATAGGTAATTGTAAACGGATGATGCAAGCAATTTCATTTACTGAGGAAAACACTCATTCAAAACAAATGGTTTTGTGTTAATAAAAATACCAAAGGGAAGGGGCTGGAGCACAGTTGATAGGGCGTTTGTCTTGCTGGTGGCTGACCCAGGTTCAATTCCTGTATTTTATATGTTCCTTGAAGCCTGACAGGAGTTCTGAGCATAGAGCCAGGAATAAATTACTGAGAGCTATTAGGTGTGGCCAAAACAAAAAAGAAACAAAAAAACCCAAAGGAATTTATTAAGTGGTTTTTAAAACAACAGCAATGTTATACTATCATGCCCCACTTTCTCTTGATCTTTGCTTTCTTAAAACAGACTGTCAAATGTAATCTAGAAAATTAACCTGTAGCAACCTATGGAAACTGACACTGTATTTTGGTGAATTATTACTGACAATGAGTCCTTGCTCGGGGGCACCATATGTGGTACCGGGAATTGAGCCCAGGTAGGTAGGCAGTGTGCTAGGCAAGTTCCTTTTCTGATACACTTTATCTCTGGTCCTTTAAAGCATTTTTTTCCTTAGTATTTTAAAAATGGTACGTTCTTTTTTTTTTTTTGGTTTTTGGTTTTTGGGTCACATCTGCAGTGTTCAGGGGTTACTCCTGGCTCTATGCTCAGAAATCGCTCCTGGCAGGCTCGAGGGACCATATTGGATGCCGGGATTTGAACCACCATCTAAGGCAAATGCCTTACTGTTGTGCTATCTCTCTGGCCCCAAAACTTTAAGCTTTTAATTATTCCTTGAAAAAAATTTTTTCCCATTTCCTTTTCTTTGAAAATTTTAAGTACATTTATTGTGTTATCTCAGTTAATGGATGCTCTTAAGTTTATTTCTTGGTAGATTTTGGATAGTTTTTATTGTTTTACCTTTAACTTATATACCTTTACCTTTAACAATATATATATTGGTTTTTGGATCACACCTGACAGTGCCTCAGGGCTTACTCCTGGCTCTGGGCTCAGAAGTCACTCCTGGCAGGCTTGGGGGACCATTTGAGATGCTGGGATTCAAACTGGGGTCCATCCTGTATTTGCCTTGCTGTTGTGCTATCGCTCCGGCCCCATTAACTTTATAATTTTAACCACCTACAAAAATTAATATGGGAACTATGATGTAACTCAGTGGTAAAGCCAAAATCTTAGAGAAAAAATTTTCAGTAGTACAGTATATTTTCATCTGATATATTGTACTTATATTGTAAAAATTTGGTCTGTGCATATGCTACATCTGATGTTCCATAAGCTTTTGCAAAGTAGCCTGCAGTTAGACGCTGTATTATAGTTAGAAACGTTGTTTCTGTCTTTTTGGGTATACCTGTTGGTATTTAGGGACTATTGGCTCCTTACTTGGGAAATCTAGGGGAATACTACTGGCTTTGCTCAAAGGGTATGTGATTCCGAGAGATTATATGTGGTGTTGGGGATGAAACCTGGTTTGGCCATGGCTATGTACAAGGGAAATGCTCAACCCATAGTACTGTTTCTCTGGCCTTTCAGCTATGCTATTGTCATTGCTCTACTGAGGGGTCCCTTTGCAAAGCTAGAATTCTCTCTTCATTGTTCTCTCCTTCATTTCTGTTTAGTTGTGTTTCGGTGTCACACCCAAATTTGCTCTGGGTTTACTCCTGTCTCCACACTCAGGGATCATTTCTGGAGGGCTTAGGGATCCCATAAATCATATGGGGTACCTGGGATCAAACCTGGTTTGGCTTGGGACAAGGCAAATGCCCTACCCAGTATACTGTCTGCTACTGCACACTTACCCATTTCTTAAGGTTCCTTGGATTTGAACTTTATCTCTTCAATTGAAGTATTTTGCATGGGTCTCTTCTCAGCACTATGACCTTGAAATTTTTAACTAAACTAATGATTGTAGAGTATATTTGTCTTTCATCTCTTAGGGATTGTTTTTCTTTACTTCCTGATGCTTCCTTCTCTCCCTCTTCTTTCTTCCTTTTTTCCCTTCTCCTTCCCTCTTTCTTTCTCTCCTTCCTTCCCTTCCCTCTCTTTTGTCCTTCCCTTGCGTTCCCTTCCTCCTCCTCTCCCTCTCTCCCTCCCTCTTTTCTTCCCTCCCTAAGCAAATAAGGCATTCTTTGGTGCCTTGTAGCCAGAAGTGAAAGTTGGAGTGTATACAGACTATGACCATAGATATGAGTAGACTGATGAGTCATCCATGTGGACTTTGAAGTCTTTTAAGTAGTTGGCTTTAAAGTGGATAGTAAAACTTGACAAGAACAAACTTGACTAGACAGAAAATGGACAAGAGCCAATTGTGATTGTTTTAATATTTCATAATTTTTGTTTTTGGTTAGGAAAGTATCTTAATGATAACCCATATATATTTTTTAATTTTAGAACCATCTGATAACTTAAGGGAGATTCTTCAAAATGTGGCCAAATTGCAAGGAGTTTCAAATATGAGAAAGCTAGGCCATTTGAATAATTTTACTAAGGTAAGTTACTTTTTTCTTATTATAATCTGAAATTCTGCTAATTTATTATACTTAATAAATGCTGCTTAGTGTAATCATCAGTAAAGAAATCTTGAGTACATAAATCAACATTAGAACTTTCCTCTGCTGAGTTTCATGGATTTTGCCATATGTCTGAAATTTAAGTATATTTTAATATTGTAGTAGTATATTCTTGTTATAGTTTTAGAAAAGAATAAAGGGAAAGAATCACAGTGATATCTGTAATCTGGTTTTCACATTTATTTACCCAATGATAAATTTGTTTAGGCTTTTTATAGCCACTTTCATAGGCTAATGTTTAAATGTATATTTATATATCAATAATAGTATTCAGATTATTTCCCAGACATAACCATGATTCCCAAAGAAACACTAGAACTCATCTTTGATGGTCTTCATATTATAGGAATCTTAGTTACAGTCCAAGATAAACTAGAGGCAGTTGTCTCAAATAAATGTTAATTTGGTCTCTATTAATAGCCAAAAATTATTGTCTCTTGGTGAATTTTTATATTTTGGTCCCTTAGCAGTAATGAGCTGTCAGCATGTGGAAACCTAAGGAAACCTAAAATGTCTAGAAGGGAGAGGGGCTAGGCTACATCAAGCTTACTCGGGGCTTACTATTTGACTCTGTTCAGGGATCACTCCTGGCAGGACTTGGTCATGGGGATAGAGAGATAGAAAAAGGTTGGCTAAGTGCTAGGCATGGGACCTACTGCTGTGCTATCTTTTCAGTCCTAAAATGTAGCTTAGTATATCCTGAACAGTTTTGTTTGTTTGTTAGTTTTTTGTTGTTGTTTTTTGGGTCATACCTGGTGGTGCTCAGGAGTAACTCCTGGCTCTGTGTTCCGAAGTTCCTCCTGGCAGGCACAGGGGACCATATGGGATGCTGGAATTTGAACCAGGGTCCATCCTGTATTGGCCGAATACAAGGCTCCAGACCCTGAACAGTTTTTATGTGGAATAATTTTATGTTTTAATCTCTCACTATTCTAGTAAGTTCAGTTAGTAGTAATGTCATCTTCTTGGTGCATATTTGAAATGGCAGTTTTATTCTCCAACCCTGGCCTACTGAGGGAGAATTTTTATAGATTCTTAAATGAATTCATGGGTACATTAAACATTGGGTGACTGAATCCTTCAAAAATGTTTGATTCTTAACCACTCACAGTAGAACTTTGTATTTGTTTTTATTTCATAGAAGAGAGACAAGGAGACAAGTATATAAATGTATAAACAATTGATTTTTTAAATATAAAGTTGTGTAATGAATATAAAATAGGTGTTTTCCCTAGAGAAAAGCAAGTAAATATGTATTTATTTTTCTTAAAAAGGTTTGAGGCGCTTTAGATTTTATTTTTATATACTAGATGAGAAATTACTTTATGTGAAGGATAAGGTTATTTTAAAGTTAACTTACAAAACATTGAATTTGGTGCTTAAGAAATTTTTTTCAAAAATACCTTTGTTTTTGTTTTATGAATATAAATAAAGATACACTAAAATGTTTTAGTTAGATACTGTCAGGCTATGTTATTCCAAAACTGCATTATTGCATCTTGTTTTAAATTCCTAGCTCTGAAAAGTTGTACTAGATTTTATTATTAGAAATAATTTAATAGAGCCCTATGTAGTGATTTGAATTCACAGTCCTCTTGGTCACAATTAGGTTGAAAACTAAATTAGTAGTTATACAATTCTTGCCAGCTAGGATTCTTAAAGTTGGGGGTGATTGTAAGAATGGCATTATTTTGGATTATATTATTGAGGAATTAGACTTATCTTCTAGCAACAGTAAAAACCTAGAGCAGGGCCAGAGAGATAGTACTGGGGCCAAGGTCCTTACCTTTCCCCTCCTTCCCTCCCTCCCTCCTTCTATTCCTCTCTTCTTTTCAGTGCCCAGGGATTATTCCTGGCTCTGTGCTCAGTAATTACTCCTGGTAGACTTGAAAGACCATATAGGATGTGGGGGGTTGAACCCAGGTCTGCTGCACACAAGCAAATGCCCTACCTCCTCTGCTATTGCTCCAGCCCCATTTCTTTTCCCTTTTTTGTGAAGCAAGGTAGTTGTTATTGAAAGAAATTAACTTAGAAGATAGGAGGGGAGAGAAAGAGAGGCATACATGGTGAAGAAAGAACATGAGCTTTTTTTCAGAGTAGAACAAAGAAAAGGAGAAAACTCAGATTTCAAGAGAGAACATGGGCTTGAAAAGCAAGCAAGTCTCTATTATTTGTTTGTTTGTTTTGTTTTGGGGTCACACCCAGCAGCACTCAGGTTACTCCTGGCTCTACACTCAGAAATCACTCCTGGCAGGGTCAGGGGACCATATGGGATGCCGGGATTTGAACCACCATCCTTCTGCATGGAAGGCAAACGCCCGACCTCCATGCTAGGGAGGTTATTTACAATTCGATCTTGGTCTGGAGTTAAATTTATCTGGGCTTTGTCAAAGGGAAAGCCTTGTATTGTTGATTGCCTTTCATAATCTCATCATGCTTCTTCTGTAGCTCCTCCTTTTCTGAGAGTCCACTCTTCTCTGGGTGAGGTTTCAGTTTCTTAGTTTGGAAAGACTTGTGGCCTTTGGGCCTGGGCACCTCCCTCCAGAGCTGGACAATTTCTTAAGTTTCATTATTTCCCAAAACCTCATGACCAGCAATCACCCTAGCTGCCTGTAACATCCCCCCACCCCTTGCAGGCTTTACCCCCTTAAATCTTTAAGGGATATATAGGTGTAGTTTTACCCACAGTACTTTTTTTTTCATGTTGACTAAAGGACAAAGTGAGTGAGATCTCAGAGGAAAGACTAATGGGACCCAGGCAGTGGCTTGTTGGGTTTTTTGAGTTATCAGTCTGAAAGAGAAATCAGATAGCTTAGACTTTTAAAAAAAATATTTTTATGATGCCATAATTTACAAAACTATTTATAATTGTTGTTTCAGGCATGCAATGAATGTTCTAAACACCAATCCCACCACCGGAGTGCCCAAATTTTTCTCCATAAATGTCCTCAAGCTCCCTTCTACTCCCCAGCCTGCCCCTTTGGCAGGCATGTAACAAATTTATTTCATATTGTTTGCTCCAATTTAAAGGAATCTCAAATGGAATTAACAGAAAATAAGTAGAAGCCAGGGCTGGAGCATTATTACAGCAGGTATGGTGTTTGCTTTGCATGTGGTTGACCTGGGTTCAATCCCCAGCCTCTCTTGTTGTTTGAGCATTGCTAGGAGTGATTGTTGAATACAGAGTCAGAAGTAATCCTGAGTATTGCCAGGTGTGACTCAAAAAAAAAAAGTTAATTTATGATGATTGATAGCTATATGTTTTTAACTTATTAAGTACAGAAATTAGAATCATTTGATACAATTTAACATCTAGTCTCACTAAAGAACTTAAAAAAACAAACCCCAATATTAAATCCTGGAGGAGAAAAGCTTTCCCTAATCCAGCAGTAGCATCAACTTTTTTTTGTTTCTTTATTTTGATTAAATAAAGTGCTAGTTTATTTTGGGGGGTGGGGTGGGCCACACGGCAGTGCTCAGGGGTTACTCCTAGTTTTGCACTCAGAATCGCTCCTGGCAGGCTCAGGACCATATAGGAATGCTAGGCTCTGGGGACTTAAAGGGATGGTGGGAATCAAACCCAGGTCCATCCCAAGTTGGCCTCATGCAAGGCAAACGCCTTACAGCTATGCTATCTATCCAGCCCTAAAGTGTTAGTTTCTGCTTTTACTAGTCACCTGTAAAAAAAATTTATGAAGTTAACACATAACTTATTTTTTAAGTTTTAGGTTTTCTTGAAGAGATGTTTCAAGTGCTCTCTCTCTCTCTTCCTCCTTCCCTCTCTAACCCATTCTCTCCCCACCTCCCTTTCACTCCTCCTTTCTCCCTTTCACTCCTATTTTCACTCTGGAGAAGCTCTTCTCTGTTAAGCACACATTTCTTTTTTTTCCCCTCACATCTTTCTCAGTAAATTAAATCTGGATAAAAACAATCTTCACTCTAAAAAAAATGAGAGAGACATCCTAGGTATTCAATGGGTTCACAGTAGTAGTTTGATTTGTTCTTTTGGTGGTTGGTCACTAAACCAGATAGAATTGGTTTTATCTTGGGGAGATGAACCCAACTTAGTTCATTTATTCTTTTCTGCATTGGGACTGCTTACCATAACCTGGTACGGTCTCTTCCATCCCTTCATCTTGGCAGTAAATGGAAGTTGATTGGAATGGGATCCAGTTTTCTAGATTTTTGGTAAGGTCCAGCAGATTTTGGTGAGGGATAGATCCAAAGTCTACAAAATCCTGTCAGTCCTTCAAAGAGTCTTCAGTTGTTTTCTAGTTTGAAGTGCTAAGGAGTGATTCCTGACAGTTCTTTGAGGAACTACTTAGCATTTACATTCTAGCACCTACATGGCAGGGATGCTCACATTCTGCTAATCCTACTAGATAACTATTGAGCTGCACCTGCAGGTCACTTGTTCTGGTTGGCACAGGAATGTGCTCTAATCACTTGACTTCTCTGGTGGCTATAGACTGAGGATGGAGTGAGGAATTGCACTTTGCAGAAAAAGAAAGTTGGTCCCAACTGACTTCCCAGGAATTTCAGGAGGAGATGAAATAATGAAGCAAGATTGTTTTTATTGAAAGAAATTTACTTGGTTTTAAGGATAGTTAGGCTAAAGAGATATTAAAGTGGATAGGGTGTTTGTCTTGCGTGCGTCTGACCCAGTTCAATCTGTGGCATCGTATATGATCCCTCAAGCTCACTAGAAGTAATTCCTGAGTACTGAGCCAGAAGTAAACCCTGAACATTGCTAGGTATGGCCCAAAAACCTTAAAAAAGAAAGATGTATAAAGGGAGAGAAAGAAAGGAATACTGTTTAAAAGAGAATAGGGCTTGAAAAGCAAGCCTTTTTTTTCTGTTACACGCTTATTTTTTGTTCTGTGTTATCTCATTTCTGAATTACCTTTCTGAATTACCATGTCATTTTATTTATTTTTAGATTTTGGGGCCACATTTGTACTTAAGGCTTATTCCTGGCTTAGTTCATTATTGGGAGACAATATACATTGCTAGTAATTGAAATAAAGTATGCTACATTCATGGCAAGCACCATAACTTATTTATGCTTTTAAAAACTGAACAATTAGAATTAGCAGTCTTGGTTAGGATATAAGGTTCTAAACCTAAACCTTGAGTAGATCTAAACCTGCCCCATCAGTAAAGTCTTGAAGGTTGAACTCATAAACATTGAAGGTTGAACTCATAAACATCTGTTTTAGCTCTTGGTAAAATAATCAGAAAAGCTTTAGATCAGATAAATGGATACTCAGTTTTGACCCTTGTAAGACTTTCTTAGGCCGATTTCTTTGTACTCTTAATAAAGTTGCTGTTACTAGAAGTGGAGTTCCAGCACAATGCCTGTCCCATAATTTATGCCCTACAGATAGTGCATTTTTAACCTTATTTTTGTGATCTTTATCACTTACCCTTTTTGTCAGGGAGGGCAGGTGTTTGGAGCACATCTGACAGTGTGCAGAGGTTGTTCCTGTTTCTGTTCAGGGGATATAAGCAAGGCAAAATTAGGTGCCTTGATTATCAAGGCTTTGCCCCCTGAATTTTTTCTTTGGCCTCCATCATTTTCCTAGGGGTATTCCTCACACTCCCTTCCTTTTTTTTTGGCTTAAGATGGTGAACCTTCTGTGTTTGAGTTGAGTGTTGGCAACCTAACTAATACAGTTTTTCAACTTAAATAGGTGGTTATTTGCTTTTGGGAGACTCTTTTTTTTTATTGTGGACATAGCAAAGGCCTTGACCTTTTTCCTACTACTATGTTAGTAGCACACCTCCACCAGTTATGATGAGCAAATATCTATACATTGTCAGCTGTTAACTGGAGGATAGAATCATCCCTGGCTAAAGGGATATAAGTAAGTGCCAATTTTGAGGTACAGAGTTTGGGTGAGGGAAACTCCCAAGGTGGTGCTCAGTAGGTTGGGGTTTCCACTGGGGATTCTGAGCCTCTTCTGCAGTGCTGTGTGCCTCCAGAGCCACACCTGGCAATGTTCTGGTAGAACATATGGTGCAAGAAATTGAACATAGGTAGGGCTTGACATATACCTTAACATTGTACTATCTTCTATAGATTTTATTATACTTACCTCAGATACGTATTATAAACACTTAATTGAATCATAATGTGTTTGTAAATGCATTTTTTTAGAAAGCTAGTATCTTTTAAAATGTGACATATAGGGGCCGGTGAGGTGGCGCTAGAGGTAAGGTGTCTGCCTTGCAAGCGCTAGACAAGGAAGGACCGCGGTTTGATCCCCCAGCGTCCCATTTGGTCCCCTCAAGCCAGGGGCAATTTCTGAGCGCTTAGCCAGGAGTAACCCCTGAGCATCAAATGGGTGTGGCCAACCCCCCCCCAAAATAAATAAATAAATAAATAAATAAATAAAATGAAATTTAGATATTTATATATTCTAAGAATGACATATAGAATAAGAAAAATAATTACTGTGCTAGAAGTAATTAGTTGGTCATTCTGGTATCATAACACGTTATATGAATTTTTAGTTATACTTTTAATTTCTGTTGTTGACTACTGCTCATTAAACTTTGAGATTTGTTTTTATTATTATTTTGATTTTGGGGCCACACCCGACAGCACTTGGATTACTCTGCTTTCTACGCAGAAACTACTCCCAGTAGGCTTGGGGGACCTTATGGAATACCAAGGATTGAACCTGTGTGAGCTATGTGAAAGGCAAATAAATGCCCTCCCTATGTGCTATTGTTCTTGCCCCCGCCAAGCGTTTTTTTGTTTTTGTTTTTGACCACACCCAGCAACATTCAGAGGTTACTCCTGGCTCTTCACTCAGAAATTGCTCTTGGCAGGCTCAGGGGACTATCTGGGATGCTGGGAATACAACTTGGGTCATACTGGTTTGGCCGCGTGCAAGGCAAAATCCCTACTACTGTGCTATCACTCCAGTCCTTAAACCTGAGTTTCTTAAGCAAATGAAAGCTATGTTTTTCAGCTTTGTATCTCTTATCTACCACTGGGACATGGTGTTTAATTAATGGTGTTCTGTTACATTTAGTATATTTTTTTATTGTAGTTTTTCTGTTAGGCTTAAGTTGACATGTACCATATTTTCCAGCGTATAAGACGACTTTTGAAACAAAAAAAGTCAACCGAAAATCAGGGGTCGTCTTATATGCTGAGTATATCCTGAAAAATGTTTCAATATGCCGCTAAATGAAAATTGTCTGAATATTGCCACAGAACGAATTTTCCAACTTGATCCTGCACCAATCACTGCAAGGCTGCTTGGACCTCTCTAACTCAGCCAGTCCAAGCAGGCTTTTTTTGCATGCAAATTAGACAATGTTCTGGACCCAAATCTACACTGTCAAAAGCCTGCTCAGATTGGCCAGAGTCAGAGAGGAAGTCTTATTACAGTATAACCTTTGAACCTTTGCTTGTTGTGATTGGCTCACTGTGGTACATGAGCACAGGAACACATGCAGCACAGGAATGTTCTGTCTGATACAGCGAATATAGGCCTAAACCTATGTTTTAATTGCAAAATTAGGGCGTCGTCTTATCATCTTACACGCCGGCAAATACGGTAGACTGTAGGGCTAAATTGTTGTTTAGGGTAAACGTCAGTTCTAGGATCAAACCTCCTTTTAACATATGCAGGGAAGATATTGTTGTTTTGATAACCATGTGAATGTTACATACCCATTCTTGTTTTCTGACCTCATTTCATTAGATAGAGTACTATGTGTATAGCAGGCTGCTGCTGATTACTATTTTAGTATTCTATTTTTAACACAACATGCTCATAATCTAATGAGCTGCTTTTTAAAGATTTAAAATTTGTAGCTATTACATTATAAAAGTATCTTCTATATTTAATTCATCTATTTATATTGAAACTTCCAAAAGAAAAAAAATTTAAATGAAGCATGACTATTCAGTGACATTTATTTGTAAATCCAATAGACAGAAAAATATACTCTTCCAGACTTTTTAATTTTTTTCGGGGTTTTGAGCTCATTTTTTTTTTCTAATTTTATTGTGGTCGAAGTGAATTACAATTCTCTCACAGTAATATTTGAGGCACATAGTGACAATAAGTGAGAGACATTCCCACCAACAGTGTTGTCCTCCCTCCCTCCACCCCTGTTCACAACATACATCCCACATCTCCCTCTTTTACCCCCGTAATGCTTGTGCAACTGTCCCCGTCCCCCCTCCCCCCCGTCCTCGTCCCCCCCCCCCCCCCCGTACAGCTTGTTGTAGATTGGGTATCGATTCTGTTATTGTTGACTTTAGATTTGGTATTCATGTCTGATCAGTTTTTATTTCCACCAAATGAACATTCAACTGTCTGGCCTTGGTACCATCTGTCTCCCAAACTTTTGAGCTAAAGTAACAAATTTTATTTAGTTTCAGGATGTCATTATTCATGCTGACAATAGCTCCAATTAGAAAGTTAGAATTAATAAACACTTGTGCTCCACTCCTCCCAAAAGGAATCTTGATTTTGTTTCTCAAAATGTGAAAATAATGCAAGCTAAATATAAACAATTAAGGTACAGAACATGTGGTAAAAAATGAAGTCTTGTGGGGCCAGAGAGATAGTAAGGAGTTTTCCCTGCACATGGTTGACCCAGGACTAACCTGGTTTCGATCCCCGTCATACCATATGGTCCCTCAAGTCTGCTAGGAGTGATTTCTGAGCACAGAGCCAGGAGTAAGCCCTGAGCACCACAGGGTGTGACCCACAAAATTTAAAAAACAAACAAACAAACAAAAAAACAAGTCTTTTCACATACTTCTATGCACAATATTCCATTCTCCCAAAGTAACAAACCACTAGAAGTTTTGGCATAATTAAAAACAGAAACAGTGGAAGCCACTGAAGGCTAAAAAAGAATAGCTAACTTAAAAGTATAAATGTAGTGGAATAATGTCTCTAAAAGCTGAAAATAAAAATTGTCACAAAATAATGTTAAAAGTTTATGAAAATAGCAATAAAACAAATTAACAGTAAATAATTCTTCACATAATGTTTGATTGATGTAATAAAGAAAAGATGAGTATGTGAATAAAGATAAATTGATCTGATTACGTTAACTGAACAGAAATAACAGCACAATCTTAATGTTTAAAAAGATAAAATATAAAGGGGCCGAAGTGGTGGTGCAGCAGTAGGGCGTTTGCCTTGCACATGGCTGACCTAGGACAAAGCGTGGTTCGATCCCCCGGTGTCCCATATGGTCCCCCAAGCCAGGAGTGATTTCTGAGTGCATAGCCAGGAGTAACCCCTGAGTGTCACTGGGTGTAGCCCAAAAATCAAAAAAAGAAAAAAAGAAAAAGTAAAAACATTGGAAATAAATTACTAGTGTTGAAAATAGATGAAAACGTTACCATATTTTCAAAAATATTCTATCTAGATTCTACTAAGCTGACAGTGCATGCTATAATTTCAATGCTAACTTGTTTTATTTTTTTAAACCCATAGAAGAGTGAGACTATTCTGTGTCTCTCTCCAGAGCTTTTCTTTTTTTTTTATTAATATCTTTATTTAAACATCTTGATTACAAATATGATTGTACTTGGGTTTCAGTCATGTAAAGAACACCCCTTTCACCAGTGCAATATTCCCATCACCAATGTCCCAAATCTCCCTCCTCCCCACCTCTCCTCCACCTGTACTCTAGACAGGCTTTCTACTTCCCTCATTCATTCACTTTGTTATGATAGTTCTCAATGTAGTGAAGCTCACCACAGAGTGATGAGTGCAGTTAGAGAAATAACTTCTAAATGAATTGCTTTTCAGACAAAATTAAGAGGGAATTAAGTAATTATAAAATGATTTGTTAACTAAAGCTAGTCATTTCTATGGGTGGGAGAATGGTCCATGGAGATTGGTAGTAATCCTAGGTGCAATTGGAGATGCTTTGTATTTGTTCAATTAAAGAAGATAGATTTTTAAGGGGCTACTAAGCAACTTTTTAAATGAAAAGGCTGCTAAATAAATTTTGGGGCTACTGATTCAAATGAAACAAAACAAAACAAGAGCTAAAAGTAATGATACATTGGAACATTTGATTATTCGGTTTTCAAAATTTTATTGAAGAAAACCTTTTTTCTGTCTAAAATAATGTATATTAATAGAAATGTGTACACATACTTTTTTGTTTAATAATAACGTATATTACTAGACAAATACATATACACATACTTGTTTTGTTTTTCTGACAGCTTCTTTGTGACACTGGCCATAGCGAAGAAAAGTTGGGTTTTAATTATGAGGATATTATCATTTGGTAAGTATATAGTTCAGTTTCCTCTCTTACCCCATCTAAACTTCCAAATTTTTAAAACTTAATTTTATAAAACTCTTTTTATTCAAAAAATAAGAACCTATAACATTAAAGTGAACTTAATAAAGTTAGAGTTTATACTATCGTCGTAAGGTATTATTTATTGGTTTAAATCAGCAATTCTTTGAGTGGAATGGAAGCAGGTGTGAAAACAAGAAATGATAAAAGCATGTGTATTACTGATTGAAAAAGGCATATTTGACTTCACTTTGCTGATATGAAATACATTATAGTCTATAAAAATAATTGCAGTTTTATTCTTAAATTGGTGAGTATGTACCAAAGGATGTTTTAAATGATGTTAGTTACATCAAGTGCACATACATAGGTCAAGTGACTTAAATGTTTTGCAGCCTACAACTGCAGGAAATATGCTATATAACTATTGGAAGCTCATGTGGCAAACATTTTTGTTTTTATGCAGTTTGCGATTAGCTTTATTGAATGAAGCAAAAGAAGTGCGGGCAGCAGGGCTACGAGCTCTTCGATATCTCATCCAAGACTCCAGTATTTTGCAGAAGGTGCTAAAATTAAAAGTGGACTATTTAATAGCTAGGTAATTTTCCTAAAGCTTATTTTTTACATATTTAAAATATTTGTTTTAGATTAGAATCATAGTTTTAAATTTTTACTATAAAACCTTATACTTTTTACAGATATTTGCGAAGCTAGTGCACAGTTATACTGAATAAGAAACAATATTTTTAGCATCTTACTCAAATTTCTTGTTTTTAACTAGTAGAGAACATTATTATGACTATCACTGTAGACTAGCTTTTCTGACTATTATGTATTGAAAATACATAGAATTTTTCTCAACCTGTGAATTTGTGTCTTGATTTTTAAAAACTTTTAGTATTTTATGTTCTGAATAGATCTCTTTCATTCTGTTGATAAATTTCTGAGTTTCAGTCTTGATTGTTCTGGATAAAACTGTTATGAATATTCTTGTATAAGTCTCTTGGTCGACTTATGTACTCATTTTCTTATTGTGTAGGAGTAGAATTGTATGGTCTTAAAGCTTATGCATATTTCGTTTTAGCAGATACTGTCAAATGTTTTTCTAAAATGATTTTTTACCAATTTACTCCTTACTTGCAATAAACTTCACATATTCATGAGCACTTGCTCTTTTTATGAACTGCCTTTCTGCTGTAATTTTCATTGTGAGTTATTCTGATGTTAATTAATATTTCCCTAATTAATGATGTTAAGTAACTTGCACTATCTATCCTTCTTGTTTTTTACTCTTTTGTAAATGGATTTTGTTATATAGGAATTCTTGGAACTCTAGATTTGATTTCTTTCACGTTTGCATATTGGGAATATCTTTTTAAATTAGTCTGCCTTACCTTTTAAATCTTCTTAGTAAAATTAAATAAAGTAGTCTCATAGTTAGTATTTTTGTTCTTTTTAAAAGTTACTATTTATTTCTTCCAAAGATGTATATCTGTTTATGTTTACAAGATATCTGCAGTTATATTTTTTTTGGGGGCCACACTCGTTTGATGCTCAGGGTTTACTCCTGGCTAAGCGCTCAGAAATTGCCCCTGGCTTGGGGGGACCATATGGGATGCCGGGGGATCGAACAGGGGTCCTTCCTTGGCTAGCGCTTGCAAGGCAGACACCTTACCTTTAGCGCCACCTCTCCGGCCCCTGCAGTTATATTTTATGGATATCCAATACCAATTATTGACTATTAGATAATGATCTTCTTTGTTGTAAAAAAGATAACTTAAATATAGTTATGTCAAAGGCCAAGGCTTTGTTCTCATTTAATAGTACTTTGTTTTTCTTTTTATTTCCCCCTATATATAACTACAGATAAATGGGATCATCTAGTATTTATTTTAACATGAAGCATGTTCCATCCAAGTTGCAGGAAATTGCAAGACTTCATTCTTTTAGTCGAGTAGTATTCTAATTCTGTCCATAGACCACAACTTACTCATTTATCTGTTATTGGACATTTGGGTTGTTCTGTTTCTTGGCTGTCTTATTTAGGGCCACAATGTAAATCATAGGTGTGCATGTATCTTTTCAAAATAATGTTTTTGTGTTCTTGGGGAAGATGCCAAGAACTGAAATTGGTGAGTCATATAGAAGCTCTGCTCTTTTGGCTTTGTTGAGACTTCTCCATACTCTTTTCCATGAATTCTGAATCCAGTGTCATTCTCACCAACTGTGAATGCAGGTTCCTTTTTAACCATGTCCTGGTCAACACTGGTTGTCTGTTGCCATCTTATTGGTGTGAACTGAAATCTTACTCTATTTTTTATTTTTCTTTGACTGTCTCTATGGCCTCTTTGGAAAAGAATCTGTTTCTCCCCAGTTTTTGGATGAGACTATTGTTTTTTTGTTGTTGAGCTTTATGAGTGCTTTATGTCTTATTTTTGCTCCTTGACTTGGTCTTCTATGTGTTTTTCCCATTGGTTTCTTGCTCTGCTGGGATGAGTCTTTGTAGTTAGGCCCAATCAAAAATTATGGGGGATCCTATGGTAGGGTTGCTCTCTTTTTTCTCTGTTCCTCCTCACCAAATAACAGGAAGCATAATTATTAGCAGTGTGTAATTTGTTGAATAGATCTTATTCTTGGCCACAGGCAGCCACATGCTTCAAGAGCCGTGGTGTGGGCCCTTAATGTGGCACAGTGGAGGTTGTTTGGATCTAGCCAATTGGGAGGGGTTCTAACTTTCATTCCAGAGTAGGCCTATTGAGTCAGCATCACCTGAAGTGGCAGAGTAGATGCAGAAGGTCCTTTACCAACATTATTTGAAGAGGCATTGCTTTATCTACTTAAGTATTCAGCTACTTTGCCTATATTAACTATTTTATAGAGCTGAGAATTATGGAGTCTGAGGGGTTTTTTTCCCCCCTCCTTTGGCTTGAGAATCCCTTTATACACTATACAGCCTTGATTACTTTAAATTTGTAATGTGAAGTAAGGATCTGTAATGAATGTTGTACCCCATCTTTTTTTTTTCTGATTACTTTGGCTTTTAAGTAGTATTAAGATTCCATGCCAATTTTAGTAGCCTTTGTGACTATATGTCATTTTGATAGATATTGCATGAGTGCTTAGGGTAAGATGATCATTTTGATGATGTTGATTCGTCCAGTCAATGTATGTGGAGTACTATATTTTCAGACGTATAAGACGACTTTTGAAACAAAAGCAAGTCAACCGATTGGGGGTTGTCTTATACGATTCGCCGCTAAGATTCGCCGCTAAATGAAAATCGTCTGGATATTGCCATGAAACGAATTTTCCAACTCAATCCTGCACCAATCACTGCAAGGCTGCTCGGACCGCCTCTCTAACTCAGCCAGTCCAAGCAGGCTTTTTATGCATGCAAATTAGACAATGTTCTGTACCCGAATCTACACTGTCAAAAGCCTGCTCAGATTGGTCAGTCAGAGAGGATGTTTATTACAGTATAACCTTTGGACCTTTGCTTGTTGTGATTGGCTCACTGTGGTACATACAGTTGCAGCGCAGGAAAGTTCTGTCTTATATAGCGAATATAGGCCTAAACCTATGTTTTAACTGTAAAATTGGGGTCGTCTTATACACAGAAAAATACGGTACTTTTCTGTTTTCTGGTGACCTCTTCTATATCTTTTGTGACTGATCATTTTCATTGTATTAGTGTGTTACTTTCTTTGTTGATTCCTGGGAACTTAATGGTTTTGGAGATTATTTTAAATGTAATGGTCTGTTTTCTTTTATATCTTGTAACTTGCTCCTTTGTTATATTTGTTTATTTTTTTCCTTTTTTTTGTTAGGAGGCGTGCCATACCCAGAGGTGCTCAGGCTGATTACTAATTCTGTCCTCTGGGCTTAGTCCTAGTGGTGTTCGGAGATCAGATACATTGTTAGAAATCAAACTGGGACTGTCACATGCTAGGCAAACCCCTTACCCTTGTATTCTCTATCCAGCTCTGGTTTATTATTTATAAGAATTTCTTAGCAGAGTCTTTAAGATTTTCTGTTTATATTGTCATGTCATGCGAGTAATGATTTCCAATTTGGATGTTTATGCTTTTTCTTGCCTGATTTCTGTGTTTTGAAGGAAGAACTTAAAAAACAATATTGAGTAACACTGAAATAAGTAGACATTATTACTTGGTGCCCAAACTCAGTGGGAAGATTTTTATTTTTTCATCATCCAGTATTTTGTTATATGTGGGTTTGTTAATAAATGTCTATTACTATTTTGAGGTATGTTGCTTTTTTTTTTTAATCATGCATGGATATTGAATATTGTCAATAGCTTTCTGTGATTATTTGATAGAGTTGTATGATTGTTATCTTTCTCTCGTTGATATGTTCTATTTGATATGTTATATGTTATATTTTCATTGCTTTGTGTGTCTTGAATCATTTTCAAGTACTAAGATGTATCCCTCTTGAACATGGGTCTGAAACTTTTAATATATTGCTTATATTTGGTTTGTTAAGATATTTTACTTGTAATTTTCTTTTTTAGTATTATCTCTACCTTCAGGATTAGTGTAATTATCATTTTATAGAGCTTTTAGAAAAGATTCCCATTCAATCTTTTGGAAGAGCATGAGTAATATAGGTAATTAGTCTTATTGAAGGTTTGGCAAGACTTCCTGGGAACCCATCTGGATTTGGCCGTTTGTTTTGGGCAGTTACATTTTTTTCCCTTATTTAGGTATTGTGATTTATAGTTATTAATAATAGAGTTTCATGCTTGCAGCGGTTCAGATTCAAATCACAACCTGTGTCAGCATCCCTCTAACCAGTGTCTTAAGGAGATTTAAATTGCCGTTAAGTTTCCTTACTGTTGGTCTGTTCAGATTTTCTACTTCCTCCTGATTTAGTTTCAGGTGATATGCTTCTAAAAATATCCATTTTTGAGGTTCCCTGTAGTTTAGTGGTATGTAGTTCTTTATAGTAATTTTTATGGTCTTTGTATTTCTCTGATATTTTATAATTTTCTAATTTCCCCCCTTTAATTTCTGATCTTATTTATTTGGATTTCTTCTCTGCTTCTGAGTCTCTAGCCAAAGGTTTAACATTCTTGTTTAAAAGTGTTAAAATTTATACTTACCTGGCTGGGGAGAGACCATGATTATGAAGGTGGTTTCTCCAGGGTGAGGCTTATCCATTGCACTTTCTGTTCTGACTCCTGCGATTTCCCCAAATGTGGGAAACTCGACTGCATAATTTGTGGTAGTGGGCGGGGGGGGGGGGGGAGGGAGAACAACTGCATTCCTGCTCTACCCTGCAAAAAAAAACATGTTAAAAGTTTCCCACTACTGTTGCCATTGAGATATATATATATATATATAAAATTTATTTGGTGCATATGTACTGATGATGTAAGTTCTCTTGGTCTATTTATTGATTTTTTTTTGACTGTTTTATTTTGGTTTTGTTTTTGGGCCACACCAGGCTGTACTCATGGCTCTGCACTCAAAAAATTATGCCTGCCAGACTCAAGGGACCATAGGGATGCCATGGATATAACCTGGGTCAGTTCTGTGCAAGGCAAACACTCTACCTACTTACCACGTTATCCCTTTGGCCCCTCTTTTGCTTTTTTCTTTAGACCCTTCCAGGGGTCCTCAAACTTTTTAAACAGGGGGCCAGTTCACTGTCCCTTAGACCATTGAAGGGTCTGACTATAGTAAAAACAAAACTTATGAACGAATTCTTATGTACACTGCATATATCTTATTTTGCAATGAAGAAACAAAACAGATACAAATACAATATGTGGCCCGCGGGCCATAGTTTGAGGACCACTGCATGATTTAGTCAGATACAACTATATTTTTACTGCCTTTTTTTTTTTTTTTTTTTACTTTACCATTAATCTGTTATTGTTTCTCAGCATTTCATTGTTACTGTTTTTTTTCTGTGTGTTTGTGTGTGTGTGTGTGTGTGTGTGTGTGTGAGAGAGAGAGAGAGAGAGAGAGAGAGAGAGAGAGAGAGAGAGAGAGAGAGAGAGAGAGTTAGTACAGGTGTTCAGGTGTGTCTTTTGTAAACAGCAGAAAATTGGGTTTTGTGTCTAGATTAAATGAAGGAATGTATCTCTCTTAATGGGAATGCTTAATCCATTAACATTTAGAGATTATTTTGAAGGAATTTGTTATTTTTTTTTTGAGGAATCTGATAACTTTTGCCCTTTTTGTTCGTTTGTTTTTGGGCCACACCCAGTGGCATTCAGAGGTTACTCATGGCTTTGTGCTCAGAAATAACTCCTGACAGGTTCAGGAACCATATGGTGTGGGGAGCCTAGCTGATAAACCTAGAACATAAAGACACCTCAGTAATTCCTAATCTGGTCACCCACGTGACCAAAGGCGCCCATGCCTTGAGAACAAAGGAAATAGACAAATAAAGTAATTCAGAGCAGCCCAATACATCCAGCCAGAAAGAAAGATATAGAGCAACTTGCCTTTGTGTTAGCAAAACGTTATTAAGATTATAGCTGAGGTTCTATTTATACTTGTTGAGTATAATTTATGGAACTCTGTTTGAATCTTATGCCTTTTAGTAAAACGTGCTCAGGTCTACCTCTTTGCCCCTCCCTATTACCTGCCCCAGTTTATGCTAATGAATGCTTGTAACTGTGATTGGTGGAAAACTTGTAACACCTTCTGACGTATCTCAGCCCTTAAAAGCTGATCCCCCAACAATAAACTTCCCTTTTTGAACAGCATGCCTTGTCTTGAAGGCTTCTCTTACTAATTTCTCTAGTTCTTTACAGGTCGGTTCTGCTCGGGTGAACCCACTAATAACTAGCAACCTTCATTTCCACACCCTCGCGGGTCGGGGGTCTCCCACGGGAGGTTGCAATATGGGATGCTGAGAATCAAACCCAGGTTCGTCCTGGGTCGGCTGTGTGCAGGGCAAATGCTCTACCACTGTGCTATCTCTCCAGCTCTCTACTTTTGCCTTTTGACCTTTGCTTTTTATTTGAGGACACTTAATATCTCTTTCAGTGATTTAGATGTGACAAATGCCTTCAGCTGTTTGTGCAAAATGTTTTTATCACTTCAAATCTGAATGATAACTTTGCATGGTAAAGGATTTTAGTTGGTGATTTTTATTCAGTATTTTGAATATATCAGTCTTTCTTACCAAGTTGCATTGAGGAGTCTGATGTGAATCCAGTGTTTTTCTCAATGTATGAGAACCCTACTTCTCTTTTGCTGCCTTAAGGACTCTGTTTTCTGTTCTTACCATTTTGATTACTGTGTGTTTTGTACTTACTGAGGCATCTGCTTGGAAGGAGCACCCAGGTTTTTCTCAAATCAAGGTGGCCTAGGTACTTTATTTTCTGTTTCTCCTGAGTTTCAAGTGAGCCCTTCGGATGCCATATTTCCCCCTCAAGAAACCACTGAAGGAGTTGGAGCTGCACTTACTGTTCAGTGGCTGTCCTGCTTTCACATCGTCATGCCTCAGTTCTCACACTCTGTAGGCACCTGTGCATGCTCCCTTGCAGTCTTTTTTTCTCTTACAGTGGTCGGCAGCATTTCTTCATTTGGGTTTTCAGTTTCTGTACCACTTCTTCCTCTGATGTAGAGATCTCTTGTAACAGGTTACTGGCCACTCTGATTAGTCTATTGGAAAAGGTCCTTCAAAAAATGCTGTGTTTGAGACCTTTTGTTAGTGGACCTGGGAGCTTTTTTCATTAAGCTTGTTTTTCCACCGTCTTGTCCCTGCCTTTCCCGCTTTATTTTTCAGAGATCTCAATAAGTTACTGTCTTGAATATTTTTTATATCTACTAAAATAAAGTGTAGTCTCCTTTTGCTTTGCTTTTTTGCTGTTTGTAAGATAAATGTTTTATCTTACTGCTTTGTAGGATTTTTCTTAGATTTTGCCCTATCCTCAGTTATACCAACTATATAATATTGAATGCCTACTGTTCTAGATACACACATATTTAAGTACTCATACGATGAACTACTTTAAATTTGCTTCATAAACAAGTGCGTTAGAAATAATTTTCTAAGTTGTGCAAATTTCAACTAAGTAATATTTAAGCTTTAATTTATACAGTGAATTTTTACTTGAAATTATACTTTAGTAAAGTTGTAGATGCTACATCACATGACTTTTAACCTAATTGTGGTATGAAACTTAGGCCACATTAAAATTAAAACAGTCAGAATATTTTCCATGAAGTATTTTATGTAACATCTTAAGAGTATTATTTATGAACACTGGTGAATATATTCTTTTGTAAATATCTGTATAGTATGTTCTGTATTCTTTGTGCCTGCTCCGACAACATATATTTATATATAAATTTTATATGATATAGATAAAGTTAGTGTGGTATCAGCACAAGGATTACACACAAAATTTTACAAGTGTTCTATGTTTAAAAAAGGGGCGGAAGTGGTGAGAGATAGTTCTGTAAACCTACTATATTCTGCCTGTAATTTTAAATAAAATGAGAAATATTTTATTATAGCAAAAATCACTAGGGATAGCTGGAAATAACATGTAATGCTGGAAATTCATATGTAGTAAAGTACTTAGGTATGAAACTTACATTACAAAGATGGACCTCACTTAGCACTGATGGTATACAAAATATATTTGTTAGAAGATTTTTACCAATAATTACATATTTTATCTGTTGTTTAGATGCATTGACATACAGCAGAGCAACGAGGTAGAGCGGACACAAGCACTTCGATTAGTCAGAAAGGTATGCTAATCATCTAAGATTAAAATATAACTTACTCATTTCATGTTAATTGTTTATGGATTTAGATTTTTAGTCCTGTGGAATTTTTTTCTTTTTGGTTTTTTGGGCCGCAAATGGACACTTAGGGTTCACTCCTGGCTCTGCACTCAGAAATTGCTTCTTGCTTGGGAGATCATATGGGAAGTGGGGGATTGAACCAAGGTCTGTTCTAGGTCATCTTCGTGCAAGGCAAATGCCCTACTGCTGGATCACCGCTTTGGCCCCTCCTGTGAATTTTTTTTTTTTTTGGGTCATACCCAGCAGTGCTCAGGGGTTACTCCTGGCTCTAGGCTCAGAAATCGCTCCTGGCAGGCTCAGGGGACCATATGGGATGCCGGGATTCGAACCATCTGCATGAAAGGCAATGCCTTACCTTCATGCTATCTCTCCGGCCCCAACTTTCTTACAACTAACCTTCCATTAAAGATCCAGAAAATAAAAAAGAATAACATTACTCACCCTTACCTCCATGCTATCTCTCCGGCCCCTCCTGTGAAATTTTTTAAATTATAATTTAAAGATAAAGGGACCAGAAATAATAAATTGCTCAGTGATAGAGCACTTGCCATACTTATGCTGGGCTTGCTGTTCTTTGGAATTGCAAAATAATAGCATTTAAAAGCTAACTTCTTAATTCCTGTGATTTTAATTTTATTAGTTATATGTTAGTTAATAAAGGCCTATTTAACTTCCAAGTGAACATGATTGCCATATATACTTACTCTATATGATTGGGTTTATAACTTTTAAAATAAATTTTTTACTGTAAAAGAATATTCCTAGAAGTGCTACCAGGCAGATAACTCAAAGGACTCTTGTTTTGTACATGCAAGAGGCTTGGATCCAATCCTCAGCACTACCTGAAGCACAAGCAGAGATTAATATTTTAACATTTGGGTATAGTCCCCAAAACAAACAAATATCCTACAAGAAGTATATATAAATGTAATTTTTAGTTTGATTTTTTCTTTTTGTTTCTGTTTTGGGGCCACAGTTGGCAGTGCTTAGAACTTAATGGCTTTGTGCTTAGGGGAACCATATGGAGTGCCATGGAGCTTCTTTATTAGGAGGGGAATGGGGCTATACTTAGTAAATTACTCTATTACTTTTGGCACTACAGTTACTAATGGTATGCCATGCCTAGAACCAAATCCGGGTTGGCCATATGTAAGGCCAATGCCTTTCCTGCTATATTATCCAGCCCCTGGATGATTTTCGTTTGTTTTCCTTTTTTTTTCTGTGTATGTAGAGTTTTAAAAATTCTGTCCAATCTGTATTCTTTCTTAATTTTTGTTTTTATGATTATTATATATATAATTTCTCTTATAGTTAATTGCCTAGTAGTTAACTATTTCTAATAGTTAGCTATTCTTTAATATTTCAAGGTTATTTTTATTAAACACCTAACTTAATAATATATTTTTATAATTACTTTTGGTGTTAAATACTTCCTTATTTACTTTGATATGAACCTACTTTGAGGTCACCAGTAGTGATTTATCTCATTATAACATGTGTATAGACAAATTACTGGATACAACTGTTGTTAATTACTATCATTTCTTACCGTTTTTCATTTACACTCTTCTTTATAAAGTTACTTTTTTCTTTTTGAATATTCATTAATTTAAGAGTAAAGCATTTATATTGTAGTCAGTATATTTCATGACAGTAATTGAAATATATTTACAGCAGTTACTATTTATATTCTGTGAAATATAAATAACTCCTATTTTTGACTTTATCTCTGTTACAGATGATTACTGTGAATGCTTCCTTATTTCCTAGCTCTGTGGCCAACTCCTTAATAGCAGTTGGAAATGATGGACTTCAAGAAAGAGACAGAATGGTCCGAGCATGCATTGCTATTATCTGTGAATTAGGTTAGATTTTTCTTAAAAGTAATAAACATTTTAGGAAAAATATATGACATTTCTTAATACCTGGAATGTAATTTTTTATTTGTAAGAAGAGATGACTGAAAGACATGCTTAATAGCAAAGTAAACGACTTGTTTTTAAATATGTAAAATGATACTAATATTTATTAATATTTAGTACATCTTACGGCTATATTCATCATGAAGTTTATTGTATGTTGAAATTGACCAGAATCTTAGTCCAAAATGCAAATGGGCTGACTGCATGCAAGGCAAGCACTCTGTGTTGTACTATCACTCTTGTCCCTTAAAAATGAATTCTGATGGCAAAAGTGTTCAATAAGAAAATGATGAAACAGCTTGAATCATACTGATTATTGTAAGGAAATTTATATTGTTGAAATAAATCAATATATATTTTTACAAATAAAGATTCTGTAAGGGATGAGAAATACCTAGTGCCATAACAAAGGAAGAATAAGTGTAACAAAGGTAGTAGGTAAATGCTTATTTATATGAGATAAATAGGAATATACCTCAATGAAATTTATGATTAATCCACACAGTTACAAGTTTTTCAAGGGGCTGGAGAGATAACATAGTGGCAGGGCATTTGCCTTGCATGTGGCCGACTGAGGAGGGACCTAGTTCAATCCCAGGCATCCCATATGGTTTTACCCTGCCAGGGTCAACTTCTGAGTGCAGAGACAGGAGTGACCCCACGAGCGCCACTGGGTATGACCCAGAAATCAATCAAATAAAGTTAAAAAAATTTTTTTTTCTCACTACAGGGGCTGGAGCAATAGCACAGCTGTGGGGTGTTTGCCTTGCATGCGGTTGACCCAGAAAGGACCTGGATTCCATCTGCGCGTCCCATATGGTTCCCCAAGCTGGGAGTGATTTCTGATTGCAGAGCCAGGGTTACCTGCATCACCGGGTGTGGCCTGAAAACCAAAAAAATAAAAAAATTTCACTACTAAGGAACTGCAATTTTGTTTTGTTTTGTTTTGTTTTTTTTTCCTTGTGGGGTCCAGTGCCATACTCAGTAATGTACAGGGTCTGTTCTGGTTATGTGCTCAGGAGTGAAGCCTGTATGCATTATGGCTTTATGCAGTCCTAGAGATCTAACCAAATTGTCATCAAGGCAAGTGCATTAATCCCCTATATTGTCTAGCCCATAAACATACTTCTTTTGTTTTTCTTTTTGGGCCACACTCGGTGATGCTCAGGGGTTACTCCTGGCTATGTGCTCAGAAATCGCTCCTGGCTTGGGGGGGACTATACAGAAGTAACCACAGTCTGTCCTAGGTTAGCGCTCGCAAGGCAGACGCCTTACCGCTAGTGCCGCCTCTATAAATATACTTTTAAAGGATGGAAAAATACATACATTAGTTTCTGTCCAAACTAGAGTGTTGGTTGCATTCACTTTTCATCTAATAACTTAATAAAGGTTATAAGAAATAAAAGGAGAACCAAATTGCCATTGAGGATATAAAAATACTGTCTTTAATATTTGGTTTGCAGACAGCCAGAAATACGATGAAGAAAATTTTGAAAGTGACAAAAAATTGAGTGCCTATTAATGATCTGATGCTTGGCAATATCTATTCTCAAAGTTAGCCATTGATTGCTGTGTTTATGCAGTTAAGCAAAATATAATGAAAATGAGTATGCCCTATAAATCGAGGGAGGAAGAAAGTTGAAGGTTATCAGGAGGAAAGTGACAGTGAAATTAGATCCCCAAAAAAAAGTGCATCACATCATTTAACCTGTGTTAAAATAGAAGGAAAAAAAATACAAATATTATAAAAATGTTTTTTGTTTGTTTGTTTTTGTTTTTTGGTCTTTGGGTCACACCTTGCAGTGCTCAGGGGTTCTGTGCTTAGAAATCGCTACTGGCTGGCACGGGGGACCACATGGCATGCTGGGATTCGAACTACCATCCATCCTGGATGGGCTGCATGCAAGGCAAATACCCTACCATTGTGCTATCTCTCCGGCCCTAAAAATGTTTTTTTTTTTCAAATGCAGGTTAGGAATGGAAAGTATTAACATATAAATGAAACAGTTTTAACTAAGATATATACATATAAGACGCTTACTGAAATGAAGAGTTTTTTAAATTTTAATTTCCAGGTCACTAACATAGTAGGAAATACTCTAAATCAGAAGTCATAAAAGGGGGCCGGAAGTATCGTATAACAGAAGGGTACTTGCTTTGCATGTAGCAATTCAGGTTTAATCTCTATTTAAAATCTTTTAAATATACTATAAGATAATATTACAGGTGAAGTTTGTATATTGGAAAGAGGACACTGTCTATAGATTGTATCTAGATTACAATCATCTAGAAAGCAAATTAGTATTCCTATAGTGGAAATGTGAATATATTTTGTTTATCAATATATATTGATATATATTTACCAATAAACAAATTCTGTTTTAGCAGTAACGTACATATACCTACAAAGTGAATCTTTTTCTAAAGTAGAAAAGTGTGACACAGTAAATATGAATTGTAGCATACATAAAAGATAATCTTAAATATATTGTAATTGTTATCAAGAAGACATAGCTAGTTTATATAGATACAAGAGAGAATTGTATTGAAAAGTTGTGAGAAGGAATTTTATAAGATGATTAAAATTTTATATCTAGTTTGGGATGTTGGTTGAGCTAGCTATATGCACCATTAAGATCTATTGAAAAAATTCTTTATTCTAAAATTTAGCAAGATGAATATAAAGGAAAGGAACAAACATGAAAACATTTCTGAAAAATAAATATGAGGTAAAGGTGAGGGTTTTTTCTCATATTTTTAAAAATGAAGTATTCAGCCAGTTACCGAGAAATAGGAGATACTATAGCCAGAGAGATACTACAGCAGGTAGTGTGCTTGCCTTGTTTGGAGCTGATCTGGGTTCAATTCCTGGCAACTATTATGGTCCCCTGAGCCTGCCAGGAGTGATTTCTAAGTTCAGAGCCAGGAGTAACCCTGAATACTGTCAAATGTGGCCTAAAAACACCTCCCCCCCAAATAATAGAAAAAGAGGAAAAGAGCTACAAAAATCTATATAGAAAATTTTTTATGTATCTAAAGTAAAAAGTAAAGTTTGAGGTACATTCTAAGAATACTTACCATATTTTCTGGCGTATAAGACGACTTTTGAAACAAAAAAGAGTCAACTGAAAATCGGGGGTCGTCTTATACAGCGAGTATATCCCGAAAAATGTTTCAATATGCCGCTAAATGAAAATTGTCTGAATATTGCCACAGAACGAATTTTCCAACTCAATCCTGCACCAATCACTGCAAGGCTGCTCGGACCACCTCTCTAACTCAGCCAATCCAAGCAGGCTTTTTATGCATGCAAATTATACAGTGTTCTGTACCCGAATCTACACTGTCAAAAGCCTGCTCAGATTGGCCAGAGTCAGAGAGGAAATCTATTGCAGTATAACCTTTGGACCTTTGCTTGTTGTGATTGGCTCACTGTGAAAGATACAGTTGCAGCACAGGAACATTCCGTCTTATACAGCAAATATAGGCCTAAACCTATGTTTTAACTGTAAAATTAGGATGTCGTTTTATACACCGGAAAATATGGTAAGTAAACTTTGAAAAACATTTTAGTCAAATCCAGTTTCCTAACGGATTGAAAATTATAATGTTAACATGAATGTATTTAAAATATGTAAATGAATTTGCAGTGCAAATATATGTTTTCAGAGTAGAGGAGTTTGAGTTTGAAGTATATTCTTATAAAGTGAAATTACAATACAAATCAGTTGAATGATTAAAGCAGATAAGGTGTTAATATTCCTGTTCTACATTAATACCTTGCATTTAATAAAAAAGAAGAATTGTCACATTACAAAATTTAGGATCTGGTAAAGTGTATTTAGTAGTTCATATGACATACACTTACCCACATTTCTAATGCTATTGACTAGAATGTTGTTTTTATGTTAGAAGTAAATATAAACATGTTATTTCAGCTTTCTTTTAATTTTTTCCAGGTATAATATGTTAAGTTTTTCTTTTTTCTTTTAGCACTTCAAAATCCAGAGGTGGTGGCTCTTCGAGGTGGATTAAATACCATCTTGAAAAATGTTATTGATTGCCAATTAAGTCGAATAAATGAGGCTCTCATTACTACAATTTTACACCTACTTAATCATCCAAAGACCCGACAGTATGTGAGAGCTGATGTAGAATTAGAGGTAGGAATTTTTTTTTCCTAGTTTTCAGCTATGAATTTAAATATATTTTATAATACAGCATAGTTCTCATTATCAACCCTGAATTAACCAAAACGGACATTCCTAGCAATATTTTGTTTCTCATTTTGTTTTGGCCTGAATTAAAAATATTGTTGAGTACGTCATGAATATTGCAGTAAAATTTGAAATTATCTGAAAAACCTGAAGTTATCTGAAAAGCGTGTTAAGTAAATTAAAGCACAGGTAAGGTTTTATTTACTGAAGGAAACTGTTCTGAAGGACTTCGGGATGTTCATTGTGAATAGCACCAGTTACCTATATATTCTTCACGCAAATATTCTTTGAAGATGGAAACATACTGTTAGCAACTAATGAGTATATAAACTTGAAAGAGAAAAAAATATACCTCTCTTGTTCCATTCTGTATGGTTTAAATTTTTTTTACTAATTTACAAGTTTTCCATCTAAAGTGATTTGTATAGAGAATGTACTCTTAAAAGTAAAGTTCAGAAAAGAGTGACCACAAACTGAATTCTAACCATTTACTAATATAAATACACTACATTGTTATCTGATGCAGATACTCAGAGAAGGATTAAGCTAAGTGTTTGCTTGTATTTGTGTATGATATTATATATCATATGACATTTTCTTAGTGTATTTTCTAAATTATTTTTGACACTTATTTTAGATTTTATAGTTCTGATTTTATTAGGTTTATAATAAGATTTGACCATAGCCTATCAACACATTTAAGTGAAATGTTTTTTTAATATATGTCTTAAAACTACATTATTAGTGGGAATTCAATGGCTGTAAATTGTCATTTAAAAATATTTTACAGGATATATTTCTTTAAGTTTGTTTTAATCAAATTGAGAAACAAGTTGGAGCAGTTGACTGTAACTTCAGAAAACCTGTATCATTTCTATTTTGTTAATCCTTGTGTAATTATATAGCAGATTATCAAAACCTGTGACCTGCTAACATTATGACATTGGGCAAATTATTAGCTTTCTGGCCCCAATTTTTCCAGGATAAAATAGAGATCATGTCTTTATTTATTAGTATTAGTAGCATTAGGAATAATAATAGCAATAGCTGACATAAGTAATATTCCATAAATTAGTAAATAGAATATTTATGCATATTTATTTACTATCTCATAGTGTTGAATGCTGGTTACTTAAATAATAATTTTCTACTTAATCTTATTTTGGGATCATTAAGAAAATTACTGTCTTTATATTTTGTCAGTTATTTTCCTAAATTGATTTTAAAATTCTATATAAAATACAGCAATTTTCAGTGCTACTGCTTCTCATTACTGAGCTCAAATATTTCTTGTTAAAAGTCCTAATTTTTACAATGATTTTAATTTTTCCTACATGTCATACTTATAATTCAGAGGGGAAATATTTGAGAACTTTAAATATTATAATAGTCTGCAAATTCATTGTATTTCAAAATTGCAGATTAAAATAACAGCTCTCTTTTTGGTGAAGGCTCTGGTGCTCAGTGGCTACTCCCATTTTAGCCTTGGGGGTGACTTTCAGAAATAACTGGGGAAACATGAGGTGCTAGGGATCAAATCTGGCCTTCCGCATGCATGCACTCAAGCCCTTTGACCTGCATCATGAGCAATATTTTGAAAACTTTTTAGAGTAGAATAGGATATTTCATAGCATAAGTTGTGGAAAGCTGTAGAAACTGACTATGAAAGCCAGGAGTACTAATGAGAGTGACATCTAGAGAAAATTCAAGAGTTACTTTCTAGTTGCCACCTGTTTATGTCCTTGAGAGTACATGCAGATTTTGAGCACTGCTAGAGACAGATAATCTATTCTTTACAGTTATAGGCATATATAGTGGCAAAGTTAGGAATGTGAGAAGTCCTTAGACTTCTCAAACTCATTTACCTGGGGGCCGCAGGAGGCAAAGTCGGGGTGATCCTTGAGTGCAAAGTCAGTAGTAAGCCTTGAACATTGTGGGGTGTGACCCAAACAACTAAAACAAAACAAAGCAAAAAAAGATTCCTCTAGAGCAGGCCCACAAAATGTTGTATGGAGGGCCGCAAATGGCCCGCGGGCCGCGAGTTTGAGACCCCTGCATCCCTTCCAAAGGAAGAGAAGAATGATCATGCTTGCCAGGAGCAATTTCTGAGCGCAGAGCCAGCAGTAACCCCTGAGCGCCGCTGGGTTTGACCCCAAAAAACAAAACAAAAAAGAAAGAAAAAATTGTTCTGATAGATAGATAGATAGATAACATATATACACACACATATATACACATATATAGCAAATTCCCTACCACTTACACCACTTTTCTGGCCCCTTATATTTTTTATGATTTATTATTAGCAGATGTTTGACATCTTTTATATACCAGTTTATCAGTGGTTGCATATAATTTCCTAGTAACAAGTAGAAAAGATTTAAGAATTTTTGATCCAGATATTGTAGTAAAAGAAGATTAAAACATGCCAGCCATTGTTGATTTGTTCAAGAAAATGGGGGGGGGGTAGATTAAATAAGCAAATATTTTACCATATAATTGGCATTTATGAAATGTGCCTAATAGGAGGAAATTCTATAATTAAAATATGCCTGGAATTCTAAATTCAATAAAAGAAAAAAATTTCACTTGTTCACATAAACTCAAAAAAGAAAAGTCTATTTTTTAAAATAAATAAAAAAAAAGGAACGTTCAATTAAATGTGAGGAATATTTCTGAGGGAAAGAATATAAAAAGGAAGTGAATAGAACAAAGCAAAGGACTTTAAATCATCATTACTAATCATTCTATTATTTTATCATTGTTATTACTAGATTTATTTATTTATTTATTTATTTTTTTGCTCATACTCAGAGCCGCTTAGTGACACCAAAGACTCTCCTGGCTTTGTGCTCAGAAATCACCCCTGGCAAACTTGAAGGGACTGTATGGTATGCAAGGGAATGAACCTGGGTCAGCCACATGCAAGGCGCCCTTCCCGTTGTGCTCCAGCCCTCTCATTTTTGGCTTAATTCTTCCTCATTTTCTGAAGAAGAGTAATAAATCAAAAACTTTAATAAAATACAACTGGGATTAAAAGATAAGATTACCAGGAGCTGGAGAGCTAGCACAGCAGTAGGGCGTTTGCCTTGCACCCAGCTGATCCAGGACAGACGGTGGTTCAAATCCCGGCATCCCATAAGGTCCCCTACTCAGCCAGGAATGATTTCTGAGAGCCAGGAGGAACCTGAGTGCTGCCGGGTGTGACCCAAAAACCACAAAAGAAAAAAAAAGGTACAGTACCATAGGTTAAGGTGTTTACTTTGCATACAGCTGACCTGGGTTCTATCTGAGCACCACCGGGTATAACCTGGTAAACCTCATGTAACCCAAGACCAGAAAACAAAGTAGAACAAAAGGGAAAAGAGATGGTTTTATTATTTTGGAGAGAAAAAGGACAGAAGCAGTGGTCAAAGAGACAGTGGCCAAAAAATTGTTCAACTTTATGTCCAAAAAATTAGAGAACTTCAAATAAGGTTATAAAAAGAAACTAGTTTATAGACACCAAGTCATGGTAAGATTGCTGAAATTCAAAACATAAAAGAATCTTCCTTGCTTTGGAGGAGTGGAGTGGTGGTGAGCTGCTTTAAGTAGTGCTCAGAGATTACCTGTAGCTTTGTGTTCAAAGAATGATGCTGGGAATCAAACTGAGTTCAGCTAGTAGCTCCTGAATTATTTTCCTGGCTCAGGGAAATCCATATTTTAATATCTATAAATATGTATCTTAATTAAAAATAAAAACATTATATATATATTTTTTGGTTTTTCGGGCCACACCCTTTTGATGCTCAGGGGTTACTCCTGGCTAAGCACTCAGAAATTGCCCCTGGGTTGGGGGGATCATATGAGATGCCGGGGGATCATTTAGTCTAATTCTAAATACCATATAAATAGTCAAAGTGAGGCATGAGATTTTGGTAAATGAGATATGTTGGTTCTAAGGTTCCAAAATAGTGAGTTTATTAAGGTACTGTAATATAAGGAATATAAACAGAAAGAACTTGTTTTTTTTTTTTTTAATATTAAGACAAAAGGAGAATAGTTTTTAAAATAAGCCTATTAAATGTTTAAAAGAGGCAACATTTAAATAAGTGTTTAGAATCATTTTTTTTTTTTTGGGTGCCATTACTCGGATACGAACTAGAATTATTTCTTAAACTTTTTTTATTCAAACATTTTTTTCACCTGAAAAACTTAGACTCCCCCAAGTATGTAGTTATATAAAATGGATATACAAATCACAAACATTTATTGATAAGAGATTAGTTGTATTTTATAAATATTTAAAAAGTTGCATGACCCTATCAAATTAAAGTGGATTCTATTTTACCTGATCTATGAGGCTTGAGGACCTACAGTTTACAATGACATTTTCTTCATCTTCATCTGATACTAGTTACATGATTTTGCTTAGTTTGAGGAAATTATTCTCTATTTAATGTTCAAAATAAGTAGAACTCAATGTAATTTTCAGTATCATATTTGAGGAAATACGTGTGTTAATAAGTATGTCAAATTAAGAGCAAAGTGGTGGAATTACTTTTAATTTTTCTAATAATATATTTTATAATAATCTTTTTTTAGAGAATTTTAGCACCCTATACTGATTTTCACTACAGGCATAGTCCAGATACAGCTGAAGGACAACTCAAGTAAGTACATATGTTCATAATAATTCATAATATGGAATGCTATTTGATATTATAGTTGCTTTCCTATATTACCAGAAATTTTTCAAGAAATTTTTTATTGCATGGAATTATGTATATGTGCTTGTGTGTGTGTGTGTGTGTGTGTGTGTGTTTTGGGGTTATACCCAGTGGGCTCAGGCCTTATTTGTGTTTCTGTGCTCAGGGATAACTCTTTGCAGAGCTTGGAAAACAAGGTGGGGATGTTGAGGATTGAAATCAGGTCTGTAGGCAGTTTACCTGTTGTTACTGCTCTAGCCCTAGCAATGAATTTAGTTAAAAAATGTTCTCCTTTTTTGTCATGGAAGCCACTCCTGACAGTAAGTCAGGGCCTGTAAGCCACTCCCAGCAGTGTTGGGGTTCACCAGGGCCATAGAATGCTTGGAGGTGGTAGGGACAGGAAACATTGTGTTATTGGGAATTCAACTTAGACCTCACACATGCAAGACATGTGTTTTACCATTTAATCCCTAAAATTTCTTTCTTAAAATGTAAGATTTAAAATCATGTCAACAACCTACATGTTTTGAATAGTATATATCATAAACATACAGTAGTTACATTAAGAATGTAAAACATGGGGCCAGAGAGATAGCACGGCCAGGAGCATTTGCCTTGCAATCGGAAGGAGGGTGGTTCGAAATCCAGCATTCCATATGGTTCTCGAGCCTGCCAGGGCGATTTCTGAGCTTAGAGCCAGGAGTGACCCAAGTGCTGC
This sequence comes from Suncus etruscus, assembly GCF_024139225.1. Taxonomy (NCBI): domain Eukaryota; kingdom Metazoa; phylum Chordata; class Mammalia; order Eulipotyphla; family Soricidae; genus Suncus; species Suncus etruscus. Next base: position 102,206,554 of record NC_064849.1, on the reverse strand, counting down.
TGGGTGTGACCAACGCCCCCCTCCCCCCAAAAAACCAAAACAAAACAAAAAATAGAATGTAAACATGAGTGAAATAAAGTAAGCCTTACCAAATTGAGTAACTTGAAAGGTATACTGTGTAGAAATTTGAGACTAAGTTAGTAGGGAAATAAAGGGAGAATAAACATTTTTTTCTAGAAAGGAGATAGAATAATTTTCAGTTTTTTCAGAGAAGAAAGTACATATTCACTAGGTATACAGGATAATATCTTAATTACATTTTTTCAGGAATCAAGTAATTCTGAAGTTTTGGCAAATGGCATGATTTTAGTAAATATGTTAGGTGTATTTTGGGGGGAATTATTGGATTGTAATGTAAACATTTGCTTGTTTTTATAGATAGTATATATTTTAAAATCTTCACTAGTATTTTAGTTATAAATTATAAAATACCTAAGATTTAGAACATGTGATACTTGTTTTCAATTTTTCTTCTAAGCAAAATTTATTGATTTTTGCCTTTTTTTTTTTTTTTTGTGGCTTTTGGGTCATACCCGGGAGTCCTCAGAGGTTGCTTCTGGCTGTAAGCTCAGAAATCGCCCCTGGCAGGCATGGGGGACCATATGGGATGCCGATTCGGTATTCGAACCACCGTCCTTCTGCATGGAAGCCAAACACCTTACCTCCATGCTATCTCTCCGACCCCGATTTTTGCCTTTTTAATCAGGTCCACCACTATGTATATATCCTGCACTAGCTTAGGAAGTTATATATGCATATATCTTAGCCCTAGCTAATGTAAGAAATCAAAATAGATACTGTGTTTTTGTATTGCTTTGTTGTGTTTTGGGGCCATTCCTGGTGATACTTAGAGATTAGTCTTGACTCTGCATTTAGGAATTACTCCTGGCAGTACTCAAGGGACCAAGGATCAAACATGGCCAGCCATATAAGGCAAACACTCTACCTGTTTTACTATTGTTGCCCCTCCAAATACGTATCTTTTAGGACTTCCTAAGTCTTATTTCAGGTAACAAGTATGAACAGAGATGCTTTTGCTTCTTTCCTGACTTTTATGTCACTTAAAACATTGTTTTTATTACTGGATAATTATGTATTCTATTGTTGTACTACAAATTACTACAAATGTAACAGTTTAAAATAACATTGGTTTATTAGCTCATAGTTCAGTAGGTCAAAAGTCTGACATAGCTCTTATCTGGCGGCTCTGGTGAACAATCCATTTCCAAGCTTATTCAGATTTTTGGCAGAATTAACTTCCTTTTTGTACAACTGAATCTCTGTTTCCTTACTGAGTCAGCTAAGCCTTCTCTGAACATTTAGAGGCCACCCGTTTCCCTTAGTACATAGTTCCCTCCTCCTTCTTCAAACACAGCAAGAATTCCTCAAATTCTTTGAATCTCAGTGATTTCCTCTTCTGCCACCAGCTACGAAACTCCAATTAGATCAGGCTTTTGCCTATCTTAAATTCTCTTGTTATTTAAATAAATTTAACATGATCACAGTCATAGCATGATATCTTAAATCACAAGATCCCAGAGAGTAGGGTATGGGAACTTGGAGATTTGATAGGGTGGTTATTTTTATACTTCTGCCCACTAGAGTGAGTAAAACATGAACCTGGATAGAGGGGGAGGGGTTGTTACATTCCAACAAAGTCCTCTCCTTTCCTATTTGATTTTGTACTTTTATTAGATTTCCGGAATATGGTCTGTTTTTGAAAAATGGTTGTTAGAGTCAGGGAACAAGAAAGCAAACTATTTATTTAAAATAGTACAAATATATGTAGTAGGTTGGGGAACACACTAACAGTTACACTACTTTGAGGGTTGTTGGTTTGGGCTTTTGGGGCCATACCTGGTAGTAATCCGGGCTTACTCCTGGCTCCTTTCTCTGGGATCACTTCTGCAGAGCTTGAGGGCCATCTAGGGTGCCACCCTCCGCTTAATACTATCTCTCTGGCCCCTTTTACTAACATTTTAAGAGGTGTGCTAAAAACTTAGTCATACAGTTGTCTTATTTTTACTTTAATCCACCACTTGTATTTTACTCTGTTAAATTTTCATTTGATTGAATTTAGTCTGGTTTTATGTTTCTTTCCTCTTCCATAGACTTAACTGGTTATTAGTTGCTCTTTAATTCTTGCCACCCCCCACTTTCACACATATACACACACAGTAATCTCACAAATGTTAAAGATTTTATTGGGAAAAGGGTGGAAGAAATAGTACCCAAAAATGGACAACTAAAATGGTTGAGGAGTTAGCACAAATAGATAATACAAGATTTTTATCAAGTATTTAAACTTGGGGGCCGGCCTGAGTGATAGCACAGCGGTAGGGTATTTGCTTTACATGTGGCCAACCCGGGATGGACCCAGATTCGATCCCTGACATCATATATGGTTCCCTGAGCCTGCCAAAAGGAATTTCTGAACACAGAGCCTGGAGTTACCCCCAGAGAGCCGCTGGGTGTGGCCCCAAACCAGAAAATAGAAAAAAGTATTAAAACTAGACATAAACAATCCATTGTTGTTCTCTTCCTAATTGTTATAGATATTGCATAGAAAAAGTGAGCTGGTTGAATAATTGTTATTAAAAAGAAATAACTGATAATAGTATCTAGTAGTTCATATTTTTTAAGAAATTTCAGTGAATATATGAATTGTTGAGTTCACTTGTTGGGAATACCTAAATTTAGAGATAGAATTTTGAAGAGAATGTATATGTTAATTATAATATATATATTATATGCTTATACATTATAATTATATTGTATAGACAATTTAATTATAATGTATATATGTAGGTGTTATTTTGTAATTTTATTTGCAAAGAAGATGGCCTTACAATGGAGGTAGTGCTCTCTCTTATGCTCAATTAAAGATATTAAAGAACTATCCAAGAATAATTTTAGAAAGTAGATTAAATGTAGAGCTGATTGTAAAAACACCATTACAACTTAATACCTTTATGAATTTTAAATTTGGGTCAGTATGTAATTTAGTTTTTTACATATTTCTTAAATATTTAAATATTAGCCTGTTATAGCTCTTATTCTTATAAAAAAAAAAGCTGGAAAAAATGGACTTCATCTTTTGACATTTTATTTTTTATTTTTCTCTATTTCATATATTCTTATCTACCCAACCTCTTCCTACCCTGTCAAACAGAGAAGACAGAGAAGCAAGGTTTCTAGCCAGTAAAATGGGAATCATAGCTACATTCCGGTCATGGGCAGGTAAGTTACTACTGCTTTATAACATACAGTTAGAAAAGGACTTCTAAGAAATTGATGTCAATTAGAAATTTACAACATAAATTATTACAACTAATAATTTATATGTTAACTCAGTTTAGGTAATTGTTAGAACCAAAGGACTTTGTACAAAAGCATTAAAATACTGTAAAATTGTCACACCAAAAGAAAATAGCTGATAATGTGTGTATGTATATATATATATATATATATATATGCATATTTATTGAGTACTTAAAATTACTGTGCTAGTGATTATTTGGGTCTGCTGTTTAAAAAAATGTAATCTATAAGAAACAAAGTCACTCAGGAGTTTTTGATATATGTAATTAAAAATTGTATTAAAGGGCTGGAGAGATAGTACAGCTCCAAGGCTTTTGCCAGCCTGGGACAGACGGGGTTTGATTCTTGGTATCCCATATGGTCCCAGAGCCTGCCAGGAGCAATTTCTGATCGCAGAGCCAGAAGTAACCCCTTAGAGCTGCTGGGTATGGTTCCCCCCCTCCCCCAATTAAAAAACTTTACAGGGGCTGGAACAATAGCACAGCAGTAGGGCATGCAGCCGACCTGTGTTTGACCTGGTACCCCATTATGAATCTTTGTACACAGAGCCAGTAGTAAGCCCTGAGCATAGCTGGGTGTGGCCTTAAGCAAACAAACAAAAAATAATGCTGCCGCCTAATATACTTCCTGTTACTGGTCATCATCTTTGTAGACTAAGGGATTGCTAGAAAGGCTGTAGCAGAAAAGTAAACTAAATAAGAGATTTTTTGGGGGGTATGTGTACCTACTAAACTTACTGCTTTTCTATACAAGTGACTGTACTATCATAACATAATGTATAATATAGTCATTATATTGAGTGAATCTAGCCTATTTTTAGCTTTTCTACAAGTGAACACTACTGATTACTACTTTTGACAATTCTAAGTGAAACTTTCATTAGCAGTCTTGTACAATTTGTAGACTTTTCTCTTGGGTGGAAACTTGAATGAAATTGTTAAGATTGCAGAGCAGAGATCTTTATTTTTATAAGAAACTGCTACTAGACTTTCTTGAAATACAGTTTTATATTTCTGTTGTATGTGATAGCCCCACTTTTCATCCTTGTCAGCATTTGGGTCCTTTCAGTCTAATTTTAACTAGGTTGGGAAAGATGATGTTATCTTGTAACAGTTTTTATTTCCTTGGTGACTAATCTTATAAAGTAATACAAATCTTATAAAGTAATGCAGTTGATATGTGAGAGTATGAATGATTTTTCTTAATTCCTTTTTTAAAAATAAATAACTTTATTATAGTTTGGGCAGTATCATTACAACAGTATTTATGTCATTATACTAGTGACATTAAGATTGTGCCATTATAAAATATGTTATAATATTAATAAAAGTAATGCAATTAATGTAATAAATTAATATTATTAATAGTATTTATGACATATTTATGTCATCCACCACGCACAAGGTGCTCAAGATCCTTCAGAACTATCCTTATGCTACCCCTTAGTCCAGGCCTTTATTCCCTCCTTCCTCACACATTTCCCTTCACTATTTGTAATCCAGTGCCAAAGGTTTGTCATCATTCCATACTGTTATTCCTTTGTTTTGTCTTTCTCTGTACCACAGATTTGTGGGAACATCTGGTATTTGTCCTTCTCCCTCTGACTTATTTCCCTTAAGTGATACCCTCTATTTAATATATTAGTTGCAGTTAGGCAGTTACTATAACAACTGATTACATTAAGAACTTAGTATGTTTTATTGGCCTTTTGCATTTTCTTTTTCGTGCGATGATTTTAATATGTTTAAAATTTTTTGTCTATGTTTTGCTTCTTTTTTTTTGTTTTTTGTTTTTTGTTTTTGGGCCACACCCGGTGATGCTCAGGGGTTACTCCTGGCTATGTGCTCAGAAGTTGCTCCTGGCTCGGGGGACCATATGGGACACCGGGGGATCGAACCGCGGTCCGTCCAAGGCAAGCGCAGGCAAGGCAGGCACCTTACCTTTAGCGCCACCGCCCGGCCCCTATGTTTTGCTTCTTAACGTTTTTTGATCCATATAATTTATTTAAAAATCTGTTAGGGGCCAGAGAGATAGCATAGAGGTAAAGTGCTTGCCTTGCATGCAGAAGGATGGAGGTTCGAATCCCGGCATCCCATATGGTCCCCCGAGCCTGCCAGGAGCGATTTCTGAGCATAGAGCCAGGAGTGTAACCCAAAAACCAGAAAAAAAAATCTGTTAGCTATATGTTCTGTGTAGTTAATAAATTTCAGGAATAAATATTAAAGACAAATGCTAAGCAAAATTTTGTAATAGGCTAAGGAGAAAGTATAAGGAAGACACAATATTGTCTTATTCTCACTAATATCTTTACTTCCCAAGAATTTTTCACCATTAAATGAGAGCAGTGGGCAATCAGATTCATGAAATTTTTAAGTATAAAATAAAGAAATAAATTACCATATATACTTGAGTATAAGTCACACACCCCCAATTGTACCCTAAAAACTGGGAAAACTTAGTGACTTGATTAAGTATAAGCTGAGGTGGAAAATGCAGCAGCCACTGGTAAATTTTAAAAATAAAAACATACAAACAAAACAATTACAATAATTGAGGAATCAGTAGGCTAAATGTTTTTCAATATTTATTGTTAAAGAAAAATTGTAAACTAGGAACAATAACTTTAAAACTTTAAATGCAGAAAACTGTAGTTTAACAGGTAAATCACAAAGGTTAAAATTCTTCAAAATTGGATTTCTCATCATCATCTCTATGTCCAAACAGAGCTTCAGCTATATCTGATGTGAGGGTATTAGCATAGACATTATCATCATTGCTGTCGGTTTCATACAAAGCACAGAATATTGTGGGTTAAATAATTCAGTCGCATACAGTTTAGTTCAGCTGCCTACCTCTTCAGCTCAGCTGGGACTTGTGGACTGAGCTGAAGCACTGCCCCCTTCAGCAGACTGCAGAAGATGACTGGAGACCATGACCTGTATGACCTGAGTATAAGCCAAGTTCAGGTTTTTCTGGCACAAATTTTGAGCCCCAAAACTTGGCTTATACTCGAATATATACTATAAGTGATAAACTCATTATTTCTAACCAATTTGGAAATGCTGAGAAATGTTTGAAATATCCTATCACTCATTGGTAACAAAATAATATGGTATAATTTAGTTGGGAATATGTTTGCAAATTTTATTTACATCTATAGTATATTTTAGATTTTTTTAAATTCAAGTTAGTGATTTTTTTTTCTTCAATACATTTTAGGTATCATTAATTTATGTAAACCTGGAAACTCTGGGATTCAGTCTTTAATTGGAGTACTATGTATTCCAAATATGGAAATAAGGGTGAGTAATGGTTATTCTTTTTTATTTTCTGGATCTTTAATGGAAGGTTAGTTGTTAGAAAGTTGGGGCCGGAGAGATAGCATGAAGGTAAGGCATGCAGAAGGTCGGTGGTTCGAATTCTAGCATCCCATATGGTCCCCTGAGTCTGCCATGAGCGATTTCTGAGCGTAATGCCAGTAGTAACCCCTGAGCACTGCTGGATGTTACCCAAAAACAAAAAAACAAAAAGAAAGTGATTTCAGGTGATACTAATTCCTCACGAATCATTTGTATTATTAAACATTTTAAAAAATACTTAAAACAGAGCTGGAGAGATAGCATGGAGGTAGGCTGTTTGCCTTGCCCTCAGGATGGTGGTTCGAATCCTGGCATCCCATATGGTCCCCCGAGCTTGCCAGGAGCAATTTCGAGCATTGAGCCAGGAGTAACCCCTGAGTGCTGCTGGGGTAAAAAAAAAAAAAAAAAGACAAACCAAAAAACTTAAAACATTTTATTTGAATCCTAATTGTAATGTCAATCATTTGAAAACTGTTAGGAGTGATGGCTATGTTAAGCAAATTAACATGAGATTAATTATGTTTTACTCATTGAAAATACAGATACTAGATAAGGTTCTTATAAAAGGCTCAAATAATACAGAAAAGTATCTAGGAGTAAGTCAGTATTACATATATACATACATATATATCAACACATCTGACTTAGATATTAATAGTATGAGTGTTGGTTTTTATGTTAATGGATTGGTAGCATTAATTGATGATCAAATCCTAAATTACTAAATCATAGGTCCTTGAATTAAATTTAAAGTACATTAAATTTGCTTTAATTTAATTGAAATTAAATTACATGAACAGTTCAAGTGATCTTTTTTCCCCTTACATATTCTTTTTCTTTTGTCTTTGTTTTATGGGCCACACCCAGCCCGGCGGCGCTCAGGGGTTACTCCTGGCTCTGCACTAAGAAATTACTCCTAGCAGGCTTGGTGGACCTTAGGAGATGCCAGGATAAACAGGGTCCATCTCAGGGCAAGGCAAATGCCCTTCCACAGTGCTTATCACTCTGGCCTTTCCCTTAATATTCTTATTTAAATTTGCTTGAAGTATTTCTTTTTCTTTACATGAACCAAGACTGGCTTTAACCATGAACTTAAAAAGGATTCAGACAATTGAAAATGGAATACTATGATTATAGATGAAAATTTAAGCTGAGAATTAAAAGTTGGGATAGTTCAGTTGGCTTTTTACTCTACAGGTAGAAAAACCAGGTTCTTTGAAATTAGGGTCACTGACATTTGACTTACAGTTTTATTATTGACAAGAATACGGACAAATTACTTTTAGATTTTATCTGTTTCTTGATTTTTACATGGTTATAAAGATTAATAAAAAGGATTAATTTTTGTGTAGTGATCATCCAATAATTTTCTGTCTGTAATCTTGACCTGGTGTGGTAGCTTTCACAAAGCAGTTATTTTTAAATCGAGTTTTCGAGTTCTAGACATTATACCTTAAAAACTTTGAGAAAGATTTATTCCAGAAGGAAAATAAATGAACTATTACTTATTCTTGCAGCGAGGTTTGCTTGAAGTTCTTTATGATATATTTCGTCTTCCTCTGCCTGTTGTCACTGAGGAGTTTATAGAAGCACTGCTCAGTGTAGGTAAGTGTCAAAAGTGTGTTTGTGACCACAAGATGATCTTATCTGTGGTATATAGGATAACTGGCTAAGAAAATACAATGTAGTTAAGAGGGATTCCTAAATCACTCTTTAACCCCAGAGCTTATGGAGAAGGACAGAGGAAAAGAAATCAGGGCCAGAAAGAAGATGAGAGAGGGAAGTTAAGAGGGAACAGGGGTTGGGGCTTCAGTTATACTGGTGATGTGGAAGTTACGGTTATACATTCAAAGCACAGACTAAACAACACTGAAACATGATCTAAGCTATGTAATATCCTTGTCAAGATATTTGGAATGCAGAGAATAGAGGCTAGTCAGAGTGGAGAGTGGGGGATGATGGAGTATGGGAGCCTGGTGATGGATTTGACACTGGTGGTGAACTGATGTTGACATGTATGACTAAAACTTTCAGTAACTTTGTAAATCACTTTTTTAAAAAAGTATGTTATATGAATTTTTAATATGTCTAAATTTAAAGCGATTTATCTATTGAAGAGAGATTCCTCAAAAGAAAAATACTAAGCTATTGAATAATACTTACCTTTCATGATTTGGCATGAATTAATGTAAATAAAACATTATTTCTCAAATTAGAAAAATTTAATTTCTTTTCTTACTCTTTTTTTGTTTTTGTTTTTTTTTTGGTTTTTGGGCCACACCCAGCATTGCTCAGGGGTTACTCCTGGCTGTCTGCTCAGAAATAGCTCCTGGCAGGCACAGGGGACCATATGGAACACCGGGATTCGAACCAACCACCTTGGGTCCTGGATCGGCTGCTTGCAAGGCAAACGCCACTGTGCTATCTCTCCGGGCCCCTTTTCTTACTCTTATAAATGAGCATTGGGAGTGAAAAATGAATGAGATAATAGGAGTGTGAGATTATGAGATTAGAGAATCTAATTCTCATTTTTACTAAATGATTCCTTTAAGTGCCCAAATCAAGAAAGTTATATTTATATATTTATATTTTTCTCCCTGTATATCTTTTTGAGCCTATTTCAATAAGAGTTTTTTGTTTGTTTTGTTTTGGGGCCACACCTGGTTACGCTCCGGGGTTACTCTGGCTTTTTTTTTTTTTTTTTTTTGATTTTTGGGGCCACACCCGGCAATGCTCAGGGGTTACTCCTGGCTATCTGCTCAGAAGTAGCTCCTGGCAGGCACCGGGGACCACATGGGATGCCAGGATTCGAACCAACCACCTTAGGTCCTGAATCAGTTGCTTGGAAGGCAAACACCACTGTGCTATTTTTTCAGCCCCTGGGTTACTCTGGGTTTGTGCTCAGAAATCACTCCTGGCTTGGACCATATGGGACGCCGGGGATGATCAGTTCATTCTGGGTTAGCTGCGTGCAAGGCAAACACCCTACCACTGCACCATTGCTCTGGCCCCTCAAAAAGAGTTTTAAACTAATATAAAAATTCTTTCAGTCTTAGTCAGCTGGTAGTTCTATGTCATTTTTCGTGATGTTTAATTTCCTCCTTAATGTCTGTTTTCACTCTTTTAGATCCTGGTAGATTCCAAGATAGTTGGAGGCTCTCAGATGGCTTTGTAGCAGCTGAGGCAAAAACTATTCTTCCTCATCGTGCCAGATCCAGGTGGGATTTAGATATGAAAGGCTCTTATTTAGTTCATTATTTTTTGCATCTTTAATTCTTTCATTCACATTCATGAACATTATTTAAATTGTATCTTTGTTATGTTTATTTCTAGGCCAGACCTCATGGATAATTATTTGGCACTGGTACTCTCTGCCTTTATTCGTAATGGACTTTTAGAAGTAAGATTTACAAACCTATTCTATTTTAACAATATTATCAGAGAAAATATGATTCATAAGTTTGTTCACATATGCTATTTTATTAGTATACTGTTTTATTAGTGACCTTTTTATTTTCAAAGGGTTTGGTTGAAGTCATAACAAACAGTGATGACCATATCTCAGTTAGAGCTACCATCCTTTTAGGAGAGCTTTTACATATGGTAAGTTGAACAAATTTGGATGATATATTTTATACCTTTAATGTTTTAACTTATGAAACAGGATTTTAATTAATTAATTTGCCACACCTGACTGTGCTCCAGAATTACTTCTGGCTCTATGTTCTGGGATCACTCCTTGTGGAGTGATCTTGGAGGATACTATACCTTGCTATGGATCAGCTTTGTATAAGGTGCCTTACCAACTGTTATATCTTTCTGACCTTCTGAAACAGGTTAAATGTTGCTTTGCGACACTTAAAAAGTTTAATTTGCGTTTTTATGAATGTTTTTTAAGTATTGCAAAACATTCTTAATATCTTATATTTTCATACACATCTGCTAGTTTTATAAGTAGGAAAGTGCAGAAAATAAAGGGCTCTGAATATTGATGTTCTGCATTCACTTTTTTTATATCTTTGTTTTTGAGTCCTGTAAAATTTTTGTTTCTTTGAAAATTTTTCATCTAAAAAATCAAGCAGTCAGAAAATTATAATTGTTACTTTAGTCAACTAGGAATAGAATCAGCCTATATCGGACTGCATGGAGTTTAGAAAACTTGGTACACACTAAATAAGGCCAGTGATTAATAAAGTGGTCAAGTACAGCCGTACGTGTGTAAGACCCTGACACCACATCCTCTCTCCTGCCCTCCTCCCATCCAGAACTACTAGAGAGCCTGGTGTTCCCCTCAGTACTGCCAGTGTTACCAGAGGCCTACATCCACTGTTAGGACCAAGCATCATCAGGTGTGGCCCATTATAACAAATATTTTTTTAATTAATGAAATTAAAACATGTTTTTTTGAACCACTCTTCTCTATAAATATGTAGTTTGAGGGTCAAAAAATGGGAACATTTTGGAGCCATGATTTTATGGTACCAGTAAGTTTGGAAAGGAGTGTTATGAAAGTGATCTGTTTGTCCTCTACTCCCTGCAAGTAAAGTGTGGGGTGACTTCAGTCATTTGCAATATAGAATTCATATTCCTATATTACCTATTAGTAAAGTACAAAATAGGTAGGGCTAATTTAGAAATAGCCGCATGAAAAAAAATTTTAACTTGTGTATTATTGGTAGAGTAGCTTTTGTTTTTGTTGTTGTTTCAGTTCTCTGCCACAATTAATTTTCCTCCACAGCTGGGCCATGTGAGTGAAATAAAAATAGTTTAATTACTGTTAATTAACATAATACTGTCCTGTATATCAGCAAACTGTTTAGCTACTTGCTTCATTCTTTCTTTAGTCCATTTGTGACAGAAAGAACTGATATTGTACCTTCTTAATTCTGATTATTCTTTTAATGAAAATGTCATTCTAAAACATCTATTTTCATGTTTGTTTTAAATTCGTTCCCTTTGCCCCATTTAACTGAAAATGTTTCTTTTGAATTATAAGTGATGCTTACTTTTATATCAGTGTTCTTTGTTTAGTACTTTAAATCTTCTAGTTTTTACATTCAATTATGTTATTGTTGAATATTGATAAAAAGTAAAGTAAGTTTGAAGTCATAAGCTATGCTATGACACCTAAGATTTCAAATGTTATTTTAAAATTTTACTTTAGGCACTTTGATTTATAGCACTGTTAATGGTAGGGTTTCATTCCAGCACCACAGAGTATCTGCTTTCCACCATTATCCAGTGTTCTTCCAACCCCATCTAGTCCTGTTTCCCACTATTTCCATCTTGATAAGCTTTCTACTGAAGACCAGTGCTCAGTTTGGATGCCACTGGGCATTTCTTATAATTTACTGTTTCTTTATATTCTATATATGAAAGAGATCATTGTATTCCTGTCCCTTTCCATATGACTAACAAATCAGCATGATACTCTCCAGATCCTCCCATGTAGCAGCAAATAGTATGGTTTTGTCTTTTTCATAAAGCTGAGTAGTATTCTACTGTCTACAATGAACCATTTTTCTTTATTTATTTTTGAACACTTGGTTTGTATCTAGATTTTGGTTATGAATAGTGCATAGTGCTGCAGTGAACATTAGTCTGTAAATATCATTTCTGAATAGGTTATTTGGGCCCTTTCGGTAGTTGTCAAGAAATGGAATTTCTGAGTTATGGAAGCTCAACTCCTAATTTTTTGAGAAGGGACATACTGTTTTTCAAACAGGTTGAACCAGTTGACAGTACCACCAGCAGTGTCTGAAGTTCTTTTTTTGGAGAGTGGGGTGGGCCACACCTGTTGCCATTCAGGTTACTCCTGGCTATGCACTCAGAAATCGCTCCTGATTTGGGGGACCATATGGGACACTGGGATAGAACGCAGGTCCATCCTGGGTTAGCCATGTGCAAGGCAAATGCCTACTGGTGTGCTATTGCTCCAGCTCCTTGAAGGTTCTTTTTTATCCACATTTTTCTACCCACATTTACCACCGCATTGATTATATTTGTTTCTTGTGATGTGTGCCATTATCACTGGTTGAGATGATATCTCATTGTTTTGATTTACATTTTCCTGATGAATTTATGCAGAGCATTTTTTATGTACCTGTTGACCCATCTCTATGTGTTTGAGGAGGCTGTATTCATTTCTTTTCTCCAGTTTTGGAAGGAACTGTTCGTTTTTTTTTTCTTTTTTTTCTTTTTTTTTTTTTTTTTTGGTTTTTGGGCCACACCCGGTAACGCTCAGGGGTTACTCCTGGCTATGCGCTCAGAAGTCGCTCCTGGCTTGGGGGACCATATGGTACGCCGGGGGATCGAACCGCGGTCCGTCTCCTAGGCTAGCGCAGGTAAGGCAGGCACCTTACCTCCAGCGCCACCGCCCGGCCCCTCGTTTTTTTTTTTTTCTTGTAAAGTTCTACCACTATTTTATATGTCTTGGATTTTAAACATTTGTCAGATGAGTAATGGGCAAATATTTTCTCCCAGTTTGAAATGTGTCTTTATTTTGGTCATCATTTCTTTTGCAATACAGAACTTTTTCATTTGATGTAGCTCTGTCCCATTTGTTTCTGTTTGATTGAGTCATTGTGGGAGTCTTTTGATTCAGTGTCATAAATTGTTTTGTGTTTTTTTCTCAATATAATTTATAGATTCAGGTCTAGTATTGAGGTCTGTATCGAATTGACTTTTGTGCTTGGGAAGAGGAAGGAGAGTAGTCTGAGTTTATTTTTCACATGTGACTGGCTGGTTTTACCAGCACTGTTCATCCGTTCTCCACTTCATATTCTGCTGCTTTATCAAAGATTAGTTGTCCCATACATCTGTGAATCTGTCTCTGAGCTCTCTGTTTCATTGGACTGAGAGTCTGTTGTGTTCTTTTCCAATACTACACTGTTGTGATTATTACAGATTTACAGTACAATTTGATGTTGGGGAAAAAGAAGCCTTCTTTTTTCCTTGGATAGTTCTGGCAGTTTTGGGAGTTTTATTATCTCATAAAAGTTTCAGTGAATCTCTTGCCCTATATAAATTTCAAATTTGATCTATGTCTAAAAAAATGGCATGCTATTTTTAAGGGATAGCATTGAATCTGTGTAGTGGGTAGGAGAGTTATTTTGACAATATAAATTCTTCTAATCTGTGAACAAAGGATGTATTTTAATTTCCTTATGTCTTTTCTTTCTTTTAGTAGTGATTTATAGTTTTTTTTGTAAGTTGTTCCCTGTAAGTCTGTAATGTTTTTTGTTTAACTTGATTTCCACACTTTTTATTTTCTGAGGTACAATTGTGATGAGATTGTATTAATTTTCTCTTTTGTTTGCATATAGAAATGTCCTAGATTTTAGAAAATTGATTTTTTTAGCCTGTCACTTTTACTGTACAAATTTACTGTTTTGAAGAACTTTTTTTGTAGAGTTCTTAGGGCTTTTTAAGTATGAATCATGTCATTTAAGTGTTTTATTAAATGTAATAAATAGTGCAAAATAAGAACTTTGTTTTTTACTTCTTTTAGATGATTTAAAAATTGAATTTTATGGTACTATTTAAAATTCAAATTCAGTGGCATAAGTTAAATTTGTTAAATTTAGTGGTTTTATTATATAAAGGGAGTTTTATATATGGGTAATTCATAGAAATATTTCTATTTTTTAGTTTTTATAAAATGTTATGTTTTATTTTAGGCAAACACAATTCTTCCTCATTCACATAGCCATCATTTACACTGCCTGCCAACCCTAATGAATATGGCTGCATCTTTTGATATCCCCAAGGAAAAGAGACTGTGAGTACCATGAAGCTCTAGCAAGTCTTGTGCTTGTATATTTAGTACCCACTTAGATGACCTTCTCTACTTTTAAAATATATGGTTTATGCGTGCAGATTCTTGAGGGGTTAGAAATACTACAAATTTGAGGGAAATTACAGATTAGAGAAAGTTTAATCATTCTCAAATACTTGATAATTTGCATTTTAGACTTGAAAGACTGATTTGAGCAATTTAGACTTTTAATGTCTTAAATTATTTTAGTAAAACATACAGTATAACAACTTAATTTGTTTTATATGTGTGTTTGCAAGTTTTAATTCCTTAACCCATAGTATTTGAAGGAAGTGGGCTAAACTTGAAAACTTATTTGAAAAAGCATGAAAATGCATCTGTAGTTTTACTGGAATTTTAGTGTGCTGGTACTAAAATATTAAAGATAAATATATTTGGAAAGTAAAATGAAGAGTTTGATTAGGAAGGCTAGTAGGAGTCATTTGGAGATAACATTCTTCATTGCTCAGGGTTTACTTCTGGTTTTTTGCTTAAGGATTCTACTCGATGGGTCTGGGTACTATATGCAGTGACAGAAATTGAACCTGAATTGGCTGGATATAAGGCAAAGACCATACTTTCTGTACTATCACTCCAGCCCGATGTAACAATCTTTTAAATTTGGTTAATATTGTCCTTTCCCATTTTATGTTCAGAGAAAAAAAATCTGTGTATTTATCCCTCTTTTAAAAATTAATGTTGGTAAAATGTAGCTCATTAACTTTAAGAAAAAATTATGACTTAGTCCTATCAATGAAAATAATATTTGGCAGACAGAATTTGTATAAGCTGAGAGCATTAGAGACCACCTCAGTTCTTTGTGGACTTATATTAGTAATAGTAGCTTTTAGTTTTTATTAACATCATTTACTTAGAAAAAATGTACTTTCCTTAAAGCATGATAGTTGTATTTTGGGGACAGGTGACTCACACCTGGCCTTGTGGTGATACTCAGGGTTCATTCCTAACTCTGCACTCAGGAATTATTCCTGATGCACTCGGGGGTAAGGGATGGAGCATATGGGTTACAGTGGATCGAACCTAAGTTGGCTGTGTGCAAGGCCTAACTCATGATAGCTCTACACTATATGAATCACCATATGACTAATTTTTATTGTTCATTTAAGAAATCAAATTATACTTTAAAATGTCAGTTATAATAGATTTTTTAGAATATATTGTTTGTGGACTTGCTTTTCAGATCAGCAGACTGAGTAAATAATTTGGCAGTCTGACATTTCAAGACTTAAAATCTTTTTTTTTTTTTTTTTTTTTTTACTTAAAAATCTTTTAATCCAATTTGTAGATTAGGTTTAAGTTCAACTTTGATTTATGTTCAAATTCTGAACTAAAAAATTGAAATTGTTTGCTACCATATTCTTGAAAAATGGACTTATATTTCATGCACACAAAGTGAAAAAAATTTTAGTAGGATACATTTTTATATTACCAGCAATAGAAAAATTGAACTGGGATCTGGGGTCTTTGATTATTTACAAGAAAAATTATCATCCAATTCTGTAACATAAAATTCAGTTGCAGGTGAATTAGGAACTTACCTATAAAGTGCTAAATTTTAAAACTGTATTGAAAGTTAGATTTCTGAACTTGTAGAAGCAGTTCCTAAAAATTGTATGCCAACTACTTTCCAAGAAGGATTATTAGTAAGCATATGCTTAGTTAATCTAGAGAATTCACATTTGGGGGGGTTCCAATACAATACAGCTGACCCAGGATCTTTTTCTGGCATTCTATGATTCCCCTGAACCCACCAGGAATAACTTCTGAGTGCAGAGTCAGATGGATGTGGTCCAAAAAACAAACAAAAAAATTCAGATTTTTTTTTATACAAACAAGCAATGTTCTTGATTTCTTTCCTTTGTGATTCCAAATTGGAATAGTTTTCTTTTCAGTAGCAATATATCTAGCCTGTTATTAATATGAATTTTTATACTATACTGACGTGTCCTCTTTAAAGTTGTGCTTTCTTTTCTTTTTAGGCGAGCTAGTGCAGCCTTGAACTGTTTAAAGCGCTTTCATGAAATGAAGAAAAGAGGACCTAAGCCTCATAGCCTTCATTTAGATCATATTATTCAGAAAGCAATTGCAACACATCAGAAACGGGATCAGTATCTTCGTGTTCAAAAAGATATATTTGTTCTTAAGGTACTGACATAAAATTGGGATTAAAAAATTTTTTTCTTAATTCTTATCCTCTGAGTTTTAGTATAGTACAGTTATTTATATTGGTGGGTTTTTTTCCTATGCATATGGCTATTTTGATAGCTCCAAACTTGTATGTTAACTAGGTAGCTGAAATACTTGCTTTTTATAATGTTTTCAGTTAAAAAAAAAAAACAAAAGTTGGTAATCTACCCTTAAGAATAGTTTTTTGAATTTAACATTTTAGTTTTCTGATCTATGGGCAATTTGACTTAATTTTAGGATACAGAGGAAGCTCTCCTAATGAACCTAAGAGATAGCCAAGTCCTTCAACATAAAGAGAATCTTGAATGGAATTGGAATCTTGTAGGGACCATTCTTAAGGTATGATAAGACAATTTCTGGTAATGGATCATCTTCATTTTATTAATTCATTATAATAATAATAATTGTTTGGGAATTGATAAACACATAACATATTATGTTTTTGTTTTAGTGGCCAAATGTAAATTTAAGAAACTATAAAGATGAACAACTACACCGGTATGTAAGAACTGTTTTGCATTTAAATGTAAAGAACTTTGACTTTAATTATATCTAATGCATTGGAATTTAATGTTACATACATGCATTTTAATAATTACGTTCAATGGACACAACCATACTATTTCATAGTATCATTTTTTTTATAAAGGAAAACCATCAGCTAAGCTTTGCAGTGTCAGTATTGTAGGCAATGCATGATTATTAGTCATTGAAAACTACCTCAAAAGAACAGATTATTTATTTTTCTTGTTACTTATACCTTGTCTTTAGTATTAGAACAAATGAAGTACTTGATAAAAAATTTTTAAATTGTGTAATATTAGTCATATGATCACTGTAGGTTTAACATAAGAGGATGATACAATAATGGTAGATTTTTTATTTTGCAAAATAATGGCCCTTTCAATATTTTATTTCCCTTTGTATTGAGATTTAGATTATCCCTTTTTTCTCCTTACATTTTTCAATAACAGATTAATGTTTTATATCTTTTGTAAAACATACAAATGTGTGTATGTTTGTAGACATAGGAGCACTTTAAGCTACTGTGCTGTTTTCTCATGCATTCATATGCTTTCATTCCTTTTGATTTTTTATTAACCAGCAACAAATACTGGTCTCATTAAGGTGGTCTTCATGTTTGATAAATTGTGACATTAACATTATTTGGCTGATTGATTTATTTATGATATTTAGCTTAATATGTAGATAATATTTAGCTTTGAAAACTACATAGAACATATAAGTTATATTAGAATAAAGAGTTAGAACACTAACTGCTTATCTTTATGAACAAAGATGTCTCATTCTGCTTTGTTTTTCAAACTCTTTTATTTGGCTCCTGTATTGGACTGTAGTACATGAAATGAAAATGAGCTAAATTGCATGGTAACCTAGAAAATTTTGCTTAAAATTGTAAGATTTGAATATCATTTTCAAATTCATTGCTTCATAAATTCTATTCTCTAGTTAGCTTGGAGTATTTTTGCTTTACTTTTGCCCTAATTTTGAAAACCCACAGTCATAGAAGTATATAAACGTGCGTTAACTCAGTGTTAACACGTAACTGTGTTAAAATCTTTATTTCTTCTAGAATTCTGGATGTTTTTAGTTTTGGTTTATATACAAAATGTATTGTGTTTATTAAACTTCTTGTCATTTACCCAAGAAGAAGTAATTAGATCCAAAATACATTAAAAAGCCTTTTATATTATCAGCTGTGCAAAACATTTCAAAAAAATTGTTTGATTTCTTATCTTGTTTCTAATTTTATTTTGATCTTAGGTTTGTACGAAGATTACTTTATTTTTACAAACCCAGCAGTAAATTATATGCCAACCTGGATCTGGATTTTGCCAGATCCAAGCAGCTTACAGTTGTGGGTTGCCAGTTTACAGAATTTCTTCTTGAGTCTGAAGAGGTAACATGCACCTTGAATATTTTCTAGAGAAAATATTTTAAATTGAATTTTCCTTCTTATCACTTATGAATATGCAATAGCTATATTTTAAAATATAAGGAACGAGCTCAGACTCAGATTTGAATCCAGACTTAGTTATTAACTATTTATATTACTTTCAGTGAATTCTTTTTCTTCTTAAAGGCTCATTTTCTTTGTAAAGTAAAAATCACACTGTTTTCTATATATTATGGCATTGAAAGGAGTTGAAAATAAGTGGCCAATTGGTGATTGATATCTTTGTTAGTAGCAACATTATCCTTTTTAAAAATACTTGATTAGAGTTGTCTTTCTAATAGTAAACATTATTATATACTTTTTCAAAGTAAAAACCACAGTCACATGTATGTATTTACTTCTAGGATGGTCAAGGATACCTAGAAGATTTAGTAAAGGATATTGTTCAGTGGCTCAATGCTTCATCTGGAATGAAACCGGAAAGAAGTCTTCAAAATAATGGTTTATTGACTACCCTTAGTCAACACTACTTTTTATTCATTGGAACACTTTCTTGCCACCCTCATGGAGTTAAAATGCTAGAAAAATGTAGTGTTTTTCAATGGTGAGCATCTCTAAATTCCGTTAATATATACCTAAACGTCACCTTTAATATAACCATAAATAGTATTGATAATAATCTAATCTGTTTGTTTTTTAAACTGTTTGAAGACAATAAACAATTTGAATGGACTGGATACTTTGATACTTATGGGTATTTTAAAATAATTCTTGAATGACTCAGCAATGCCAAGTAATTTTCTTTTCTTTTTATTTTGTTAAAGTCTCCTTAATCTTTGCTCCTTGAAAAATCAAGATCACTTGCTAAAACTGACCGTTTCTAGCTTAGACTATAGCAGAGATGGATTGGCTAGAGTCATCCTTTCCAAAATCTTAACTGCAGCCACTGATGTAAGTATAACCATAGGTAATAAAACAATACTTTTCATGCTCTCTATATTTTAGCCAAATAAAACAAATTTTATGAATATGGATGCACTGAATTTATATTAAAATCTCTCAAAGAATATATTACCTATATTTTTATCTAAAAGGGAATTCATTTTATATATAAGTTGAAGTATTTTATTTTACTAGCACTGTCTCAGCAAGGTTGAGACCATTGCTTGCCAAAGCAGACAATAGTGTTCCCATAGGGAGGCTGGCATGTTTAGTGAGGGGTGTTGTAACTTTCGGTACAATTGAGAGGTATGTTCCGTTTGTCCACTTTCTAAAAATAAGCATACTTGTAGGGAAACTCTTATAATTATTTTTCTGAAAAGGTAGTAGGCCATATAAGTGGGAATCTTTGGGTTAGATTTTCAAATTATATGCTCTTTTCTAGAGAAACTGTCTCCAAAACAATCAAACTAGCAATTCATTTTTTTTTTTTTAACATTTTCTTTTTACCTTTATAGGCCTGCCGGCTGTATGCAACAAAACATTTAAGAGTGTTACTAAGAGCTAATGTTGAATTCTTTAATAATTGGGGAATTGAATTACTTGTAACCCAACTACATGATAAAAACAAAACAATTTCTTCTGAAGCTCTAGATATCCTTGATGAAGCTTGTGAAGACAAGGTGAAGAGTTTTTATTTTATAATTAAATTCATATGAGTTAGTCATATATTTCTGTACATAATTTACCTGAAATTTTATTAAAAATCACTTTGGAAATATCTGTGCAGCTGTTAATATACTCTCTAATCATATATTTTAGGCCAATCTTCATGCTCTTATTCAGATGAAGCCAGCTTTATCTCATCTTGGGGATAAGGGCTTGCTTCTCCTCTTAAGGTAAATTTAAATAAATTTCTCTTATAGTTAGATTTTTGTTATATTCTGGATTTGTATTTTAAGGCCTAATTTAGTTTATTTGTTACTGTTTTTTCTTGTTTTCATTTTTGGGTCACACCCAACACACCTTGTGCTCAGAGCTTACCCCGTCTTTGTGCTCAGGGATCATTCCTGACAGGATTCAGGGGACCATAAATATTGTCTAGGATTTAACCCAGGTTGTCTGTGCAAGGCAAGATCCTTACTGTACTATTTTTCAGCCTCCTGAATTCAGTTTTGTACTGAAGTACTATCTTATCTATTGGCTTCTAGGGGGCGGGGGGGGGGGGAAGTTCTGCTTTAGAATTGTCTGTATATTCTTTATTGCTGAAAGGGGTTTTTTTTGTTTGTTTTTTCATTTTTTTTTTAATGATTCTTTTTTTGGGGGCGGGGATAATTTCTTTTTCTTCTTTTGTTTTCATTTTTGGGTCACACCCATCAGCCCTCAGGGTTTACTCTTGGCTCTAAGCTCAGAAATCGCTCCTGTCAGGCTCGGAGGACCATATGGGATGCTGGGACTCAAACCACCTTCCTTCATCACGCAAGGCAAACGCCTTACCTCTATGCTATCTCTCTGGCCTCTCAGGGATGGTTTCTAAGAGGTGTTTCTACATTTTTGTCACTTTTTGCTTTCTGCATCATTACTGGGATTCAAATCTTCACTTTGCAAACATAATGACTACTATTGAAAATGAGTGGACCTTTTAGTTTTGGAAAAGAGTGATTCCTAAAGTCTTTTAGCTCATTAAGCATTTTTATTTAAAATATTAAAATATGGTTTGCTTTAATTACAGATTTCTCTCCATTCCAAAAGGGTTTTCCTATTTGAATGAAAGGGGTTATGTAGCAAAACAATTGGAAAAGTGGAACAAGGTAACGTCTTATAAATGAGATTTTAAAATTGAAGTTTATTTTTATCTTGAAAATTAGATTTGTAAATTAAAATTTGTAATTAAATATTTACATATTTATTTGAAGTTCTATTTATTAGTATTTAATATTCTGGGTTTTTAACTATAGTAGCCTGACTAATTTATGTGCATTCTATGAAATTTTGTTTTGTATTAATTGATGTAATTTACTTGGGTAATTTGTCAACTCCTTTTGTTCTTGAGTTTCTTAGACGGCCTATAACTTTGTGTGAGCTCTTTTAAGCTAAAACTAACTTACTTTTCCTAAGTAAAAGGAGGATTGAAAATTGGCTCCACTATAAAACTGTTTAAACTTTCTTAGAACGTTAACTTTATGTAAATCTGGGAACATAATTGTTACTGTTGTAGATGAAAGGAAAAATGTAAGAAATAGGGAATAGTTTGCAATGTTTGTGAACATTCTTATAACTTTATTAATTGACTATGGAAAATAGCGTAAAAGGACTGGAGACCTTTTATGTATGGAGTCCTTGTATGTACTTAGCTCTGAATTTGAGCTCTTCCACCATATACTAACACCACAGATGTAACCCTGGTGACCTCTGATGACTGCAATGTATGAATTTGATGGCCACTACCAGGCCTTTTCAGCCACAAATCACAGACACAAACACTGAACTATCAGATATGTACAGGCATACCAGTTATTGCTGGGACTGACACGTGTACTCTAACCCCAAACACTGCTTGTTTGAGAGACCCCTCAAAATAAATGAAAAATTAAACCTTTATAAATTGTCAAAGCATCTTAGAAATTTATGAAACAATCAAATGATTTTTAGATTTTATGTTATCTATATTGAATAGTTTTTATTAAAAGCTTTCTTGTTTCTGTTAGACTAATGAAGCATACATATAACATGAAATATGAAACCTTGTAATAATTTTGAGAACTAAGATAAGATGTGATAATTTTATTTTCTGTATAGGAGATATTTAAACCAGTTACCATAATATAATTTATCACCTAGTTATACAAATCACAGGATTAGAAAATTACTTATCTAGAACAGTTAAATAGCGTGGTATATAACTGCTATAATAAAAGATGGATTAATGAGTGTTTCTGCTTTTGTAATTAGTATCAGAAGTTTAGGCTCAGGAAAGGATGTGATATTTGAAATGGTATTGAGTAGGTAGACAAATGTTTTTCAAGAGAGGATATTCAAGGAATATGAAGCAGGAAAAGAAATCTCTGGGTTATTAGAACTTACTATCTTCTTTTTTGTTTTTTGTTTTTTGTTTTTTGTTTTTTGTTTTTGGGCCACACTTGATAGTGGTCAGGCTTATTCCTAGCTCTGCGCTCAGGGATCATTTTTTGGCAGGGCTTTGGGAACTATATGGATGGTCTGGGATCAAATCTAAGTCTTCATGTAGAAGACAAGCACCCCGATTGCTGTACTCTCTCTCTGGCCCAAACTTTTACTGTATTATTATAAAAGCTGTACTCCACTTTAGTTGGGTCTAAGATCTCAGATAACTAACTGGTCAGTGGCAAAATGAAGCTGAAATGGTAGTAAAGTAGAACTAGATTAAGAGCCTTATAATGCTCATGTCTACTAAATGAGTTCAGAATTACTGGAAGTAGAGAAATTAAGACAAGTATTTAAAGAATAATCAGAGCTGTGCCTTAGAATCATGATAGGTAGCTGTTGCTGTTTGACAGTCAAAGTTAAAAATCAAGGAATATTAAGATCGGTTTAGAAGCAAGAATTGAACATCAACTTCAGTGATTGTGAGGTGGTATATAGGTAGGGACTCATTGGTTTGGGAAGTTTTTATTAAAATGAGCAGAATTTGTCAGCTGGTTACAATAAATGAGATACAACTTGATTACAAGGTTTCTGATTGGAATGATTGAATATAAACATGTATCATCATTAAGAAATTATGATTACAAAAAAGATTTTCCTGGATAAGGATAATGAAGTTATCTGGTATTGCCTGTGGGATGACCAGAAAACCATGAGTCAAGTGGTTCAGATATGTGTTGAAAGTGACACTTTGGGAATTACTAATGTCTCGTGATAGTTGGAACCTGAAATACAGAGCCTAGAGATCAAAGGTAAACCACAAATTCAGGTTGTCTGGAATGAAAGATACTTCCCAGTCTCTTTATTCTGTTCTTTTCTAAAGGTAATATTTGTTACTGATATTTTTATGCATTAAAAATGGCCTGTGTACCTAGAACTATCTATTATTTATGTAAAAACTAGATAAATTTTATTTACAAGTATAAACGGAACAGCTTTTTCCATTTAGCAATCTGAAAATTTTTGGAGCTGTACATTAGATCTACCTTTTTCTTTTTTTCTTTTTAAATTGGAATGCTTCACAAATTTGCATGTCATTCTTGTGCAGGGGCCGTGCTAATCTTCTCTGTATTGTTCCAGTTTTAGTATATGTGCTGCCGAAGCGAGCACAGATCCACCTTTTTCATTTTTAGACTACACACTTACATTTATTTATATTTAAATTTATTATTATAAATTTATAATATTTTTATTATTTTCAGTTTTTAGTGTTTATTGGATATTCTTTTTGTTTTTGTTTTGGAGTAATAACCTGGCAATGTTTAGGTCTTAGTCCTGGTTCTACATTCAGGAGTCTCCTAGAAGTATTCAGAAGACCATTTGGGATATCAGGCATTGAAACCAGTTTTGTTGCATGCAAGGCAAAAGAGCCTACCTATTTACTATCTATTTAGCCCCTATTGCTGGGAATACCTCTTTTGTTTTTTAACATACTTGTGCAAACATTTCTAATTAAATTTATTGAAATTAACTGAATCCAAAGTATACAAATTTAAGTTTCAGTCAATCCTTTCAAAAATTATTTTCCACTGAATTTGTTTCATCAACTTTTCTTTAGAAGTTTAGGGAGGAGAGAGTGGCTGGAGTGATGATGCAGCAAGGAGAGCTGCTTTGCATGTAGCCATCTGGGTTCGGATCCTGGTAGCACATATGGTCCCCTGAGCACAGTCAGGAGTTAGTTCCAAGCACCGAAAGGTATAGCAACAACAACAAAAAATTAAAAGTGGAGCAAAGGGGCTGGAGAGATAGCATGGAGGTAAGGCATAGTTTGCCTTGCATGCGGAAAGACGGCAGTTTGAATCCCGGCATCCCATATTGTCCCCAAGCCTGCCAGGGGAGATTTCTGAGTGTAGAGCCAGGAGTATCCCCTGAGCGCTGCTGGGTGTGACCCAAAAACCAACCCCCCGCCAAAACCCCAAAAAAGTGGAGCAAAGATGGCAGTGTGATTGAGTTTTACTGTAAAGAATTTAAATAAGCAAGATCTTATTTAACTTTATTCTTTGGACTTCAAAAAAGAATTAACTGAAAACGGGAA